>NC_140651.1:22114575-22714575 GCF_978046115.1 Saccoglossus kowalevskii
TGAATTCAAATTCCATGTCATCTTATTCATACTTCATTATTGGGGTTAATGCCATTATAATAATATATTTAGAACAACTAAATTGGGTTCGAAATGTCAACATTTACATTTTAGCACTGGTTTCTATATGGTGAAATGCGACGAACTTCCCGAAAGCTCAGTATAATGTGATCAAGCAATTATTATAAAACTTGTGTTACATTCTTATCAGATAGATGCGAAATTCTAATTTTGAAATATTTCAACAATATCTAACAATAGCTTTCATTAGAATTCAAAGAAGCATGGAGCTTTTTAGAACTCATTATCCAACAGGAAATAAACACTGCGTCCTTCACCTTTGTTCGTGGCCCTCGTTGCATGAATATTTTTTTATAGTACAAGACCTACATCTCTGATTTTATTCTCCTCCAAGCCTTGGTTGACTGTTTTTAGAATAGTGTATCATTTTTTGCATATGTTGATCCTATATATCATTTATTACAGCAATATAATTTTCATGTTAAAATATTGTACATATTTGTTAAATAAATAAAATGATTAATTTTTATTTTAACCTTGATGAGACAGTTACCTAGACAAGACAATGTCTAATCTCCAAACAACACTTAATGTGCATCAAGGGAAACCATGTTTTCCATTCCAAAACAGGAAAAAAATGTCTCCCACCATTCTTTTGTTAGGTTACAGGTATAATGTTACAATAGATGTAATTATGTTCCCCCCACATGATGGACTAATCCCGCATTGATCTGAATGGGAGGGCTGCTTTGAATTTATAATTACTGTTCATTGGAAGGACATTATGTAATATTTTAAATTAAAAAATCTAACAGTCTTGTGTCAATCGTGACACAATATGACAATTGATCAGTGGATCGACAACAGTGAAAATGTGAAATTATTTTACGTGTGCAAAGTATGTTTCAGAATAAGGTGAAATATGTTTATCCTGTGTGTGTTATTCACCATTTTTTTATACAATATTTAATGTGGTATAACTTTTGAGGAACGCAATGTATTTTAGAATTACAGTTCTATGGAAATTCACTTCTCCCAGTGATTTGACTTACTTGGTGAAGATTTCCCTCCATTGTCAAATTCAATTATATACGCTAGAATGTCTCATGCGATTAATAGGGTTGGGTCAAATATTAACCCCCAAACCCCAATAATATTTTATTACCTCGTGTACTGGTTATTAACCAATTTAAAATTACACAATTTATAAAACACGGGGATAATTTAGACTGATTACCACCTATATGGATCAATAGAAATATGTGAATATATGAATATAGTTAATAACACATATGACGCAACACATTAATAACGTGAAACCATAGTTTATTAGGTGTAACACAATTTAATGTGTGTAGGAATGTTCGGTACCTGACATTTCCGGACGCGTGTCAAGTCAAGTATAGTGTAGAGTCGATCACCCCCAGTAAATTACGTGTAGGCAGTGATCGGAGTTCTTAAATAGAACCGCCGAAATACATTCGCAACTGTACAACTAGATTTCCTTTCCAGTTTGACTTCATGCTGTGGATCTGCATTAGATTTCTAAGTCACCCAAAACATGGACCCACTCAGTTGGGCGAAATCTCGAGCAGCAACTTGGTAGAAACACGCTGGCCAACTTTAGATATCGGCCATGTCGTCACAGTTTAATGTGTCAATCGTCTATAATTTCCCCCCTTTCCTCTTAATTAGTTCTTAATTTTATCATTATGATCAACAAAAACATATATCAATTGTACGTGTTGATGTTTATTTTGACGTGCAATGAATGAATACATTTTGGATATGTTATAGGTGGTACACATAAGTATATATTCAATCAATAGCCGTGTTAAGGCCTGATGAGTAGATATATTTCATTTTTTCTATAATACTGTAATATCATGTGTATTTTTAATGAATCAAGGAAATCGATAACAAATATTAAAATGTGTATTGTGATTTTGTAGAAAACTATTTTGTTAAAGTCTCAGGCAGCTACAAAATATAAGATATCCTGTTTCGGCTCTACACAGTTTAATCAAAGAGCATCAACTCAGAAGTATAATTTAAAACATCAGCATTTTTTAAAAATCCCATCAATAGTGTAATTTATTCACGTGACAGCATTTACAAATACGTCAAGCGCATGTATATACCTATGCATTATATATTCCATTTGTCTGATTATGTAATGTCCATATATACTCTGCATGGAATCCAAACGTTGGAGTAGTTTGTAGATATAAGGAACAGCATCCTATCTAAGTGATATTTTCTAAATGGTTTGTCAATCGAACGTATCAATGTGTTTCGGTATTGTTACTACTATATTACTGGAATGCATGTAGGTCACATGGTACTCGTATATGCAATTCACAGTCTGAGGGGAGAAATGTCATCTTGAGTAAATTTACTTTAATTACTATTGAGAGACCGTGATATAACTTACCCATTTCCTCGTTGCTCAGTTGCGTTTCCACTCTTTTCCTAGCCATAATAATTACACTCATACAAAATCAACGTGCTTGGCTTGCAAGCAATCTCCGGGAAATTAGCGTCATAGAAAAGCATCTACTATCAGGAATACTTGACGTTTTTTTATTCGACATTTCTCTCCGGCTGCTTTGTAAGGTTGTATACATGTTATATTCATGGTACTTCATCGGAAGAAGAAGCACGGTTATCCACGTAATGTGGTTTACAATTTACATATTCGAAGACATCATTTGCGAGCTGTATGTTACAGCTAATAATGTAATACTTCAAATATAAGAAATAAGTACCTTCTAACAAACTGCACATTGCTAACAAATAGACAACAAATACAGCATTAAAATAGAGAACCACGGTCACGGCACTATATGCAGCTCCGCTTCATACAACGCCAAACTACTGCGCCAAAAAAGACAGTTCGAAACAATGTATAGTGAACACCAGCCCACAACGACTAGATGATAATGCACGCCACAAAAAACGTATATAACTATGTATTCAAGGTTCGAATAGACTACATTTTGTTACAATTGATCCTGGGGACAATTGTATCTGTCAATTATGCAGAAACAACCACTAAGTCGAACTAATAAAATGTACTTGGAAACAAAATATTACATCATGAAACACTAATGTAATCATTTTATCCAACCAAGTAGTAGTGTGGCATGTGAGCTGCAGGAAGTCGTGCTTCAGTTTAATTGTTTTGTTTTGTGCACCACAAAATAGTTTCAGACGAACCGGTGAATAATTATATTAGTACACTGCCATAGAATAAAGGTAATGTTATGACACTTGTTCACAAAGATTCTAAGCATAAAATTACTTGGCAATTTGCGGTATCGAACTGAAGCTATTGATTTGAAGAGTTCATATGTAATATTGTCAATAAAAAATATTGTATAAATATGAATGTAGACATACAATGTTATTGATTCGAAGTGTCCATTGTCAACCGGTGCGATGCTTCGGTATCACTAAAACTGTCAAAATAAATTCATTGCTTAAATATTGTTCGAATTATCGGGAAATACCTTTTCGGGAACGTCGGAGGCTGCCGTATTTATTTAAGTATTCTGATTTGGACGGTTTCATTTTTGAACAAAACTGGAATGTGTCGTCAGGGTGTGGGAGGCGGAGGTGGGTGGTTTACATCACACTTGCCAATGGAGAGAAACATCGACAATTGCCTCAGACCTTTTGTTTAAGTTGAAAGATGATAGAAGAAAACAAATCACTTGTGTAAGTCTTACGTGTTCAGTAAGGCATTGAGTATGCTCTAATATGAAATGTTTAAAATATTACACCATATTGCTTTATTATTATACGGTTATACATTCTCAATTTAAACAAACAACCCATTATTATAAGGCTAACAACAATCAAAATACATAAGTATTCCCAACTGAGTCTAATGCTGAAAATGTCCACTTATCAATGTATATAATTTTTGAAAAAAACACAAAAAAAAGTGTATTAATCAAAACCCGTTTTACAATAAATTGCGTAATATCAACGTAGTGCGTATTATCTACAATACATTGTACTGCATAGAGTGCATGACCTGCAGATCTAACTATGGGTTTGGTCAGGTTAACAATTACTTTTGAATCTCTCCATTTGACTATGGAATTGTCTTCAGCAAGATATGGACAGTAAATGTTGCAGTGAATGTGAACATATACATGGAAATAATTACTAGAATATTTTAATGAAAAAATATCAGTTTAAGTCTTCTATTCGGATCAATGTAAAGATACACATTTAGAACATTTATGTCAGCTGATTTCACATAAATACATTTAGCGACGACCACAGAAAGTGTATAGAAAACTGTTATTATTCTCAAGGCAGTATGTTGCCTCGTTGGATTGTGTTACAGTGTCTACTATATGCCTACAAGACCTGATTGACGTTGACTGCAGTAAGAGTGCAGTAGTAGACCACATATAACCCAACGGTGTTAATGGATGTTGTATTAAACACACCTACCGTTGAGTATTACATATTTCGAATGTTATATTTATACATCGTGATTTATATTTACATTTTAAATGTTACAACTGTATATACTCAATAAAATAAATAATCTGATTTGTTATATTATTGTGATTGTCATTAATATTTGTGTCATCAAATATTATATTCATAATATGTTATTTTTGAAAATTTTAAAACTGATGCAAATTAAGAACTCATAAGAAATCTCAGTGTAATTGCGGTGATGAAATTGACCAAAAGTGTAAATCGTTGGTCGCAATGTTCTACAACAATAACAATGATAAATGAAAAGATCTTTCTTTAATGAATACTTTTCACAATAGTTACATTTACTGCTTCTTATTTATTTAGTACTATTGGAATTTGTATTATTTAAAACATATTATTAACATCCCAATTGTGGCACAGTGAACAATATATATCGTTTATTTTCGTGATATATTGGTCACTATTGATAAATAAATCATGTTATATTGAATAAATCTATTTGATGTGGTCGTATTTTTACAATGCAAACAAATCCATGATCAATGTTTTTTTATTATTGATTAATATATGTTATCAGTTGTGATATCAATTGATCATTGTTCAACCACATAAATTATATATCACCCGGACACAATAAAACATAACCAGCTGCCCTTACACATATCAAATAGTCCCAGAATCATAACATTGAGGTAATATATGAGATTTTATTTATAGTCACATACGTATCCCGAGTGTTTCCCAAATGATGCCAAGGCGAAGCCATGCAGATTTTCAGTAGGCATGTGATACAAAATCCATAAAGAAAACACTGTGTAGACCGTAACTTCGGGTTCAGTCTAGAATCTGGGATAGGCAGCTGGACTTGATTTATGGCTAAAATCAGCGTGCTTTTGGCGACACAGAGGAGAGTGCGTCTGTAGGAGTAAGAGCACACCGAGAAGGATTGTGGCGTAGAGCAGTTCATGTGATTTCTGGACAGGGTCACCGATAAGCCGAAAAAAACAACGTTCCAAATTTCTTAGACTATTGTGTACCCTGGATATGTAGTAGCATTTTAGTGCCGAAGACGTAGTGTATAGGCTATAACCTCATTCATCGTGACCACATAAGTCCTGTAAGATTATGTATGATGAATCGTTTAAGAATCCCCATGTACACCTCGCATATCGAGGGTTTGCTGATCACAGTGGATCAGACGATGAATATATATGTCTGGTAACCTGCGGTCTTCAAACATAATAAATAAATGAATGATTCAGAACTATCGATCGATGCTGTAAGAAAATCTCAACTCTCCAGCGAATAGCTATGTGGATCGGTTTCTGACACACTATCGAAACAGCTGCACTGCAATTTTAATCAACTCGGGTCTGGGTAAAAGGAGTACAAGAAACGAACTGCTACCTCCCGGTGGTGAGGCTTTCGGGCCAAATTGGTGCCAATCTGTTTTTTTTTTTTCAAAACGAATGGATCCTGTATTCTGTTTTATAGAAATTGGTATAACTTCAGTGGAATCCCGGTAAGAAAATGCTTCCACGTACGCTACCTTAATACAACATGTATTTCATGAATATGCCTAAAAAGCGTTTGTAGTTACACAGCGTCCTGTTCAATGTGGATCTCAAGGCGACGTACACAACGCATGTGAAATACATTGTTTGCTTTATACATGAAAATATAACATGCGCTGTGCGACGCCCTTTAAGAACGTCTACGTTGAGTAAATGGTGTTTTTTGAAATATATTCTTACACTAATCACAACAAACACAAGTGTTCTTAAGAAGTATACGTGGTTATACTGAGAAATTGAATTTGTAATAATTATGCCTCGGTTTAAAAATGGTTTTGTTATAACTCCATAAAAAATAAGATATTATGTCAATATCCGTAAAGTAGTTTTGGCATTATCCCTTGAAAAAAATACAATTTCAATTAATTTCAATTAATTTGATCAATTGGTCAAATTATTATAATATCCATTAAAATGATTACATTATTAGTCAGTTATTACATAAGATTATATTTTCGATTGGTACTATATTATCTGTTATCTATATTACCATTTCGTTATCAGCATCTTCGAACATATACAAAATGTATTGCTTTTCATATAACGTTTAAATGGAATTTGGAACGAAATAAAGTAGTTTTTGAGCATACTAGATTATAATACATTATAATTAAACTATGGAAATTTGATAAGTAATTATATTACAAAGAGTGAATATATTTATGTTGAGCCGTTTATCTTGCACTGTTGCTACTCGATGGACTTCTGTAATGCTGAGATTGGTTATTCAAAATGGTGTCGACCATTATGATAATGCACGTTGTATGTGATTATTAGAAAGCACGCATATCAGCTAAAGGCATTCGTTCCCACGCGTATGGTAAAATATTAATCTTCCGCTAATAACGTCGAACTAATGATCGGATTTAACAACGTACACATTCGAGCAGCAATATGTGATTGTGTTTTAATGTAATCTCTAGAGAGTTTATATATGTTTTCTTCATACTGGTACATAGTACAAATATGTTTAATTAAATTTGATTTAAAAACACATGTGTTATACATCTTTAATTTGATTTAGAAAACACATCACGTGTAAATCACGTGTACGTTACATGTGTACATTATTATAATAGTGACGAAAGAACGCATTTTTACACTTTGTAAATGTGTTCATTATCTCATATATAAGCAAACTCAATAACGTGTATGTAAGATTTGTAAATTGTAATTAAACTACGCTTGATGTCCATTACAAATTCCAAGCTTTTCAACAAAAAATCAAGAAAGATGCCTTCCAAACTTATTTGATGATTTTCGACAGGATGGAGAAATAGCTCACAGATTTTCTTCGGATGCTGAGATATGTCATACAAAGATTTATCTGGAGGACACAATCAAATATAGACTCATTTCAAATTCGTTTGGGAACGTTAGTTTTGATGCTTTTGGTGACCAGATTAATAAGCTTTACACGGCCTTCTTCAAAATATAGGGCCGAATGTAACATGCCACACTGCTGCACAATTTACACGTATTTGATTTTTGTTTTAATAAATTAGGTATTTTGATTAATTATACAGAAGAAATCAGATGGTTCATAGAGAGTGTCTGCTCAGGATAGCTATCAGTGTTTTTAAGAGTTCTACAAGCTTTTTTTTAATTTGTAAATGATGTGACTTCCCTTCTATCATAAAAAACGACTGTATCTGTATTTGCAGATGATGCTTGGGAGATTGTGTTGCAAACTGACATTCAAGCTTTGTATATATGAGTTGTTAAGCAGGTAATGTATTTGAACGTGATTGTTAAATATAATTTAATATTTATTTACAAAATCTATAAATTAGATTATCATATAGATGAAGGAATTTAGAACCACATAACACTTATTGTAATTTGGGCGTTGATCTAATATTTTACACACCAATGATTTCGAATATTGAAATGTAATAATGTGACATTATGAAAAAAATTATTTCTTTAAAGTTTCCGACAGCACCAACAAATGAAATATTTAGTTTCTAACAGTTCCCAAAACAAACAAACAACATAGCAAAATCTTAATTCAGTTTTATCGCGAGACAACCTCTGAGAATACGTAATGTCATACGCAATGTGCACAGTGTGTCCTTTTCGTTAGATTGTGTAATGTCTACATTCACCCTGAATGGCTCGAAATCCGATGTTGGAGTAGTTTGTAGACACAAAACATGTTTTAGACCTTTAGACTCAACACTGATATTAATCAGGCAAAGAGCGCCCTATCTAAGTAGTATTTTCTGTATGGTCTGTTATTGACGACTTATTAACGTATGTATGTGTTTCACTATTGTTAACGCAATCTTTACATTACAAACATGTAGGGTATATAATACCCTTATATTGTGCTTTAATTTACAATCTGTAGGGGTAATGGTATTACGAGTAAATCTACTTTAATTACTCTTACGAGGCCGTTATATAACTCACCTATTCCCTTCGCTATTTAGGCGTGTTTCCGCTCATTCCCTCGTCCCAATGAATACATTAATTCGAAGGCTACGCACATGGAGTTCTGCTTGTAAGCAATCTCCGGAAAATTAGCATCTTAGAAAAAACAGTTACTATCTGAAATAATTCGCTGGTTATGTATGGTTGTATACATGTTATATTCATTGCACTTTGTCAGAAGACATACCAAGGTTTTTTCACGTAAAACGGATCACAATTTACATATTCGAAGATACGTTTTGCGAGCTGCCGATTTATGTGCTGTGGCTGACACACACCGTAAGCTGGTTTGGAGATGTAAAATACATACTAGATACATGAGGAGAAGAACAAATCGACCACATACACTATGCAGTGACTTGAAACTTTACAAGCTGTATTGCTTTTTTACCATTATTTGGGTACATCGCTGCAACAATTAATACAACGCTGGTTACCTAGAATTTAGCACAGAAATAAAGAGATTATATATCAATGTGTGCATACTAATCTTTGTTCAAGACGTTGTAAGTATTGTTAGACATGAGCTGAAGCAACTATGCGGAAGTGTACTATGCGTGTAAAATCGGATGAGCACGAGTTTATCTGGATAGTGGCTTGGTTCCGGTTCATGTCTACATAACTGCGGCAATCATCATTAAAGCTGAAGTCTAGTCAGACAACTTCCGGCGAGTACGTTTCGGACGCGCAGTGTTATTAAATACTTCATTATTAAAACTATAAATTGTAGGGTAATCGCGAATGTGTAGCTTAAGTCAAGATACCACGTCTGGAGTTAACTAGGAGATAAAGGGCGACAGTCGTCGCGCCACGCATGCGCTATATATATGGGTCCATATAAAGAAAGATGGCGACTTTGACTGTTGCGCAGATCAACGAGTACAAACTGAGACGTTACCAAGCTTTAATTGTGTAATTTTTAGGGAATTGGAAGGTATCGAAGGAGTCACCGGCGGTAATTAGTGCAAGTCGCGTCCAGGTCAAACCTCATACTTGTGATTTCTACTAGAAGAGCGCATTGGATTGTACGAAAGTCATTGTTTATCAACACAAATGTCGCACATGCGCAGCGCGACGACTGCCACTCTTTAAGTATTGCGTTTGAATCCCATGTCTTGTAACGACTGAGCTATTGCATCGTCGGCTTGCATGGTGGTGTTCCGTTCGGACATTCCTCCCTATCGCCGGAACATTCACCTTGAACATTAAAGATGCAGCTATTGAGGATTTCGATTCTTTTCTAATGTCACGTGGTATGCATTAAATTATCAATGAGGAAACAACAGAGCTTACAATAAACATTTTCTATTCATGTAAATTGAGCTCAGTTTTCAGTGCTATGTATGTGCCAAAGCAGATGGTTGCTGAAACTGTTTTTGTCGTGATATAAGTTAATAAGAACATCTCCGTTTCGTGCGTTTATGATAGGAAACGCTACAGTTTGGGTAGCATGGTGTAAATGTATCAACTCGTGTGATAGTGTGATCATCTATACTTAAATAATGTGAGGCAACACGTACCAGGTTATTAATCAATATTTTTACCACCCGCAAATATATGGGGGATATGAAATACAAACATCCTACTAAATGAATCATCAACTATTACTATTTTATACAGCGGTATGGTGATCTACAACCACCCCATACTTATTAGTATGCATAGACTTCATATTGTCATGTATGGATATATTTCAACAAGAACGTTCATCGACTTATTTCCACCATGGTTAATGTGGTTATACGACATAACGAAAAAAAATCAATGGTTAGCTACATTGCGATTAAAATGACATAGGGAAAATGAAAAGTGAATAATACTTTGATTTGATTTTTAATGCTAATTGGTCGCATGCTTTAGGCGCGCGTCAAATCAGATTACACTAAATAAAAATACAAATGGCTTCGTCGAGGTGTTAGTTTACATGGAGTTCGCAAATTGTGGAATTCGGAAGAAACTACCATTATCGCGGCGCCCAATACGTTATACATACCTACATATATACCTACCTAAAATACCCACTTCGCTATACAGAAGTTAATACAAACACCTCCTTGTCGAAAGAAATAACGCCCAATCGTGAACGATACACTTATTGATGACTCGGGAAGTGATACAATAATGTGTTTCAATTCGGCGTGTGGTAGATTTGGGTTTCCAAACATTATAGTCGAGTCATTATTGGAGATGTTTCCTGCAGGCTGAGTTGTGTACATTTTCGTACTTTGTATATTGTCAGTATCGTAATTCATGTTTTGTAATTGCAGACGGTTTATTACTCTCGAAGCCTGCTCATGACAGCGTGACTACACTGTGATCTCTCTTACATTGTTTTCAATACGTGAATTCCCATGTTTGATATCTTGATATCTAACCAGCATGTCCGTGTTCATAGTGTGAACACTAGATTACTGTGGAATACTTTATTTTCGCTGGAATAAATTTTTGCTGAAAAGACTTTTTGGGCTTTTTTTATGGAATTTCTTTCCACTGATTTTTGATAAGTTTAATGTGAAATATAGGAAAAACAGTATATTCGCTGGATTTTATTTTCACGGAATCATCCCTTCAGCGAAAAAAGCCAAAATAATTCCAAGCAAAAATAAAGTATTCTACAGTAGTATATTTAGTACAACTAGAGGCAAACAAACGGAAAGCTAAAAGACACATTTATACTACTTTTGATCACATGAACTTGGCTGACCTTTTATTGACCTTAGTAAATCCATACCTATCTCCGTGCAGGTTGTAATCCGTTAAGGTTGTAATCATATGCAGAGTGTAATCGTTACAGCTAATTGTACACAATCTGCGAACCGCTATTGTAAATCAGACCTTACACCTTGATTTACATAGTACAGCTTTAATCAAGGTGCGACGTCTGGAGTTGACAAGAATATATCTTTCTTCCCTGTGAACAGCAAAGCACAATAGACATATTGTATTTATGTAAATTAACCTTAGTTGTTCGATGTATGTGTAATTTAATTGCTTGCTTATTCGTTTTTGTCGTGATATAGGTTGTGTTGATAATAAACTACGTAATTGTGATTAGTATCATATATAAACGCCCGTAACAAGCTGTTAATCACGGCAATGCCGCTCACAGTCATAAATACACGAAGTGCACTCGATTGGAGGTGTCACCGCCATACGTCAGAATATGCCTATCACGTAGTAACTCAACCGGTCGAGACATGATACCGGCAGTCAGATTGTCTAACATGTACATGTATATTTCTTTCATCTATGGGGGGGGGGGGGCCTAATACTTCTTTCTGCAGAGTGCTACAGACGCGTTTTTAGGCACGTCTTTATTTCATCCATGAAAACCTGAGTGGTAAAATGAAGATTCTACTGAAAACGGAAATTCTAAATAAAACTCGTGTCTCAGCAAAAGTCGCAAATAAACAATGCTCGCGACTAGAAAACATTTAAATATTATTAAGTAAATATCCGCTATGAAATTGCATTTGATTGCCTTATATCCCAAAACACGTAAGATGCACTGAGTCCATAACCCTTTTCGTATTCATTAAATAATCAAATCAAACTTATTGAGACCTAATAATAGCTGAACTTAGTATTTGGTAGTAAAATTATTATTGGAGTAATTGATCTGAACCTGAGGATTATTTTTTTAATTTTATAGTGATAAAGTTGAAGATTTAAAGAGCAAGACAAAAGTGCGGAGTGTATATCACCTAGCACTGTATATTTCAACTACAAGTGTTGCTGATTGATATGACTAGTACTTCTATGCGACGTATACAACACGTGTAAATTACACTGTTTGTTTACCTGAAATCTGCGCTACAACGAGAAGTCTAACTAACAAGTCGTGTAGTATTAATAAAGAGTTTTTAACTACGCGACGAATCTCAATCTGCGCGTTTGTTGAGACATTTAACCATCGCTAGTTAAGTACGTACAGCCTGTTCTCACGTTATCGCGTTTGTCAATTGTGTGACGAATGTGGCCAATGTTTAAATGATGTTTACTGATAAGGACGGCTAGGGAGATTCGGATCTTTCAATCGGATATGGGAAATGCACATATGTGGCTCATGCTATTATTAGATGATGAACCACTATCATTGGCACTAGGTTTATTGTCAAGTAGAAGAACACCCCATGCTGCCACGAGATGGTGCTACCACTTGAGTAGGGAAATGCACTGATGAACATCGGTGTTAACCGACAATACCTCCTTAAATGTACACTAACCTGCGCATATAGATAGCAAACAAGTAATGTAGTTGAATGTACTAAATATTATACATTTATTAGATTTACCAGAGAATGACAACAAGAATCGCTATCCCCAAATGGTGGCTATTGTTTACCGATACCGAAGGCCCAGGCCAAATACATCCACACGGGTGAAGTTTTGACTTTGGCTGACATCGACTAAAACCGAAGTCCAACAATTATTTCATCATCCCGAATGAGGCGAAGACAGTTCATAGGTCGTATCACTATAATCTCACCGTAACATATACAAACAGAGAATCCATAGTATGTACTTTTCTTGGTTACCACAAATACTTTCTAACCAACAGAAATAAGCTTCTTCGTCTAAATAACTACCAATTCTAAATTTCTTGCTGAAGCCTAGGAGAATTGCGCTGCGTCGGCCATTTTGTTGTCGTCTGCTAATAACCATGTTTTCAGGATTTTAATGACGTCAGTACCAACGCAGTGAGGAGATGCCACATCGGTCATAATTATTATTTATCAACAATCATATATTGACAAATCAAAATCAACCGTATTAATTAGCGTTACAACGCACAACATAACATCCATGAGAGCAAAGAAAACTTCAAACGCCGATTACGACAAGCAGGTGTTTCATTAAAACTACTACGCAAATGTGACCTTATTTTCAATGACTTGGCAAGCGAGCATTCCTTACCAACGTGTGACTCACGTAGACACGACTTGATCCTTATGAAAACAAGAACCTCGAGTGGTTGTTACATTGACTTCTGTCTGCTCTATTAAATACACACAGAATCTTAAAACTTTCAAGTTGGTAAATCGGCGGCACTGTTTCTAAAACGAACATGAAATGTTCTGTTTTCAATTTGTATTCATTTTTTGAATTGGAGATCTCCACACTTATATTATACGGCAATTTGAGCATCGCTTCTATGGAACTGCTCTTATTGATGACATGCCTGCCCCATAATCCTAACAAATCAAATATGTTACTTCAATCTCCCACGAGTGCCTTTCCTAATATTCGTCCTCATCATATACTACTTAGTAATCATCAGAATAGATTTTTTTTCAATCTTGTATTGACTTAGCCGATATACTTTGTTGCGAGTTCGCTGGTGAAATATAACTGGACCAGCTGTGTACTTAACAATCCAGAGTGCTTTTTACTGTATTAGGACATTTTAATATATGTGTAGGTGCATCATTAAATCCTTAGAGGGTTGAGAATAGCCCCGAGAAATGAAGTGCGATATTGGATACTTTGACAATTCGTCGAAATACAGTTTGCACACAAGGTACGCGGGTAAAACGAATCTCCCTAGGTCACCAGAAATCAGTTCACGCGTGAATGTGCGAGAGTGGGTTCTGTTATGACGTATATACACTAATTTGGACGTAATTCCTCTTCTTTAGGAGATATTTTTTTATTTCGAATGTGTAATAGAACACCACCAGTCGGTTGTGTAGATGGGTTAAGTCTGTTTTGCGAAATGTTGAAGTCGAGCTGTCAACCAACGAATTTTTTCAGGTCACAGGTCACAGAGCTGTTCGTGATTAGAAAGGGACAAGGGGGGATAGCTGGTACAGTTTACGGGGAATAAGAAAGGCATTTTACGTTTTTACAGGAAATAAAATGAAAGTTACATTTACTGTACAGTAAAAAATAGATTTTTCCACTTTACAGATGAAGTAAATTCCTAATTACATTTAACATTTTTATAATGTTTTTGATATTTGTGTTTAATAAAGAAAACTGGCGATTGCGTACAAATTAATTTGAAAAATACTTTATTCGCTTACAATAAATAATATCTTTGTACAAATTACGGATGAATAAAATAGCTGATTACATTTCACACCTTACCCATGTCTACGAATTCACGTTTTTCATTTTATTTAAATTACATTATTACGAAAATAAAAACAATTGATTACAGCTTACGAAAATACCCCTTGCCGCCCCCCTGATCAAAGTGTGACAATACTTGTGGCTAGTAGTAGTCGCTACAGGTCAACGATTTCCGTAACAATTGGCGACAGCGGTGGTATAATGTGAATAGTTTATACTTCAATTTATGGCTTTGTTTTTTTTAAGTGTGGTTGGATTTCATTTGCTGGTTCCAGTTAGCTTGTCGCAAGTGCACTGAATATACGGCGCCCTTGTCACTAGTTTTCTCACTAGTTTTGCCGTTTTTGAAAATTTAAAATTATAGTTCTTAAATTCCTTTTTTGATCTATGGCTGAATTTAATGATACAGTAAAATTTTAAGTAAACAATGAAATCGAACGTTGAGTACTTGTGTTACGTGATGCTGTGATGTGTAGGTACTCTCTAAGGGTTGTTACATTACAAGAGGGATGACCTATTATATTACATTGATTTTAATAATTGAGAAATTATGTTTACTCAGTCATTTATCACTAGTCACATTAAGCAAAATATAAACTGGTACATCAATTCAAAAAGAGGAGGTTATGTTATTGAGGCTGTGGTTTATTCTGGCACTATATAAAGTACAATAATACTAATATAATAATAATTCATTTGTCATTAAACGAATCTGATAGCCCAGACCAATTTTAATTGAGATATCTAGTTGCTCCCTGGCGTTAACATTTTCCTAGGGTGTGCATGAGTATTAAAGTAAAAGTAACTTTTGGTAAATGTATATGTTGTGAGAGAGAAAGTGATGGTACAGCAGTAAGATGGAAAATAATCCTATCTAGAATTAGTTTGACGGGCATGCAGATATCACTGTACTTTAGGTAAGATCAGATTAATTTATTACTTGTATGGCTTGCCAGATGATGATATAACTCATATATGCATCTGCAACATTTCTACAAAAATAAGGAAATCAGTGCAAGAAGGCGTGTGTCTCTACAGACATATTGTGGTTGGTGAACAATTAATAGCAACTTAAGTATTTGGTGCTTCCCCAGGGTATTGTAGATTATTATTTCACACAATGTGGAGGCGACTACAGTTGCTAGAATTTTTTCTGATAACTTCCCAAGTGGATTTAGTATGCCTCTTTAATGTCAAACCATTGGTAATTTGGTAAAATACAGTGATTTATTTGCACTTTGATTGGTTACTTAATGTCTGAAGAAACGCAAAACTGGCCAATGTTTTATCCGGCGGTGAACTTGTCATTGGATGTTGCCATTGCTGCTGATCTTCGAGAAGGCACTGGAAAATACCAACTGTTGAAATACCAACTGTGGGACGTGCATGAGCATGCTCGGGAAAAGTTTCGGTCTATTGAAAGGCAACATTAAGTACACTATGATTGTTTGGTATTTATGCTTCAAATGCCATATGAACAGTCAAGCTGCCGGACGTTGTCTATCATGTTCAACAGTCAGAGATCTAAGCCAAAAGTAATATATTGTGAGAAATTAAAACTCCATAAGAGGGAATCATTAACATTGAACACCTTTTCCTTGAAAAGAGAACACAATTAAACAAGCCAGATAATGATGGAGTTGAACCAATCGCATCAGCAATAAGTTCTGAAGCAAATGATCTTACTCTAATAGATATATGACCAGTTACTGAGTGTAGTATTGATAGGGAATCTGCTGTAGCAACAACATGAATGAAATTGATAGCCATGATATTTCAAACAGGTGATATCCAGGATGAATTTTTTTAACTAAGTGTTATTGTTTTGTATTGTAACCAGTGGGTTTCAAGTGACTTTGACTGGTCCAACATATTACGCACAGTCCAATGTGTAAGGCATCTAGTGGATTGATTAATCAAACGATAATATTTCCTAACAAGTAGCAAACTGTGCTGTTTTGCTGTTTGCTGGTTATCACAGTCTCTTCAATACTATGACTATTATAATATATATTATTTATTATTTTACTGGACAGCAAGGTTGGATGTTTACAGATGTTGTAAGCTCTGTTTCCTGGCAGTTTTGGGGGAAAATTTCTCAGTTAGTAGTGCTTGGGAATTCGAGAAAACTAAGTTGAGGAGAACGTAATAAAAAAAAACTACTGGATTGCTAGTAATTAGTTTATACGTGAATATGCAAGACCTTAATAAGAGAACTTTTTAAATAAGGATGTATGTAGGCAAGGTGATGCGCTGTTACAGTAGAGCTCCCAACTAATTTAATAATAATATTGACAAGTTTGTTTATAAGCCATTTGAGAAGAAGTTATAAACATAAGCTTATTAAATATATACTAAATATGTTGTTATATGTTTGACAAATTAGTTCTACATGGGCAATATTAAATTATGAAGTCACGTTACTATTAAAAACCACATTTTTTCTCATTTCGTTTTTTTAATTTGATTTTTCTATTGATAAACAATACTACTATGTTAATGTAACCCAAATATACCTTTTATTATTTATATAATGTGTGCATTATAACTAAAAAGAACACTTTTACTGTCACTAACACTATAGATAAGGCTGGGTGTAAACAATGATCTCATTTGTGCACACCAGGCTGCCTGGAGCAATATGCCTAATGTAGGACACATTCTCCCTTATGCCCAGTCGAATAATTATGCAATCACAATGTATTATTTAAAATGTTAGGGAAGCATTGGGAGTGTGTTTTGTTAAATGTCTTTATTCGATATGACAATGTATATATGAAAGCCGCGATAAATTACCATGATATGCTATCGAGAAACTTTGTGATTCTGGTACTACGATTAAACAAAATATAGTGTTGTGTTGCTATTGATCGTGTCTATAATCATAGTTACTAGAAAACGGATATAACTATGAATACATTAACCGTCATTTAATTTCATGGAGCTAGCCATAGTTTCAAATAGGAAATATCCTCCTATAATTCAATATTTTGTAATTGCATTGTTGTAATGTAAAAATAGGGGTCATGAAATAAATAACCTTAGCAATTAAATCTTATGAGGTTATTACATGTTGAAGCTACGATTTCATTGCAGTCTGTCTGTCTTGCATTACCACTATTCATTCAGCTTTTTGACCTTTACATAGGGTTAATTGCGAGTCAGGTTAAAGAGGCTACAGCTTGCTTCTCAGTTACATGAACCGGGCAGTGTGTCTGTGCAAAATAATCGATCATTAGATCAAATCGTCAGAACAAATCTAAGGGAAAAATAATGATCGGTGAAAGAAAATAATAAATGTTGTACTTCGGGGGATTATTTGAAGACCAACAGCAGTTTTTTCACGTATATTGAAAAAGAAGAATGCCCTTTTTATTCGCGTATAACTTAGGGTTATCTATGGCTCAATTCTATTTACATATATTGGAAGTTGTTTTTTCATAAATAAAATGGCAAATAGGTCTTATTTTGTGTTTGAACACATTCAATGATCCACACTAGGTCAGTGTGATAAAGCCGTATAACTTTTCGATATATGCATACAACAACATAAAACATAATTTAATTCACTTCTTTGAGATTTCTTTGCAAACAATAAAGTAAATCTGAACATGCCGGGTTTTGTGGATGTCAACTAAAGCAGGGTTTCGTTTTGAAGTCATCAGAGCTTGGCGGCGCAAATTAGCGTCCGCTAAGCAGATTTTGATACGGTCTCAAAAATCACAATTTTTACATACAGAAAGACGCTAAACCGAAAAATAGAATTGCCAAAGGGTTTGAACAAATGAAAGTCACTACACTCGTATAATAAATGATATATTACAGTGTTCTATATGAGATAACATGTGATATCAATCCAGTTTTTATATATGATTGAATCGCTCAATATTTGTTTTTAAAACTGTTATTTTTATTGAAATGAATACGTTACTAAATATTATTCACCTTAGAGTGTTCTCTGGTATTCAGTGATTATACGTTGATACCATATCTAGATTTGACTTTAGTAAACTGTGGTCATACAATTAAACAGTTTTTCATCAACACAGCAGTAATTGTATACGTATTATAATACTATCAATTATGAAGGATAATAAAAACGTTTTCACTGACCTGTTTTTTGTATTTTATATAATAATTTTGGACTATACCAACACACATATATATAATGGGTAATTACCCAACTTTGTATCCAATACAAAAAACAGTTATCCACCTTCCTAAATATGTTATTTTCTGAAGAATTTCGACAATTTGAGAGTTCAAATGTCAACTAATCACAACAACCTGACACGCAACTGTTCAAAACGATGCTCAATATAATATTCAGATTTGTAGAGATCACATTCAAACCAAATGACTGTGCAGTGGAAGTACGAAATTATCAAGGCAAAAATTGTGAAAGAAAATGTTTACATCTAAACCTTCGTATGTATATTTATACATGTATATGCTTCAAACATTTATCTATATATAGAGAGATAGAGATTACCGGGAGGTGAAACGATTCGAACAAACAAAAGAAACAAATGCGACATATGCTAAAAGCCAATAAATACAATGCAAAACAAACCTGGAAAGTAAGTGACAACATCTGGAAAAAGAGAAGTAGTTGTAGTAGTAAAAAAAATATTATGATTGAATATTGATTGTAGTTAAATCAAGCAGCGGACGGGTTTGGACAGTTGCCGCCATTTACATTTTGTTGGTGGCGATTATTCTAGGCTTAAGGCAATTTAATATGAGAATAAAATACACGAGTATAGAACGAGGGTCAAACCAAATCGAACAATTGCATCGAAGGCTAGATTTTGGTGTGACGACGTCGTCCTGGATTTGTGTTTTAAACATAGCATACTCATATTTTGTTGAACTCTATTTTATTACAATATACGTGATTTCAAATATCATAAAATGATTATATTTAATCTCGAATTTTGAAAAAAAAAATGCAGGCATACTTTATTGCCATTGGTAGCGCTGTGTTATCAAGAGCGTGTTGCACAATACATAAGTGTTAAATTAATCATTTGTAAAAAAAATACTATTTATGTAATTCTACTGAATTTATGCAATAACTTGCCTCGTTTATTGCAACGACTAAAAATAGTCCGATGAGTATGAGTTTCTGTGATGATTGACGGATGGTATTATTGCAGAAATCACAGTGTGAACACTGCAAACCGCATATTTACTCATATATTGAATTGATTATTTATTTATTTTCACAAATTGAATGTAGTAAATAATAAATAGTCTAATAGGTGTATGTATCTTTCCCCGTTTGACCACATTTCAAATCTAACATCCCATATCTGTAACTGATATTGTATGTCTTCCCTCATTTAAACACGTGGTTAGTCCTTCTCGATTGTGGTCAATTTTCCCCCAAAATTGTTATCATTTTGATCACAATTGTTAGTGTTACATTAAATCACCTAAACATATTGAAAAAAATGCATAAAACGTGACTGCTAATGTGTTTTGATGAATTTTTTTGTATATTGTGTTATTGCTCGTAATATTCTGAATATTTTATTAGAACATATATTAATTTTGTCAAGTTACTTAATATACGTCATTTGTGCCGGTAGCAAACACGATTTAACCGATAGCATTTGAAATATTTATTGTATTGGACAAGTGTCAGTCTTCAAGAAAAAATAACTTTTTCGTGGCATATAGTGGAAGATAGTCCCACAAAGAATCAGCCGACATCATTATACTATGACTTATGCTTGTTCTTATGAGACGCGAGCAAATCATTGACACACGAAATATTCTCTCCCAATTCAAGGGATTCGGGTTGTGTGTCAGATTTGTAAAGATTTCAAATTACAGTGAGCAACTGTAAAACATGTGGAGAGCCATTGTATTATTGAATCAAAGCAGTCGTTAGGTAGGTTACTTTTAAAACACAATTCACCCTTCATGGCAGTCAGTAAATTAACAATCTCGGGGACCATGTAAATTACAAGCCTTTTTTGTAGCGGGTTTGATAGCAGTCTATAGCAACTAGTCTTCATCTTATTATTATTATGCAACAATGTGGCGTTCTCTTTACGGGTAATCCCCCCCAAAGTATCACGTGACTGATACTGGTATCCTGTTTTCTATCGCCAGCTAGTTTAACTAGTGTCTCGTGAACATGCTAAAAACTGGAACCGGAATTTCAGAGGATTTCAAAACGTAAATTTTATATTGTGCAGATCAGTAAGTTGTTAAGCAGCTAATACATTGCACCTAGAATTTTGTAATACTCGTATGTACATTCCCCCAACCAATAAAATATGTATTTATATTTCAATCACGTCATAATAGTTAGACAACCGACTGCAAAACTATTTAATTGCGAAGATATATTCCGTATTTCCATACAACGATACAAACAAATACGTAAGCAGAACAGAAGATACTATTCAATTTAGAATTACGTGTGGCGTAATATGACGCTGTAATATGGCGCCATCTTTGTTTGACGAAAATTCTCCCACTGGGTTCTGTGGCTGAAAATATTACTCACCAAAAAATGTGTTCTGTAGTGACAATTCAATGACAATGATGTTCATTCATCCACCCATTTCATCACTACCACAAAGCATGCACGCCGCGCTGTCTGACACGACCCATCGTGCGTTAATCACCGAATACCGTGCAAGAATCCGCATGTGAGCTAGGAATGCTAGCACCGTACAATTACGTATCCATGGAATGCAATTAAATGTTCTATTGTAAACGCAAATGTATATTCAGTCCCTTGTTTTGTGCCTACTCAATCTATAAAATACGTAATCTCGTGGCCGCCATTTATATACAAACGGTGGTAAATATCTCATCAGATCTGAGTGAAGCTTCATCCTTATGTATATTTCAAACAATCAGAATACCAATAAAGCAATCAAAGCCCTTTATGCGTGATTTCTGATTAAACCTCTCATTTTCATAATTATAACAGAAAACATGTCGGAGCAATAAAGCTATTTTGATTAAGAAATACCAGGATTTTGTTTAATTGAGATCGTGAACCCGCATGTTGGCACTCACGCAGCTGTTGATAATGTGATACTACATACGGCGAAACATATTTTCTGATTGTTTGTGATTGTTTGTGATTTGTATGGTTTATATACAGGATTATCAATGTGGCGACAACTGCCAAATTAATTCTAAAACTGCAATTATATTTCACTCTACGGATTTGAGCATTGAGGTTACATGTAAAAAGAGTATCAATTGAATTTGACATTCTCTAATGCAACCTTACACCGCCGCTGCTTATGTTCATCTATCTCATACTACCATGGCAATGACGGGGGATGTAATTTGACATTCCATAGATCAGAGAGACGTATGTCGGCCATGTCTGTATAATTACACGATGATGAGAAATTAGCTGGTAACACAGTCAAACTAAAACAACCCCGCCCAGTATAGTTTTGTAGGGCTTGTCATTTAATGTTTATATCATATTATAATATTATGCAAACATTATCACAAAAACGAGTCAAATTAGCATGCATTCAATTCAATGCAAAACATGTATTGTATTGTGACACGTGAGTTTATGACGGGTGTGCAATCAGCCGCATCTTCTAACTTGAAAACTAACGGAAACGTCCGTTGTCGCTATCCGTGTTGTTGAATTACATTGGGATGGTTATATTTACAGTCATTGACAGCGAGTTCCACTAACAAAGCAATTAAAATTTACCTGGTCGATATTCTAAGTCGTTCTCAAGGAAAAAGAATACATTCAATTGAATCGAAAAGAGACTTAGACTTAGTTTATGGTTTGTTAACCCTTTCCTGGTAAATGGAATTTTCCAACAACAAAATGAATCGCTAATATTTTGTAAACAAATTGTACAAATGTTGTTTGGATAAATACGTTTTCTTAAAAAATATCACAAAACTAGTGGGAATAATTTCTTTGTACCGTAATCTTTTGAGGTCATATCGTATAATTGGATAATGTATTGTAAAAAAAAGTTATAATTGGTGGAGGAATTGTGCTTAACAAGAATTAAATTGCCTCGGCATGAGTGTACATTAAATAAAATTATTAGAAAATTGTTCTCCAGGCAGACTGATTAAAACTGAGTGCAGCGGGCATTCAATCATTTAAAAACTAGTTGTATATATCTTCAGTTATGCATGTCGACCCAGCCTATGTCAATCAGCTTCTGTATTACTTCATGATTTGGTCAAGTTTGAAATTAAGCAGAAGGCTGATATTTAAATTATTGTAACTACCACTGGTATCGAAAATATGTATGAGAGACAGGTATTGTATCGAATTATTATGTGCGAATATCGAACTGGATCAAATTCTAATAATATTGATTGACACATGTAATTATTTTGTATTTTGATTGCCGTAACAAGTAGATAGCAACCACATGTTGTCAATGACGCATGTGGAGCTCATACGAGTTAACATTTTAATTATACTTTTAATAAGTGTATTCGAACATAGATCTGATGATTGTCAACCACCAAATAAAACACAAAAGTACTTTTACACCAACTAGAATTGCTCTGTTATGACTTTACCTTAATTGTCCGTACGTTACAGCAAAGACAATTTCCTCCACAAAAAAGTGCTATATTGATCGATATTGAACAAGTGCGATGCACATGTACTTATCCTTTCAAACATGCCAATCAAACATGTATTGAGATACAATTCCGCTATATCGGCGTCAAGCTGTACTGGGGCACGTGTGCGACTGGTGGGAAATTATTGTGATTCATTTATTGATGTTCGATTCAAGATATATTTCCAATTTAGTCGAGATTTGAACAAATTAATAATTCAACTTTATAAATAATTAAGGTAAATTATGCAGATGTGGAGTTTGTTACATAATGATTACACAAGACATACTAGTTCAAAGGTCTCTGCCTCCAACTCTACCTACTCGAGACTACTAGTATTTCCACTCAGGTACCTATGCTTTCTATTAAACCTTGCATATATATTTTTAAACAAAACCACTAATGTAGTTATAGTCACGATGACATTGCAAACTGTTTCTTCAAAAGTCCGGTAATTTTCATAAAATGCATTGAACGTATATGTCAGTTTAGAATTTATTCAAAGGGTTGAAAGCCACTGGTATCAGTGATATAGTGTGTAAACAGCGTTTTTTTTTTTTTGCTTTTAGCCGACGCCATCTTTGATTTTGGTAACAGTACAGCAGTATGTTGCTTCAGTGATAGATTACAATTGTATAACTGGTGTACATGTAATCGACATTGGATACCAGATAATCGGATTACAGATTTATACCAATCTTGATTATGTGCTTTATAGTTCTGGGCGTACATTTAATCATGTAAATCCATACATGTGTCATCGTTCTTATACAGTCATATGCAGAGTGTAATCGCTACAGTAGTTATGTTGCTAACACACGCATTAGAAAGGTTCTTATGATGTCACGTGGTAAGCATTGCATTATTAACGAGCAAATGACATCGTACAACATATCGTATTCATGTAATTAACTCGCTTTTATCGCTCCTGTTGTGTCCAGAGATGTTAGTTAATAGGATAAACCGAGTTAACTGGTAAATGGCACATTTTAGTTGATACTGTGAAATTCCCTGTGCTGACCGTTGATAATCTTACACATGTACTGACCAGGGAACATATCAAAGCCACGATTGGTTACTGCGTGACACGTGATCGTAATGAACTCTCTATGCTGAAAGTCATAAATCTGGTTTACCCTATGACGAAAACAAGATTTGTCCGGTATTCCAAAAAGTGTGAAAACACTACAGCAACTAATCTACATCTAAATGTTCAAAGCAGAAGTAGGTTATTTAGGATTTACAGATACAGGTGTTTGGTAACATATACTTTCAGATTCTTTTATGTTCACATTGATGGAATCGCACGCTATAACACACACAACGCTTTCAATAACTGCCATGTTAATTGGGGTTATTCCAACACATGTGACCCTATTTCACGGAGGCAGAAGATGTTTTTTCATAGAATATACTGGAATATATACCTGATTTCTTCCCAAGAATTTGTTAGTTCCTATGAGTCAATACAAATTTACCCAGACTCAATACGCATCAAATTGCAATACATTATACACACATTACATTACATTACATTACATTACATTACATCTGATATAGTAGGGTCACCAATTTGACATCTTGTTTATGCTATAAAAAATGTGCACAAAAGATTAGCGTTGATGAACACCTATTGCTGCCAGCGTATCATGTGCGATCAAGGAACAATAAACATATTTACGATTTCAGGGATGTGTTGGTATAAAAGCTGTAGATCTTCAGCGGAACAGTCTTTTGCTTAGTAATTTCAAGGTACAAAACATCCATTTTGAATTCCAGTTATTTATTTATTTAGTTAAATGTAAAATATTGTATTATTATTATTATTATTATTATTATTATTATTATCCTGCTCAATGAAAAACAAACTAAAGTTTCTTTCTCCGATCCATGGCAACAAGAATCAGTTCTTTATCAACATTGTGTATATTTGTCACAACAAAAAAAAGAAAGGCGGTAAAATAATAATAAAATAAATGTTCACAACAGGACTCATAATTTGCATTTTAACAAAATAATAGCATATTAAGACGAATATGAACATGCATATCAAAGCAGTCTTTCTGTTCTGATGTTTAAAGTTTACTAGGTACACATCACGGGATCTCGACACGTGCCAAAATTATGAATCCTTACAGCAGTTGCTTTCACGTCAGTGGGGACTCACATCGGGTCCCACTCGGCTCGTGTCGAAATCACGCCCTCGTGCATTGACCTTGACCAAAACATGGTAGACGATACGCATATGATGATAATAATAATATTTATATTATTGAAATCATATCTATTGCTGTTACAGAATTTATTATGAGCCATCGTGCACATAAATGGCAAAAAGTATTCAAAGAACTTTTTTGTCACGTCGATGCAGCATTGCAAAAATAAACTGGTTGCAGCAGCACATAAATATGCGTTCTGCATTCATTTCATTCATTACTACAGCACCTGACCATATCTACTTTCTTTCATCGCCATGTGATACTAGTATGAATCAGTCTGTGTTCTCTTGAGTATATCACCGAGGGCGTGATTTCGGTTCGTGTCGAGCGTTCAGACAGCAAATATCGGCAGGTACCGATTTTCGGGCCTGAATCTCTATTGTTTTTTTAGTTGAGTTGATTTTGTGGTTGTTGTTTTTTTCGGCACGTGCCGAATCGTTCCTGACTGTTCACACACACGTTCCAGCACGCGTCAACTCGGTCCCGACTCGTTCTCTGGCACGTTCTGAAATTTGTAAGGTGAACGCCACTATATATTGCTATTGCTATATGTTTTATTTCGGTGGCAGTGCTTTCTGATTCTGCGCGCCTCTCAGGAACTAATGTGCAATAACAGTTGATTCAGACTCAATAAACACTGCAGAAATCGTGGTCTTCTTATTGTCAACACGCACGAATCACAACTGTATGCGTACAAAAAGAATGATATCAATCTTTTCGGAATGTTAAGTAGTAATATTCAAGAAAAAATGTAAAATGTTACAAGCAAAATTTACCCATGCCTTGTGGCTTGACTGCAAAATATTCTTATATTCCAGCCTAATCTGGGAATATGAGTTTTCGCGCTCAGAACTTCGATCAGGCATGTGTATGTTTGTACTTATATGGGGAATTTTTATTTTTGAGTTTGCGATAACTACGATTCCGTCGTCAACAATCACCTCACCTTACTAAAGACATCTGGTAATGTATACTGACTAAATCGACCACACGACACGATATGTCCCCCATTAAATACGTACACAATATACTGAACGCCAACATCGCTACACATCGATAACATCGACCGAATCAGCATGAGACAGGAGAAGTAATGTTCTAAATTACATACTATTATCATGATTGTTCATTGTTATTGACAATGTTTGACAGTTGATTGGTATTCAAGTATACACTAATAACAGTTATATTGTCAGCATGTTCGGTTCCCCGGATCACACTCACATCATCGTCACAATATTGCATGCTGGGTAATACATTTGGAAGCTTCTGTGCAGTAAAACGTTTTTGTATTTTTTTTTGTTCGTGAACACTGTAATCTGCATAGCAGGTCTCATCTACGCCGCTAAATTGCCTTGGATATATAACTTGACATCAACGAAATCGCATGTTCTGTGTGACTGTGTGCTTGCTTGCTGATTAATCGTTGCGAATGGACTACCAGTATATGTGCTGACTGTGATAAAATAACGGTCATTGGTCTGCTTTGCTAGACGTGTACCAATACCCAAATCAACACGGCATGCACAGATGTGTATATATGTGTATGTGAATGAAAATATCTCAATAATAACGTATATTTTTCAAAACTCACTATAAACAGTCCGACCAGAATCTGTGTAAACAGAGTTACCAAAAACATAGAGAACAGTGGCAACAAAAAACGTAAACATATATTATTAAGTAGCAGCAACTGCCTGCAAAAACGTTATGAAAATGAAATTACATTAGAAAAGGAAGATATGGTACAAAGTTTGGTGTTGTGATTTATGTCGCGGGATTGGGTATATAAATATAATTGATATGAACATTTAAATGCAAGCAGATTACTCGAATACAAAAATGTTGCACTACACAGAATACACTTTTATAAACGTTTAGATTAATTTTTGAGATCATTATTTTTATTATTATCCTGGTTATTATTATTATACCATTAACGTTTTAATTATTAAGCACTGTATTTGAACAAAATGATATGTAATAAAGTAAACACGAATAGTTTAAATGCATGCCCAAGGTCGAGGGGGTCTTAAAATGAATTGCAAATGGCACCAGATTGAGTGTTAGTCCAGGCGAGCTTTATTGTTGTAATCATGGCAGTGCTTTGTAAAAAGATGAGAATTTCACGCAAGATAATAGATACTGTATAGAGAGTTGGTTGAAGTGGTGAGCGATTCTATTATGGAATTTGAATACACATTTACTCCGTGTCATGAGTGTTTTTGTCTTTGTTTCACAGCTTGGTACCACCGACCCATGAGTTTATCTGGGTCACTACAACAGCTGCTGACAGTATAAAAAAAACATAATCCCATTTGTCAACATTGGACGTGTGTTAAATTAAGTGAAGCCACCACTGCGTATCGGATATGTCAAAAGAAAGATACCTTGTCAGGGGAACCACTTAATACATATGAATAAATTAAGGAAGCGTGCGATGCCTGTGTTGTTTGAATAACATCAACATGCTGTTTTAATTGAAAATCTACTTCAAGAATTATCTACTTGATTATTCAAATGACAAGATGATACTTTAAAAATACCTCGCTCGTCGTGACCACCCATTTAAAAGTTGGATTGCAACTCAGCTTGTGTGTGCTATGCCGACAATCTGCCAAAGAATGTTGACATCGGAGGTCGGCTGCCTGAGTATCGGTTCCCACAGCTAAATCACTGCGGTTCATGATTGTAAATCAAGATTATATCAAACACGTTTGCTATAATTTATGTTTTAATTGTATCTTTTAGGGAATCAGATATTTGGCATACAGATATTAATATCGCTGCTCGTTGGGTCAAGGTCTATCTAATTTGTGAAATGTATGATGTGTACACACAAAACACTATACAACATGTCAAGCTTAAAAGTACAGACATCAACCTGTGAAGTTTTACAAAATTTGCTCTTGATATTTTTCTTGAATCAACTAGGAGCAAACTTGAAGCAAAGAGCGCCAAGCATTGACGACTTTCGTTTGTACTTAATGTCCATGGGCTCAGTTAATGTCTAACTAACGAACACACATACATACATGCATGTATCCCCTAAGCAATCGGTAATTCTTTCTCAATTAGGATGTCTAAATATAGACAGAAACATGTGAATTCCTTCGTAACAAGGTATTTCGTTTTAGAATTCAGTATACGTACATTGCATTGTGGTCGTTTAAAGTTAGTCACTCGAGGTGGCAAAAGTGAATTGCTATATATATTGGTACCTTTATGGTTGCGAAAAAAAAGTACGCCATACCACACATTGTATGTGGTAAAAGGTACGATCAAATATGCGCGTTAATGTTATATTTGGAGTAAGACCGTATTCTTTTGATATGGGGTTTAAAGGCCCTTGTCATTGAGATTAAGAATGAAGCAAACAGCATTGGGAATTTAAAAGGCAAAATACTGAATTAAGAGTTTCACAGGACAGTAGGGTTATTTCGTGCGTCCACACATACTATGGAAGTCAATATATTGAAAGTGTATTGAAAAACAAATCGATAGAGAATTAAAGAAACACAGCGGTAAAACTAAATAAAAAAAACACAGACTTCAAACTGTTCGTATCACACTGTTACAGAGTTGTGTTCAAAGATAGAAACACTGTATCGACGAGAAATAGCAAATACTACTGGTCGAGAGGTAGGGGCGTGACGACGGTGTAAATTGGCAACATGTAGCGTTGGTTTCGCTCAGACTTATATGTCAACTACATAAGATATATATATAAGATATATATGCAATAATAATATTAAATACTGAGCACGCAGATTAGCAATTTTATCGGCAATTCAAATTGATGTCTTCCATAGAAAAACATACTTTTCATAATGACAGGAAAAGAATGATAAAAAAAAAACGTTTGGAGGAATTTGCATATTAAACACATTTTGCCATTTTAACTATTTTCCAAACACCTACTTGTTGGCAAGCGAGAGGGATGCCCAATTGACATGTTTTACTGAATAGTATTAATACTAATCGGTTGTCATAGCTACTGTGCTGAGTGATTATATTTGGACACGGTATGTGCTGCCGCGGATGCAACGAATGTACATGTATCGCTTCATTTACACAGAATTCAAGTAACGCCAAAATGTATCATTTAGAAAATACGTAACTTCCGGCGGCGTCGTTTTTTAAACGCATTTGTGCAAGGCGATATATGAATGTGATAAGAGATATTCTCTAGCGTCAACTCTTTTCAATTACATGCGCACTTGTCATCCGTCGTCAAATGCCATGCTTTATTGAAAATGCCTAATTTTCTTATTTTTTTGCGAGACTTCAGCGTCAAGTTATATTCAAGACTGATCACATTAATAACGTTTCGTCATTGAAAAAAGGATTACATTTTTTTAAATAAAAGATGCACCTGACAAGAGAATACTTGAGAGGAAATTGATTCGTTTCCTTGAGTAATTCCATACTTGATACTGGCAAAGTATCACGTGACATCGGCCTGTGGTATTTGACACCAAATTCCATACACATCAATTAGAGCCTAATATCAACATATTAAATAGTTTACTTCCGTGTTTATGCGCGACAAATTCAGTGTATGTTCATTGTTAATCAACAAAATATTCTATTAGTTGTTTTTGGCGGTTACAATGTAGCGTATTATATGCTACAATGTTCAATATCAAAATGTTTAAATATTTGCGGTAATATAAAATGTTCGAATATCTTCCTGTCAATTAGTGGATTGTTCGATATCAGAATGTACGTAAAATTTAAATTTAATATATTCAATATTAAAATATTATTAAGGGGTGAAATCTTGAATATTCACTATCGACATGTGTATTAGTAGCTGATTTCTGGTCTGTTCGATATAACTTGTTATATAGGCCGCAATCTAGACTGTTCAATATCAACTTATGTATAAGTAGCTGCAATATGAGCTGTTCAATAAAAACTTGCTATACTGACTGCTTTGTCAAATGTTCAATATATATAATACTTTGTTTAGTGCATTGGCAAACATGTGAGTAATTTGAAAGCAACTAACATTAAAATTAGAAGTCAATAGTAGCTTTCAAAAAGCTAATAACTTTAAACATTGTCAACAGGGTTATTGTATGTTGTCCGTGCAGGAGAACAAATTTTATTCGATCTTTATGTGTGAAATTGTGTAGCAAAATAATGAGTGAGAATCGATTTCAATTCGGGCATCACACACATGGTATTCTTGTGATCTATATATGTTTATATCAAATATGTTGCAACATGCAGGTTACACTAAATGTACCAATTATTCTTATTAATATTCATTTCTTAAGTAGAACAAGTTTTAAATGTTCAGAATCTGTTGATTGCAGTGCTATGCTATACCCGGATGCTATGATCATTTTGACCCTGTAGTAGTGGATAAAATCTTTGGGTGTAATAACGCAAATGTTTAACGCTGATTTATGCAGAGGTTACATAATAATATATTCAATAACAATATGTACGTGTTGAATCAATACGTGTTGGCTACACTGGTATGTTCAGTATCACCACTGGTGTCTACAGTGTGGCGACTACAATCAGTTATATTTTAATATTTAACTTCATGCGGCGTCGTAATTGGTCAAGTCCTCTCTGCCCGTAAAAGGTCAGTGGTCAGAAACTAGTGAGACCTTACGCTGCTCTTTATGCATGTACGTCAGAACAATATGTTCGTTAAAGAAGCTTGTGTTATCATTATTTGTTGCAAAAGAATTCATTTTTACTGCTCAATTAAAAATTAGAAGCAGACAGGATATTTTTAGAGATACATTTTCACTGTTTTCAGTGGTGGGCAAGGTTTTAATGATTGTGCTATATTCTAATGCAACCAACTATTCATCGCGGCATATAACAAGTATAAAAGGTACTGAGGCTAGTAATATCATTCAAATTATCGGCAACATTTTACAGACGAAATTTTCGAGCTTGTACATAAGAATGGGTAGATTGTATACCGGCACAACTGTTAATTCTGTTTTACTGTTGACAAAAAATCACTAGATTCTCCCAATCGATGAACAACGTGTGACTAGATTTAAATCTAAGGTGTTATAGTTATAACGAGTATGCGGAAAGTTTACCAATACAAATAGAGTATTGATTTGTAATAAGCAGAATATCGAACGAATATCACATGTACCAATATCGTTTCGGATTATAATCGTATGTCGAGCAAAGGTCGTGTATTCAGTCATTAGATGTCACCTACCCTAATTATGATAATTACACTATAATTAGCGTTTTTATAATTTTATTTTTCATTACATCTGTGATTATTTTCGGATATTATGTGTGTCGAACAAAGAAACTTGCGCGGGTTCGTACAAATTTCGCTGTTCATATATAAGAAACAACATTCATGTTTTGGTAGTGAAGCAAAGTTGCTTGCAATTCACTTGGGTGATAATATTATATTGAACTTTGCTAAGATATGCATCACTTTGTCGTTAGCCGTAGACTAGCGAGAACACGTAATAGTCATTATATTACTATAATAATCGATTATAAGCGTTTCTAGACAACTGATGAATACGTTAAAATCAGAATCATTGAAAATGTCAATTACTTGAAATATGACTAGTATTCGCATCGACGAGAACACTCACAATATATTTTCTAACTGTAACAGGTGCGTTGAATGAGAACCAGAACATTTAGTGTTTTGAACTAAGGTTATTTCTTTTATTGCGAATATTTTGAATCTTTATTGCGAAGGGGCGTTGTTATCGTCTCACTCTGTTTCCAAGGCAATATTCAAGCCATTGTTGAAATAAACGCTTATTTTGTTAATGGAATTGCTGGAGCCACGGTACGATGCAAATACCGCCGTATAGGTATCGCATTTTTAGTTGTTATTTATAACTAAGCTTACTTGTATGCTTGCGCGGTAATTTTTTTTCTCTATGTCAATATCTTTGACGGTTTCTAGTTCCTACGTGTTCATTGGCTGGTTATTAATTTCCGGGAATCTGATTGGTTGTCGATTAATTCCAATCGATCTATTCAAATCACGTTGATGGTGTTACTAGTATGACTGTATATTCACTATTTAATACCGCTATGACAGGAGGATTTAGGGCAAATCGGATTGGATACCGAAAACATTACGTAGAACGTGTATACCCAGCGCTTCACTAGACACGGAACTGGCGTTGACTTATGCCACTGATGAATGTGAGTTTTTTTACGGTCAGCTTTTCGCGAATGATGGGAAGAGCTCCCACGGCGATCGAATTATAGACCCTGTAACGAACGAATGGTGGTCGATACTTTCTATTATATATTGCCGAGCGTGTGTCCGTGTGTGATTCGCGGCGAAACATGAACGGTGACCAAGCTGATCGGCAGATCTAAGTCGACTGCTGTGTGTATACTAGTATACTGACACCGGTTTTGATGAAAGGGACCAATGATTCATTGCAAGGTTGGTAGATCGCTTCTCTTGTGGGTTTTCTTGATATCACCCGCGATTATTTTGCGTTGAACGATGTACCTAAACGCTACGATTGCCGACTATCAAACGGACGTCTATGCGTACGACAAACTTAACTACAGCACTTCCAACAATACTATCGACGACTTCATCAACCCGTTCGCATCCATACTCTGGTTGAAAACCATTTTCATCCCAACTATTTTTGGCGTAATTTGCTTCAGCGGTCTCCTTGGTAACGGAATAGTTGTGTGCGTACTGATGAGGTACTCTGACTTAAAAACTGTACCCAACGTGTACATCCTGAACCTAGCGTCAGCCGATCTCCTATTCATGCTCGGAATACCGTTCTTAGCGTACCAATACACTGGTAAAACATGGTTGTTTGGTAAAGCCATGTGCAAGCTTGTGATGGGAATAGACGGCATTAATATGTTTGCAGGTATATTTACATTAACCGCTATGTGTATTGATCGATATCTGGCGATAGTCAACGCTATCGAGTCGATGACGTACCGAACGGTTAACTCGGCGAGACTTACTTGTATATTCATATGGATTTTAGCGGTCATGGCGACTCTGCCTCTATGGATATATGCCGACACTAAGCCCGGCCCCGCTGCAAGCGTCAGATGTGATATATATTTTGCAAACGAGGTGATCCACAACGCTTTTATAATCTACGGTTTTATTATCGGCTTTGCACTGCCCCTACTTGTCATCTCACTGTGTTATTTCCGCATCCTTATTTACTTGAACAGAGGCACGCCGTCAACGTACCGGACTAGTAAACGTCACAGTAAACGATCATCGCTCGGCCGTGCTGGAATCATTGTTATGCTAGCAGTGGCGCTATTTACTGTATGTTGGTTACCATTCTGGGTAATTCAATTCATTACTACGTTCAACGCCGCTCCAAATAATTTGTATTCCGTTGACTTTATCATCGTATATTATTCCTCGATGTGTCTGAGTTACGCCAACAGCTGTCTTAATCCAGTCGTTTACACGTGCGCGGGTGGAAATTTTCGTCAAAAGTTAATTCGAATGTGTTTAGGAAGAAAACGTATTGACTACTATACTAGTCATAATAGTTATTTTCGACGTTCTAGCGCATGCGTGGAGGATGTCGTATGCGAGCTACCCACTATGACTACTACGATGTCCTCACAACAGGTTGGTCTTATCACTTGTGCCAACGAAATAGTAGACAATCAATTATAGATGTGACCTTCTCATTTTTTTTATTTGTAACAGAATTTGTGATCTGAAAACGCAGTTGTTTTACAACGTTGCTAGGCTAAACTCAAGCGCACCGATTGTTTGTTTGTTTGTTTGTTTGTTTATTTGTTTGTTCGTTTGTCACGAATCAAGATAGGTTACCAGAAAATAAACACACATGAAATTTGAAGTTGGAATGAGCATGTCTCCTGTTCATCGTGTACATTTACTGTCATCGACTCGTCTAATGGTTCACCAATTCGCATGACAGCCAGGGATTTAATTTTTATACGATGACGGAAATAAATTGAATTACGGAATATGACCATCGCAGTGTGAAGCAACTTATAATAGCATGTTACCAGACGGAGTGGTATTTGACTCATTAATCACACTGGTGTATTCATTATGCGTGATTTATACCGATTATTTCCATAGACTAGAAAATGTATTCTAGAGAAGTCATATGACGTGGAATGTTACGCTGCAGAGTGGTGCATACTAATTCAGACAATAAAGAGATTGAGAGATCAACGCAGTCGTTTTTAACACAGAACTCTGTGTTTACAAGGCCTTATTATATATATATTATCGAACTATGACAGGGTTGGATGTCTTCTATTTAAGAGTGAGTTTGACATTTGCGATATTAATCCGATTTCGTTTTCGAGTTGATCCGACTAAGAAAAAAAAATGAAGACAAAAAACCTCTGGTGCACGAATCTGATTTCATTTTAAATCGCATATACATACCCACCTATCACGCGCATACATATATTTTAGCTTGGTTGATTCGAGTATAAATTCACAAGAAATGTCTCGTGTTCATAAAAATGGGAGCTCAGACACTACTATTTAATTGATCGCCAAACGACATTTACTAAAGTAATGATAACATAACAAGCGTATCATGAATGTCTTGCATCTTGTATCTTGGCAACTACTTGCCACCCTCACCAAACGATTGCAAACCCTTCATCCACACCAACCCCAACACCAACGGACGCCACATAAACTGTCTTTCAATACTTGTCCTACCATTACACGGTCGATTGGTTAGAAACGAGTTTGCGTACGCGATTGTTGTTTCTCTCACAATTTAGGGTCACGAAACCGCACTCTGATTAACATACCACGGATGATACGACCGTGACGTTGTCCAAAGTACAGCATTATAATGGTACAACGCGCACGTGGGGTGAGCTTAGGGTCGACATTTGAAATATCGATTTTTAAGTGATAGTCTATAAAAGTGAGATATATTTGATAAAATCGATGCGTACTATAAATTAGGAAAGGCCAAATTCGGAACACAGGTCCAAAATACCTACTTTAATTAATACAGTGCTGCTTGGGTATAATCAGCGGTGAATTTTCTGTACATTTTGAGCGACAAGTAGAATTGATTGAAACCACTTATACACCGTATTTGTATAATATAATTTTCCCGGCGAACATCGCGACATGTCGATGCTTGGCTGAGCGAATGTCGTAAATTGAAGCACGTTTTCTTCTTGGATGTCAATAAGAGGTGCTACCTCATCATTACAAATTAGCGTTCGAGTGATCTTTTCACTCAAGTCACATTCTATTCACGCAATACGCTAGTTTTTTATGCGACGCGACGCTGAGCGGAAGTGCAGCCAGTGAAACGAGTTCGTTATCTCTATCTATCGAACGAACTATTATTCCCCGTATTAAGCCGGGAATATCATACCATCGCTGTCTCGATTTCAGATTTATTTAAACTTCCTTTGCCAGTGTTAGTGCTGAACAACCGAACACCAGCCGGCGCGCTCAGGCTGGCCATCGGGGACAGACTGGGAACGGCGTATATGTTTAGTAATCTACTGAAATGTAATCCACAAGGCTTGCTCTAATAAATGAATAATGATAATTTATTATAATAGGGTGAAATGAAAATTACCGACAAAAAAAATTGCAAAATAATTGTACAAAATGTCAAAAAGTGATATTTTCTCATTCCATAAACGCATATATTTATGTCTGTATCATAACACTATCATTCCGTGGGAAACAATTCACGTTTCATATTGTATACTATACATTATAAAAATGTAACTGAAATCATTTATTTCTAGCTGTTTGTTGGCGGAAAATTTAATTTATTTTCTAATGTCACGTGCGTAAACAAAACTGCGTCATCTGGGACGGATACGGGATTTGGAACGTGACCGGGCCGAGGCAAACTATGTGAGGCATGAATTGGTATTTTTTGTATTTGAAAGAACAAAAAAGTACAAGGTACTGAAGCATTCTGCCTAATCGCCTTTTTTCACATAATTATATCGTCGGTAGTCCCTGGTGGTCAATTGTTCTGTTTCCGAACGCCTGGCGGTGAAATTATACGGATGTTTTCAACATTGAGTGCTCAAGTCCATTAAACTACACTTTTTTGCCTGTCTGCTTTTGGCGTAACCTAATTAAAGTGGGTTGCAGTTCAACCAGAATCGAAGTCAATACAAAACAATTTAACTCGTGACCATGGCCCAAATATATATCATATATGCCACTAGGAATAGTAGTTTTATTGACAGACGTGTTTCTCCTGGCAACGTATCCCTCTATAGGGATTACACAAACAGAGAGCATAATGCAAACATCGAGGAGTTGGACTATGTAGCCTGGTAACCTTTTTGTTTTTCGTATACATGTATATGACTCGACCCTCTCCGTGCTATAACATATGAGGCTCCCCGCTGTATAAGTGGGTTACATTGTTATCTTAATACACATTTCCCGATTTCAGAAGGCTCGTTCCCAGATTTACCCATAGTTGCGTTATCATGTATATTTCAACAAGAGATGAAAACTTTGAAAATTAAATTAAAACCAAATCCAACAAGAGTGTCGAGTTCATGACTAGAAGACTTGTTATTATAAAAACAATGACAGGGCAACGCCAAAGCGGGTGAAATTCCACACGTTATTACCATGTGACATGGTATACACTCATTAGTGGAGGAACCAATTCGATCAATTTATTTTAGAAATTTACATTTCATTTCGCAGACGATCGGACTAGGTGGTAATGATAAAGAAAGAGAGCACTGATTGGATGACTGACATCGCAGTTGTATTGTCTTAATGATTGGGCCAATGATAATCACAAACACAATGAGACTTGTACGAAAATTGTATTCATTGTTTAATTTATCTTGGTATTTTAATCCAACAATATGACACATTCAATAGAATTTTTGTTTATAAACGGAATGTTAATATTATTGACATGTGGACTCTAAACAATAGTAAATATGCAAAATAGTTTTTGAAATGGTGAACTGCCTAGTAAAACTGGTCGCTTTATGCAGGTGTTCTTTATATAGAGGTTAACCGAAACACATGTTTGACTGTATGTCACGTGTCTACTGTAAATGTATATTTTATTGAAAGCCTTTAACTTTATTTTTAAATAAATCGATCTGTGGACCAAACTTATGGCAGTCACGACTTATGTGTGTCGTAGTCCGATTAACTTCGCAACTCATCGGTTCGAGTTACTTTTCATCTGGACAGCATTAATCCCATCATGCATTACTGTTTTGAATGATACATCGAGCTAAATATAACTAGCATTGTAAGTATACAATGTTCAAACTATGTGCAATTCAGTGGCAACACGGTTACAAAGAATCGTTCTATACATTTGGAAGCGTAGAACCTAATGGGTAGGCTGGGAAAACAGATGAAGCAATTGAAGTGAAGCGCAGCTGATCCGGGAATTGCTTGTTGGGGATTGCATCACGTCGAATTTTAATAATTTTGGGATCAGATTAATTCGTCAATCAGAAAATACTGTGTGTGAATCGGTAACGTGAAGACGCCCTAAGGTGAGGACAAATCCTAATGCCCTAGTATTTGGTTTATTACAAATGAAGTCACTATTATTATGTCATGGGTTAATTTTTCATGAAGACGTTCGATTTGGAAAAACATAAATAAGCAAATAAAAACTAAAATATCGATAGACTTATTTATGTTCTGGCGTCCATGTATGATGTATTTAACGCACAGTATTACATTCTAAGATTAGGGCACGTTTATTTATTGTAAGATGTTGTAATCGTGACAAGCGACATTTTTTGTTTGTTTGTTTTTTTCTGCAAGAAGGTCTGACATCTTGCAGATACTGTAACATTGGTTGTTGTATCCCGGGTATGGCTTATGTTCATTCATATGTCGAGACCTTTCGATGAAATATAGGCGACGATACAACCTTAGATATACACTCGGGGACGATAATTGTACATTTACTAGCGTATTTGAACATGTATGTGTCATGTTGATGGTATTTATATGCGCTAATTGACCCTTGACGCGAATGGCCGCTGAAATCTCGTCGAGAGCGAGAGAGTCACAAGACCTCAAATCGTGAGTCACGTTCTCTCGGCATTGCGTTCACTGTTCTATTGATTTATGTAACCAATACTTGGAACAGTGGGAACGATGATGGGAGCGAATGAAACAATATTTCAGGTGCAAAACAAGTCTCGTGTGTTTCTCGCTCTCGGTGAGATCTTGGCGTTATTTGCGTCAAAGGTCTATTGCGGGAAATATTCGACGATTCACCATGGTTTCGAATTACTGATCGCTGCAGTATTTAATTCGGGGAAAGGGCCGATCAGCAAACGTTTACAAGACAATATAAATTCGAAAAACAAAACATTGTTTATTTATGAAATTGTTATTTCCACGACCAGCTCTATCCGCCTAAGTCAAAATTAACATACAGATATGAGTTAAAGATCTGTGGTAATAATTGTGAAGCAGTTGTTTGAGAGCAACCGATACTCATGCATTCGTCATCAATTTAAATCAGCACGCAAACTCAATACACTCAGTAAAGTGATAGCTTATAGCAAAATGGCAGCTGCAGGTGATGGCAGGACACAGTCTAATTGCATCTGTACCAGCTCACACACAAAACCGCCGACATTTCGTTGTTCATAAACAATTTTTCTTGTGATGTATTTCTGTAACTGCCTCTAAAATGCGTAATGCGTCGACGATCGGCGCTACGAATAAGTGTAAATAAAAAATAACTCAACATCCAATTATAAAAGAATTATTTAACATTTGTGTTTAGTCCTTTCAAGTGTGACAAATTTACAGCAAACTTTGTTTATTGTAAAAAACAACAATTACGCATAATTCAGTTTTCTATGGATGAATAAGTGTTGTAATTCATGAATAACTATGGTATGGTCGTACAAATCTGCCCAAATCAATATTTCGCGCAGTCTTCTCAAGCTGTCGGTTCATGTTAGCCCTCGAATATGAACGTGCATCATACCCAATCACTGATATCATTATCAACAAATCACACGATCTGATGTCAAAAAGCATTTACAGTGCCATGCGATAGTTTAATTAACTGACAAAATAACCCCTATCGATAAATTAAATGCAGTTTCTTTTGACAACATAAGATTCGGTTTTATATATACACAAAAGAATATGTCACAAAGCTAGATGATTAAATGCAGTTGTACGGGTGAAATTGATAAATACAACTGTAATTAGACAAGATGAATGAATATGCAATGCGTTTTTTTAATCAATGATGATGTGTTTTTCTCTCTGCGTCATTTGCAATGTGATCGGCAGAATGGGAATGTATGTCCGTGTCAGTTCGACGCAATTGTCAATAGCCATCAAACAGTGGCTTCATTGACGCAAAAAAGGTATCCAGTAACCAGATATGTACCGTATAATAGTGTGAATGAATATTATCAAAAACACCGACTACATAGAGTCTGTCTATATATAGACTGTATATTGTGAACTGTCTGATGGTAATGTCGTTAATAGCTCCACGTTTTTTTTCATTGACGTGGATGTTACTTCTGTGCCCGGTGTGGATATTATCCTACATCCTACACACTGCATGTAGTGTAGTAAGAGAAAACCTACTCGGGGGGGGGGTACCATGTGTAGAGTATTGGGAAAGATAAGCTTAATGTTTCTCGGCCGAATGACGTTGTGTTTACAAATGTCCATTACCTGTTAATTGTTGGCGTTGGTAATGTCCCCGGCAAGATCTGTATGGCATAGTTAAATTTGACAAATACCTCCAATCGAAATGTGTTATGGATAATACGGGCATTATGTCTATTTCCATTACGTTCGTGCCGGGAAACGCTTTCAAAGAGCCGTGACGGTGAAATGGAACCAATTAGGCGGTGCTTGGATCCCACGAGAACAAAAGTATCGCAACCTCTTTCACGATTATCCGCCTGTTGTCGTTTCGATAAAGAGCGTGAATCGCAATCCATCAAGGCGACCGTCAAAATAAATGTAAAATTGCACGAAAACGAAAGAGCTATGAGTCTGCGCGTACCAAGGGAGTACGTTGTCAAACGCGCATTGAGTTTTATTTAGGCTGTTATGCGGGGGTGCATTTGGTAGGAATGCAGTGCGAAATCGATAACTCCTTTGGATATTTGGAGGTATCCGCATCAAATATGGGAAATTGAAAAATGGGAAGTTACTTCTCTAACTTCACAGGTCGCATTGCGTGCATACCGTATGTATCAACACAATGTGTAATCTGAATTCTCTGTTTAATTCTTGACGCATTATTATTATTATTATATTCTCAACTTTTGTTAAAGTTATAGAGAACAGAATGCCCGGAAGAAGGAGTAAGATGAAAGCAGCTAAAGTGTATTACGAATTACCGATGACATTTACTGCGATATGCATAGATGTATCCACGATTAATCCTACCACGGAGCAGTTTTAAAGGCCTGTAGATAACACAACATGTTGTGAATATTCAGCTGATCGTTTGTCTCCATGGAAATAACGATTATTTATTGTTTTCATTGGAAATATAAACGAGAACACGGCGGTTAGTATCAACAAACAAATTGGAGATTTGGTCTGAAAATGGATTTTATTTTCCACAGATTTTAAAACAAATGGGCTTGTGGGAATGGAGGTGTCGAATGAAATAGGGTTACCGTTATTACTTGATGAATAGAGTCTTTGTCGCGGAAGTAGCCGTAAATGATCGCTAAAGTGGAAATTTTCAAAACAGATGTAGATCAGTCATGGATAAGTTGGCTAGGAAGTATCGATCATTAGTTCATGAGGGTGAGATTTCACACGTAAATTAAGGTGAATTATGTGGCAAAATGCTGCCACTATTGCCCTAAATGTATTTTTGCTTTTGTTTCATTGTTATCAGCTCTGCGTATACGCTTTATTATGATTGTGAGATTAAGTCAGTAACAATTGGGTGCAACTAACTATACATTATGCGATTTCGAATTATAAGCCATTTTGGGATTAAGGTAGGAACGTCGACAATTCCACATAGCCTACAAATAATATATATATATATATTTTAAGAACACGATGATTTAGCGTTATGGTTTATGGTGACTGCTGTTCTATTTTAAACGCCACCTACGAAACACTTGAAGTTTGAAGACTCTTACAATTGCCCCGGTACAACTATAAACGTCATATCATATCAATCAGTCGCCTTCCTACAACGTAAAATGTTTGTCCCAATCAATTTGCAGTCGGGCTATTTATTTTTCTTTAACAAGAGCGATTTGTGTATTAAAACATGTTGTCCCTGGACTCCCAAATCGACATTTCGACCTTAAACATTTATTAATAAACATTCGACGTGAGAGTTAAGTTCGCTGGAGGATTGTGTTGCAGTAAACGATTTCTATGTATTTTTAGTTCAACATCTTTACGTATCGATTAAAGATGTTTGGTTGCAAGAAGCGGATTCAATGTGTGTGTTGGTTGTGGCTATCGAGCGTTCGTCTGTAACACGACACGATCACAACACTGGATTTCTTACGTAACATAGTAATTTTAAAACGTAAATACTAAACCTAATATAACATTTATAGTTATTGTATACATTTAGAAAAAAAAACCGACACGTTTTCGTACATGTGTGTACGCTGATGACAGATACTATCATACAACTGTTCGTGGTCTTAATTACTATATTTATCCCGGTAAAATATACTGTCAAGTTTTACTATAAACTAAAATTATTCAAGTGCTCTGATTTCTAAAACATAAGTGTTGACGATCTCCTCTTCAAGAGGCAAGCCATAACCAGACTGTCTACTAACCCGATAACTGATGAGTAGAAACGCCATAGTGATGAGAGCGTTTTAACACTTTCGTCACACTTGAAGAATTACTGTTATGTGATTATATTAGCGTTTTTAAAATTGTATTGGGTTCGAACCTTATGCAGACATCACCCGATCAACTTAAATATAGAAATTTGTATCTTACCGGTATAAAAAATGTTTGGTTTTTTTTAATTTATTTTTTGGGGGAGAGAAATATGTAAATGTGGCAATATTGGTTAATCTTTGCATTAGATTAGAATATTATGGGTATTAACATATGTGTTCCTTACGTAAACGATATGTCAAGGTGCTCAGATCGGCGTATGGATAGATTCTAATTTTTCAAATCATTATGAACGATGCTGCGGACTTAATTATGAGTTCGATTTATGTAGCATATGAATATCTGTTATATTTATTATCCTGTATCGCCACTGAACCATTAACTACGCACCCTGACACGTGGTAACACTGTATTATTTATGTGCATGCGTTCCAATGTGGAGAACGTTACCCGTTATGCCAACGTTATACTCGCAATAAAGGACCCGGGGGAGTTGAATTGAACATACTGTCAGATACTGCAAGTTACACACGTCAACTTTATAGAACGGTGTATCACATGCTACACGTTCCCCAAGGCTGCCCAGAACGGGAAGCACCTGCCGACCAGGGGTATTGCGTCGTGGCGTGGCTTTAAAAACAAAACTAAAGGGGAGAGTTTTTTTTAATGTTTTATAAATCACCATTTTGGCCACACGACGGATTTACTCTTAAATACTCTCAATTTAATATCACTGAAGTGCGACTTTGTTAATTTATGAAAATAACACATTTCTTCAATAGATCAAACTTCCAATATTATGATGTGCTGTTTAGAACAATCAGGAGTTAGGGTCGATCATTTAAAATTATGGGGGGGGGGTGTTAAAAAAATGCAAACTAGACGCCGAGTGGAAAACAAATGTTTGCAAGGTGTTGCGGGGTAAACTATTGACACAATCAAGAAAACTCAAAATGCACAGAAGAAATTACACGAATCACACCTTTCCACTTCCCCATCACGGATTCAATGATTTCAAGTCGTGGATCACTCATATGCTGGGAACGAGACTATTCACTCAGTAACATGTTATACAGAAGGTCTACATGCTACAGTTACATCATTGCATTATAATTATACTATATGTACGACACAATAAGGTATGAATATGAAATGTAGTTGTGTGAATTGCTGCCCTAAACATGTTCATTTCAATTAATACCTTGTTGACCCCGTAATTTATTTCCCTGTGTATTTACTAGCATAGCTGAATGGTTGCAACCTGTCATTGATGAATGGTTTTATAACCCGATAAAATACCAGCTTTTGTGTTTCACTTTACAAACGTGCCTCGTACACTGGAACACGGATACATCATCTTTTTATGGCATACCAATTATGTCTGTCAAAACGTGTGGATGCAGATAGTTAAGAACATCATTTCAGTAGGCTGTAACTCAAATATTGCTGCAAGTGTTTATTTTAAGTTTAAGTACACGTGGTTAAACAGTGGAGGTGTTGAAACGTTCCCAGACTGTTATTACCCACTATAGATGGAGTTGTGTACGGTATGAGGCGGCTTAATATATTGAAAATATTCACAGTTTGGATCATCAAGTTTTTAAAATTAACCCATATTTGTGTGGATAGTTGATCATTTATACATCGTCGCTAGAGAATTGATTCACATTTTGCCATATTATTTATTTGCTTATTTGAAAACTACGAACTTGAATATTTGGATTGTATTTCCACCAATTGCTTCTACCAACTCAGTACGAAAGGCCACATTTCCAAGTCGATTAGAATGCATTTTACCCGACTTTATCTAACAAATGAATTTTCATCAAAAATAAGCTACAAAAATTGAAATATATACTTGATGTAATTGCGCCAATTAGCGCTGTTCAAACGTTTTCCTTTTTGAGTATATGCAAATAGTAATCAAAGAAGAACCAAAATCAGTATGAGCGAGAAATCCGATTTGAAATACTATGTTTTGGTACGTGTATGATTTCATTGATTCTACCAGATTTCGTGATGAATTGAATGTTGCATCTATTCATCTACTACGGCGCGACCTACTTATGTAAATTGTTCATTCACGTGTCGTGAGACCTAATTCGACAGAAAAACACACAAATCACCTGCATTGATGAAAATAGTGTACATTTCATATAGATGATATATACCTTATTCCAAACGTATATATCTTTTTATACCATTGACTTTTAAATTATATAGGTTAAAATTACAATGAAATCACAATTATTTTAATATGTAAACGTGTCTTTCAAGAGAAGCAAAGCAAAGCAAAGGCAACAGAACTGTAACAACATATTCCAAAGATGCGTTATTCACCGAATCAGTTACCTTGTGTATCGTGATGTAATAATATGCGCGTTTCCAATCTAGTAATATTCTCGGCAATTTATGTTGGAATAAAAGCAGGTTTACGGGTTTCGATATTGTAATATGCATGTATACCAAGGAACTAACACCAAAAAACAAACAAAAATACAGCATTTTAACTAATATGACATATGTCACCACTGGAATAATAGTTAAAAGTACATTTACAGCTGTAAATCTACTACTCTAATTGATTGACAGTGTACATTTGTCTGTATGGCCTTGCTACTATTATCAATAAAACAAATTTATAGTGAAATCAAGTATGAACGCCGACACCTAGCCGAATATTTGAATACTAGTTACCAGCTTTCGTTAATTGATTGTGTAAATGTCATGTTACAAAAAATAGATTATCCGACCCTAGATCGTGTCAGAAACATTGAAAGAAAATAGGTGATATGTTTCTCCGGTGGTCTGTTTTTGAGACCGGTTAGTAGATTATGAAATAAATATTTAATCGTAAGAAGATAATACTAAATAATTAAAGCATAGTCAAATTTAAACTAGGTTGATGATAATCGACAGATTGAGCGGTTATAATATGACATTCATAGAACAATCCCACCTATACGGAATAATCGGAATAGTCGAATGTTTTCTTTCTAATGTTGGTGTGTTACTCTTCTGTTGCAAATAACGTGGACGGCTTGTAGTCGATTATATATCTACAAACAATCGCGATCGTGTCTGCTGCTATCTCAATAAACAAGAGTTTAATTGATTTCTGGAGATTGGATTATTGGGATATGTACATGCAGTACTCGAATTGTCTAATGTTATCAATGTTTTTTTTTTTCATGAGCATTTCTTTTCATCAAGGTTACAGACCTGGATAATTTGTGCGTAATTATGTAGACCCATTGAATATATCCGAGCAACACACATGGTGTACAAAAGTTAAAAACCTTCCTGACAACAAATGGTGTACACGCACATACATGGTTTTAAAAAGGTAGTCCCATTTTTTATATCTTTTATGTTAAAGAAATTACAATGAATAGTTATTATTGGAAAATATTATGCCAAATTATTTCATTTGAGGGCAGTTACCCTGGAAGCACGAGAAATACACAAACACTACTACTCAAGCTGCATCCCAGCTGGAATATCATTAAATAAAATTATAAAATATGTTAGTAAACTTTTTAACCTGTTTTATGAAGCTTACAAAACAACACTTTTTCAACTTGCATGTAACTACACAATGTTTCTGTCCAGTGACACCGCCGTTTTCAGTGAAAGTTTATATGGGAGTGCATGTTATGAGGTTATCACATGGTATCACCTTTTCGTAGAGCTAGTCTAAGCGAGTCAGTGAGCGCGCATTTCCAGTTACGGTCGTCGATACTTTCAAAATTGGTAAAAATTAACCTTCTTAGCAATTTGTTTTAAAAATATTTTTTCAATCAGCATTATTATGAGACATTTGTTAAAACAAACTGGACAGCAGACGGCCATTTAAAATAAAACAAAATAAATGTTGTTCCTATTATGTCTCGTTTATGTATCAAGTTTAAATCAAATAAGTTCATACATGACCGGGATTCGGTTCTGGTATGGCCGAGACGCTTGATTTGCATAAATCTTTGACAGAAGAATGGCCGACATTTGGCCATCTTGAATAAACTTGCATAAGTATTCTATGATGTATGACCTATATATGAGCTCCAAACGTGATTGGAACTGGTTTGTTCAAGATATAGGTATGGATGAGCGCATGAACACACGCACACATACACACGTGAAATTTAAGTATATGTTTTCGAGCTGCGTCCAAAAGGGGGATCAACAAGCTTCTAACATACATACTATCATGGATACTTAATTTCATTACATTAATTGTTTCATATTGGTAGAACAGTGAAACGTGTATACAAACACTCTTTTTCTTGGTGTGTACCTATTTATGTGTAAATGAATTAGGACTAAAATCAATGATACGTACCTAGAACGATGTTTGTAGATTTGAATTGTAATATAACATGTAGGTATGAATTGTGAGGTTTTCGCATCCAATAAATTTGATAAAAATAAATGACATCTACGATTTCTTTAGTAAAAATTTGAACAAAAAGGCAAACTTCATATCACATATCACACTCAATAGAAACATTCTTGAACACGAAACATAAACATGAAATATTTATCTTTTCATCTATGATAGTGCAAGTCAAAAACCGATTTTAATACAATCTGTGATACTACATGTTTATCACAACGAAAACAAGACCTATCACTTACAGTTCTCCTGTACGTTGCTGATCGATACGGAAAGAAGATCTTCCTTATGTGTTTCTTTCACGAGTTACTCGCTGCAATAATAGTTAGAAGCAAATGGCAGTCGAGATCATCTCCCGTTACCACATATAACCATTGTATTTGGACGTGGACACAATGGCGGGGGGGGGGGGTAGCAATTGTGCCGTTACATGGATTTGATAATGTAACATTCGTACTCCGTGTCGGATTCCATGACGATGTCAGTCGGGCGAGATTGAGAGGAAGCAAAAGCATGGGTACAAGTGATAACAAGTTGCAAATGTAACACCAAAAGATATTTTCATATATTCGAGAATATATGTATAATAAGCGAGGTTTTGTGGGAGGTGAGTCAACTCAGATGAATATAGTATGTTACGTTGGTTTTATTACTAGTGTAATTGTATTGAAATTCAAGTCGACATTGTGCAGACTGATTATTTGAAGGCCTTTAATTCTATGTCTCTTCATTTTCTGTTACATAATTTATGTGCATATGATTTAAATAATAATTTCCTACAATAGATATTCATTATGAAATGTTACAACATGTGTGTTGTATGGTAACGATTTACCAGATGTTTGTTGTCATGGAACTTCCTTTTTAATGTATCCAGTTGATGAAAGATTCTACTCTGCTATCAGAAGATACAAACTACTGCAATAGTCTTCAATCTGTCATCGAGAACTTATATGCCATGTTTAGTAAGTAGTAGCTGAAAAATTACGTTAAAATATGAAACTTTAAATCATACAGTAAATGCCACATTGGTCCCTCGTGTCAACATTATAAACAAACCTCGGTATTATGTTAAGTTGAACATGCTTATAAGATCATTATGTACATTAGAATCCCTCTATGTTAGTAATTTCAGAAGCCACTTGGAGTATTGTAGTTTGTTATGGTCTCCGTGTAAAGTCACAAATGTTAACAACATTGAACAGATGCAGAACAAATAGCATGTAAATTTATTGTGTTTCAAATCAAATATCGTATATTTATCTTTTGATTGCAACTTTTTATGTGAAGTAATCTTTTAATGTTCCTAATAGACCACTCAAAAATTTTTGTTTATTCGGGTCAGTCGAAAAAAATACACTCGCCAATTTTCAAATGCCTGGCAAAATATAATAATATTTCATGAACAAATCTTTAACTTAATTTATTTAGAAAACTGTGTTTTAACATTTCTTCGTGCCATACAAAAATAATTGTTCCAACTACTTCCGGAAGTTACTTTTACTACTGTATTTTTATATTTCGTATATGAGCTGTATAAAATATATTCTCGAGTTTCACTATTGTTTTTAATTTTAAGTCAGTATCATAATATTACACAATTTTAATTCTGAAAAATAGTATATGTAACGTCTCAAATAGTACTTGTTGAATACAAAATATATTATTAAATTCACTTTAGTTTTGTTTATGATGAGATATGTTTTCATCGTGGTCCGTGGAATGTACTGTTAAATTTTCATTTTATCCATATTATTTGGAAGTATTATTTTTAAAATGGGCTCGACAGTGAAACAAAACTATGATATTTTTATCACACCCGTTATATACATAAACGTTCATTAGATTAGATTTATATACTTTGTTCCCGAAAGCTACCATTAACAAATGATATTTAACGTAAATGCCGAACTTCACATGCGATATGTAAAACAAAAGTACGGATATAGATCAATACTCGCAGGTGCTAGCAGATGGGGTTACTACTTCAAGTGTATTGGGCATGCGCAAAAGTTCATATGGCCCATGCATAGTCAGTGGTCGATATATTCTAGCACAAATAGTCTTCTGGGATGCTTATACATGATAATTACCGGCACTTAATGCAAATACACCGTGCTTGTTTATCCCCAAGCACATTTCGAGGTCTTCATACACAAAATAAATGTCACACCGCGCGTCAGCCATATTAAAATAGGTGTCCACTCTAACTGAAAAGGAGTTCATGCGTGACATGTGTTATTTTTCCAGCTGAGGTTCCTGTACTGTTCATGGTCTTACTAGCGCGTTTGTAATATTCAGTATTAAATATTCAGTATTAATTACTCGTCACCAAAATGCTGTTTTTTTCAACACCTGGACACCTGGGTCGCCTAGTTTATATATGTTGGTTGTCGATTTCATTGCGTATAAAATATTAACATATAAATGGCCTCATACATTCTAGCGGTATGTATTTCTAAATCTACTGCTGTGTTTTCCCAGAATGCACGCATCGAAGTATGCAAATATAAATGTATATAGTGTTGTACTGTTTCCCTATTAACGGTTATTTGTCAACGATTTTCGCAGTTAGAGCAAATGGCAGAAGAAAAGCCATTTCACGATTCGGTGGTCACCGACGTTTCCAATAGTGCGTATTGCATGAACGATTTATTTCTACTGTTCAATCAATTGCACTACCACTTGCTAGGCAACTTCCAGTCACTATCACATTTACAATAACAACCAATCATGCTTCCGTTTCTATTTTCTCCAATCTGTTTACAATCACACACCCCTAAACTCAGTGGTCCATACACGTTGTTGACTGCCACTGGCTTGAAATTATATCACACGGGATACCATAACGTTAGTGACTCAAATGTAGACAAAACTGATATCATTATATAGCAAGAAATACGGCTTCAGCGATTGATCTGTAGAGATTTGCATATTTGTAGATCACGTGATAATAACAGCCAATCATCGTGAATATTTAGTCAATATTACCTCAAAACACGGAATCATTATTTTTATCGGTCGATTATTATAATGTTTACTCCACATTTCATAATTTATATTATTGGTATAACAATTTGATCACAAAATTTTATTAATGACGCCACAGTCAGCGAAAAACCTAAAACACTAAGTCGGCGTATTTAAAACTAAAAATTGGCAGCCAATCAGCGACGGCCTAACGCTTAGATGACAATTTCGGTTTCTAATATCCCGGCTTAGTGTTCTAGGTTCTTTGCGTAATTAGATATTCGTATGCAAGGGATTTGTCCACAAAAAAACGACGAATTAGGCCGAATATTGTTATCGGTTGGCTTAATATAACCCCAACGGACCGTATTTTTGTAAAAGATTGGTATTTTTGTCCTGATTTGTAGGAAGCTGAAAAACGCGTTTCACAACTTGTCTCTTATTTAGTTTTATGCGTCATTCAAGATGGCGGCCCCATATAGTACGTGTCGTATTTATGTTATTATCACGTGTGCGTCAGCTGACTGTGATTGACGCATCCATTAACGTCTCACTAACACTAATATGATAACCAACTTGATAGATACTGCGTTAATGTAAAAATGTTCACCAATGATGTAATGGTCAACCATTAACGTAATATAAAGTAGGCCATTAATAAAATAATAAGTCAACTTATGACGTAATGATTTCAATCACCTGATAATGTAATAAATCTTAACAATAATGTAACATATCTCACTTTTTAACATACATATTACAGTATAGTATGAGGTTATTACAAGAATACCTCAAAGTATGCACGAAGACAGTAGAACCGGAGTATAGGTCGATGCGCGGCGTACTGTCTGAGTGGATACTTGGAGGTATTCTCGTAATAACTTTATTATTATACATCTTTTCCTTCCAAGGATACACCATGGGAATGCTGAAATCCAAAGTGTTTAGAACAGAATCAGCGAACTTCTTTGTGTGGAGTCCGGTCAAACCCTGGTGGCAGCCATGTTTGTTTTTATTATTAGATGACGCATAAGAGCATAATCATTCCATATTTGGAATTCGCATTTCCTAATATGGTAGGATGAAAATACCCCGTAAATACCGCAAAATTGCGGCACGCTGTAACTTATGGCGTTACGCTGACAGATGTATAATAATATACATTATTTCAATTATAATAATGTTCATGATTTATTACAACCAAACTTTGATTATCTTATTAACATAATTATTAAATCGAGACAGTCGTCACGTGCGTATGGGACAGACGACCTTGGTGTGTCTTTGTTTACAAACAAGCGGCTACCCATGAGCCGTTTTGGTTTTAGCATGCGTTGTGGGCGTCGATTAGGACTCAATTACCGCGTGTGCGCAGGTGACGACCCCCCCCCCCCCGCGCTTCAAAAACTTAGACTTGACATGAACATTTTCAATAAGTTACCTATTTAATCGCCTTGATGCGTCTTTTTTGCACTAGTCCAAACCTCCTTCATTTTCTTGAAGAATCTGTGTACGAAGCGCTTTACTTGATTTTAAAATCTGTATTTCCAAAACATCTGATGAGGCAGTAAATTCTTTCAACGAGGCTGCATACTCTTCAGTCCGAGAAAAAAGACACCGTGGACTTATCTTCTTATTTCTCAGTAGAATGTGCTGCTAGTATAATGCTGTTCCTGAATAAAGTGACTTTTGAAAGTTTCAGAATCGTATTGAGTGGACGCTATACTATACATATCTAGCATAATCTGCATATTTATTTATGCTTTTATTTGCTGTTTCGTAATGGAAAAAATTGTTACCAGTGCTAATTTGTTAACAATCACATTAAGCACAAGGCAAAATATGGGATTGAAAAGTGCAGCATATAAATGCTATATACAATAATAGTTTTTGTGTTATTGTTTTTCTTTTCCATCACGCCGCAACTGGCAATATAAACGTGTCAGTCCGTTATTTCAAAACTTTGTTGTTTTTTTGCCTAAATCATACTCATATGCCGAGTCTAGCCAATCGGTATGATAGAGCATGATTTTAGCTATGTCTGAATACTAACTAACTTTTTTAAGTCACAGCTATGGGCGACAGAATGTCTGTAGAATATTACAACTACCATTTTATGTTTGGTTACACCACAGTTGAGGTCAACAAAATTGTGTACACAATGTTACCATTGAGAAAACATCATGTAAACAAACACAAAACAGTAGTCAGAGTTAGAACAACAGTGCAGCCAAAGCGAGTTGGAATGAGAGAAGCTTTAATAACGATACATAGCTAAACACTATTTGTCTTTTTCTTCCTATACTCACGTAGCTCTTAAGTAAACATGGCTCGTTAACAACAATTTGTTTAGCGTTTACGTTATAGATTTACAACTATCGACTTTATTTAATCCTTGATTACACATAGTGGTTGTCAAGAAGTACAATTTGCATAAAGTCAAGAGATGTTAATCTATAACTTAAACGCCAAATAAGCAGCTGATAACGAGCATTGGTTACGCGAGAGTTCCGTGATAAGAAGGAGCGCGGGTAGAAATAAAAACACTGTAATTATTTTGTTGATGTATTATTATTGAAATGTCACTGAAGTTATCTCAGTTCTCTGTGGTGGCTTTTCCACAGAATAAAGTTCATGCATGCCTGTTGACAACATTGAATACCTCCAACAGATTATTTGCAGTTTAAATCCGTACCTCGCACGATGCTTCGTTCGAGACTTAAGCATACACCTACGAGAAGTTCTATATATAAATGGTTCACGAGATCCCTTATCAAATTAAAACGTATCGTGCCGTCTAAATAGAAGAGCATACATACAATTGCAACTGGGCGAAAACTGAAAATGTAGCTTACGCATATCCATCTCGTGGCTGTGGGTCCCCGTTCATTAGACGTTGTTGTTTGGAGCAGAATTTTGGGGATATTGGGGTCGGTAATAGTGGCGTACTATTATGCGAAGGGGTTTTGCGGTGGTCGTGATTTTTGTGTGTGCGTGTTTATAAGTTCGGAATTCGCCTGTATCACTTTGTTTCACATGCTAATGTCAAATGGTCATTTTTAATAATTATAATGATAATAAAGAAAATCATAGGTGTTTGTTTTTTCAGTAGTAAATTATTTAACATTATAATGAAAATATATTAATCATATACCAGGGTACTAAATGTGTTATTGGTAATATTTTGTATCTTATTGGTTGCAATTATTATTTTATTATTGGATATTTGTTTATTATGTTAACTTTCGACTTATTATTTCACTAGTGGTTAAATAGGTATTACGTTAAAATTGATTAATACATTAACAGTAACCTTCACTACACCAATGACAAGTATTACATTAACGGTTCTTTATTATATTATATTATTACAGTGTTCTCACGAGAAAAAATAAGGATCTCTTAAGCTTGGGTCAAAGTCTGCAATTCTTACAGTGGCGTAAATTTGGCGGCCATTAAGTAATGCGCACACCGAGTCTTAGACAATTTTTCGGCTGACCATATATCTCTGTATTTCGTATACCTTTTCATTCCGGCAGTGATAGGAATATTGTCATAATAATATACGTATAAACATGCAGGAACATGGAGCTAATCTTGCTTATTTTTATATATGTTGAAACCAGTCGGCATATTTCGGGTTCAACCACGTATATAGGTCAATATAACAACCTAAACGGACTTCGAAATTAACACGCGTTGCGAGCCTGTCAACTTTGGAATAAGATAAACTTAAATATAATTGCCTGAGCACATCAATCCCGTTTAGGACGCCAACACACTTACAACACCCTTTACAAATGGTCGCCGGTGTAGCTAGCCTACGCCCAATCACAGTCCCTCTATCACAATTTAAGCTCCTTTACCTCGGCGTCACGTTTTTTCTTATCTGTATTTACGTAACTATTACGTAATATATTCGCAGGGACTGATACTCCCTCCAAGGAGGTTTAAACTTTTTTTCTATCTCGGCGTAAGGTGTTCAATTCAGTTTTTTTTCTCTTACGACGGTGTGGCTTAAGGTACACAAAACACATAATTTCGGTATAATAGTTACCAAACACGCGCTCACACGCACACATACATGCACACAAACGTACGCACACATCATGGAACTATTCCATGCACACACAAAGGTGTACGATTAAATCAAGAACAAGATCAGCGGTCACGTGACTGTTCGATATCACAGCTGTCTTTAATCCGATGTGTGACTATCATTCAATTGATCTACACAGACAGAACAAATTGGTTCTTAAAGATCAAAACGATAAGGCACGTACACGCCGTGTGTTACACACAGAAGACGATACGAATGACACGTTTTTGAAATACAGTTAACAGTTAAGATTATCGAAACTGTAGATTACTTGTACTGCTTGTACTATTTTTAATATATATATATAAAACGATAGGGCTATGTATTTAAGCAAGGTTTTATGCTATAAATAGATGCACTGTTAACGCCGACTCTGTAAATATGACGTATGCATGTGTTCATGACGTCAACACCTAAATATTCTATTCCACATCGTTCATATGTTGTTTCAATTCTTAAAATATAGAAGGCTTGCACGATAGCATAATACGAGGGTAATTTAGCAAGTGGAATACAACCGCGCATGTTTCTATGGTTGAAAAATGTTGCTTTAGTTTGCGGACTTGCTTAGCGGGAGTGTGCGACCATAGATTGAGTTATATGCATTAGGTATTGATAAAAATAGAGTAATATTGCAAGTACTGAGCACTTAGCGTTCCACCTACCGCGGTGTAAATAATGTACACTAATGATAAAGTTGACACCCTACATTGAATATACTAACAAATCTACCGTTTACACCTTTTAAAAGTATATACTAATTAGCTCAATTAGGGAAAGAATCCAATACCACTAATGTCACCATGACCTCGTCAGTTATTAGTTTTGATACTTTGATGAATGGTGCTAGTTTTTATCGTGATTTCAGGATTTCAGGATGATTGTTATAGAGCATAATCGGATTGAACTCACAAGTACATCTCAATCATTCGTGCTTACTTATTTGGGGCATGCCACATTGTATTTTAAAGGGTGTGAGGTGTGTCTTACCGAATATAGAATTGTATATCAGTCTGAGGTCTTTCACAGAAGACCGTATTCACGTCACACACTTGCAAAATACGACATGGCTAACTGCAGGAAACCAGACGACGCCATTTTGTTTACGTGGCTGCACGGCCGTCATATTATAATGACCTCTGACCCCGACTGGATTCAAATGTAGTTGGATACTAACAATAAACGACATTTGTTTTTCGCTGCAATTTTTTTATAAAATGAAAACAAATTAATAGTACCAATTTATAGCACATTTCTCATATACCTATAACCTTTCTGTGTTGTCACGATCGTTCAGTGTCAGCCGGAAATGCCATGGGATGTGGCTGTCACGTTGAAACGACAAACTTGGGTGCGTCATATCCAATATATGACACTCGCATTCCATGTAACATTTGTACAACACATTTGCGCCGAAAGTATATAATGCGAGATATGTTTGAGTACAGGTAGCCGTGTAAGTATAAGTGTACTTTCCACTGTTTCAGCTGCGGAGTATGTCAACAACAGTCGTTCTGTACACATCACCGTATATGTCTATGCAATATAATTACATTTCAATATTTATTCACATGGATATTAGAATCAAGTGTATCACTTGTTTGTGAAGTAGCACCCGCACTCCATGACTTGCTGGCTTGGAATTCCTGACGCCTAAAAGGATCGGGGAATAATATTTTATTTTCTCAGATTAAATAATACCCATTTTATGTGTTTCGATTTAGGCCATATACTTTGTTTTCACTTTGCTAACGTCTGTAATCGATAAATCGATCATTCAGTGTTGTGTAATACAGCTGATAGAACAGGGTAGTAAGATAAAGAATTGTTCATTAGCCATGCTCTCGTGTTTGCTGCTACAAATTATATCAACATATCTGAGACTCCGCACTGAAACCACGACCTAATTGTTAACGTCGTGAAACTGTGAAGCAGAAGAAAATCAGAACTTAGGAGCCCACTTCTGATAAGACAATGGGATGACACTAACTGCACTGTGAGTGGCAGCCATACTACATTATACATCACTGGAGTTGGATTGTGGCATATGAAGGCAACCATACTACACTATACATCACTGGAGTTGGATTGTGGCATATGAAGGCAACCATACTGCACTATAAATTACTGGAGTGGGATTATCGCACATGAAAGCTACCATACTACACTATACATTACTGGAGTGAGATTATAGCATATGAAAGCAACCATACTACACTATACATTACTGGAATGGGATTATGACATATGAAATCAGCCATACTACACTATACATTACTGGAATGGGATTATGGCATGTGAAGGCAGCCATACTACACTATACATTACTGGAATGGGATTATGGCATGTGAAGGTAGCCATACTACACTATACATTACTGGAATGGGATTATGGCATGTGAAGGCAGCCATACTATACTACACTATACATTACTGGAATGGGATTATGACATGTGAAGGCTGCCATACTGCACTATACATTGCTGGAATAGGATTATGTCATGTGAAGGCAGCCATACTACACTATACATTACTTGAATGGGATTATGGCATATGAAGGCAGCCATACTACACTATACATTGCTGGAATAGGATTATGTCATGTGAAGGCAGCCATACTACACTATACATTACTGGAATAGGATTATGTCATGTGAAGGCAGCCATACTACACTATACATTACTTGAATGGGATTATGGCATGTGAAGGCAGTCATACTACACTATACATTGCTGGAATAGGATTATGGCATGTGAAGGCAGCCATACTACACTATACATTACTTGAATGGGATTATGGCATATGAAGGCAGCCATACTACACTATACATTACTGGAGTTGGATTTTGGCATAGGAAGGCCGCCAAACTGCACTTTACTTTACCTGAATGAGAATGTGGCATATGAAGGCAGCCATACTACACTATACATTACTGGAATAGGATTATGTCATGTGAAGGCAGCCATACTACACTATACATTACTTGAATGGGATTATGGCATGTGAAGGCAGTCATACTACACTATACATTGCTGGAATAGGATTATGGCATGTGAAGGCAGCCATACTACACTATACATTACTTGAATGGGATTATGGCATATGAAGGCAGCCATACTACACTATACATTACTGGAATTGGATTTTGGCATAGGAAGGCCGCCAAACTGCACTTTACTTTACCTGAATGAGAATGTGGCATATGAAGGCAGCCATACTACACTATACATTACTGGAATAGGATTATGTCATGTGAAGGCAGCCATACTACACTATACATTACTTGAATGGGATTATGGCATGTGAAGGCAGTCATACTACACTATACATTGCTGGAATAGGATTATGGCATGTGAAGGCAGCCATACTACACTATACATTACTTGAATGGGATTATGGCATATGAAGGCAGCCATACTACACTATACATTACTGGAGTTGGATTTTGGCATAGGAAGGCCGCCAAACTGCACTTTACTTTACCTGAATGAGAATGTGGCATATGAAGGCAGCCATACTACACTATACATTACTGGACTGGGATTGTGGCATATGAAGGCAGCCATACTACACTATACATTACTGGAATGGGATTGTGGCCTATGAAGGCAGTCATACTACACTATACATTACTAGAATGGGATTGTGGCATATGAAGGCAGCCATACTACACTATACATTACTGGAATGGGATTATGGCATATGAAGGCATCCATACTACACTATACATTACTGGAGTAGGATTATGGCATATGAAGGCAGCCATACTGCACTTTACTTTACCTGAATGAGAATGTGGCATATGAAGGCAGCCATACTACACCATATATTACCTGAGTGGGATTATGGCGTATGAAAGCAGGCATACTACACGATACAGTACTGGAGTAGGATTATGGCATATGAAGGCAGCCATGCTGTACTATACATTACTGGAGTGAGTTATTTTAATGCTGTTTTAAGTGAAACATTCTGATTTATTTATATATTCTTCACTGGGAATCTTCTGTATTAGATTCACAATTGTGAATATTTTATAGAAAATAAATGTGGCGTTTTAATTTTTTATACTGAATTGGTTAGGCTCAATAACTAACTCATGAAATCACTTACATTTGTCATGCAACTGATGCGTCTTGGAGATCAATATGTCGTTCCACGGTTGGTTACGACCCTGCTTTTTTGCAAATACAGACCCGATTGTGAACACGCTTTGCTCCTGATGGCATCACCATGCATAACATTTATATTTGAACAAACATGAATACTAATTGTGCCTGTATGCCGTTCTAAATTACGTGACGGCGACAAAGAAATGGTGTATTGACAAACGCTGTGTTGACGGAGTGAGTTCTCGATCTAGTGATTAGAAGTAAAATCAAATCTTGAATTAGATTAACTCAGTCGAGAGAAATTTTATTTTTCATTTTGGGTTACAATTAATGACTAATATGCAATACTAATGTGAAAAAGAGTGGAAACATTGGGATATTGATGAGATGATTACAAAATAAGTTACGCTATCACTCAATCAATTTGCAATTAGTTCGCCCTTTTCATCGTAACCTTTGCTCTCACTTTCAAATTGAAAAAAATACTGATGAAGATTTAATCAGTTGATCTAATGCTGCTTTTGTGTGTGCATGATTAGAACGAAATCACTGCAATGTAGATATATGTCAAGAGAATGTTATGAGACAATTATACGATATTATATACTAAGTAACTGTTTTTGAAGATATGAATGAAATAAGATCCTAACATTCTATGAGGTTATTACGAGGATACCGCAAAGTATGCACAAAGACAGTACAGCGGGAGTATCGAACGACGCGCACGCTTTTCTTCCCAAGGATACATCATGGGAATGCCGAAATCCAAAAAGTTGCTAACAGATTTAGCGAACTTGTTTGTGTGGAGTCCGGTCAAACACTGGGGACAGCCCTGTTTGTTTTTATTATTAGAAGACACTTACGCGCGTAAACGCTCCTTATTTGGAATTCGCATGTCCTAATATGGTGTGATGAAAATAGCCAGAGCAATACCGCAAAATTACACATTTTAACAAGGTAAACAATTGCACGATTTGCCAAGGGTCTATTGTTGAAGATAACTACGAATTCATTTAAACACTACTATGTTAATTCAGGGATTATTGATATTGCAGTTTAAACTTTAAAATAACTCATATGTACGGTTTCTGAAAGCTCGTTTTCCAGATATTATTGAAATTGAATATCTAACCACATTATGATGTTAACATTGGAAGGGTTTTTCCATAAAAATAGATTAATAAACTCAAATAAAATTAAACTTTCTGAAACAATAATATGAAACTAGAGGTGACATATAGCTCATCTAGTCAAATCTCATACTACATTTTGTAAAATGTATATTAATAAATAAAAACATTGATGTACACGATACCTTGAGATAGAAACGGTTATTAAACAATTGTTTGTGAGTTGAGTGCAAATTATGCTATGTATAATTCCCCTTTTATGTGATACCTTGGTTATTTTTGAAATTGTATCCCGGATATCAAACACCATATATCGATAACTTCACTGGTCTTTGCATACAATTTGAAATTGTGACGTCATCGTCTGGCTGTATCAATATACATATAGCATAACTCATTTGGTGACAATGTATACTTTGTTACAAGTATATCTACTGAAACATTTACCAAAGTGCGTTTTGCAGATTTCATCTTTTCTAATTCACCTAACAAAATTCAAGTCTCTCAATATATTCTTAAGAAACGTGCTAAGACCTCGCCTAGAACTACACCACAGGAAGAGGTATTTGTGAAAAATCTTTAAATTACATAGAATGAAAACTAAAAAAATACTTTCAGGTTTTATTAAATCTATTCTATTTAGTACTTCTCTCCAATACCTTAGACACCTATTCAACATAGACTAATATTTTTGGTAAAAAAATACTAAGCAAAAAATTGCATTTTAGAATAGTCAGATGATCAGTATGCAATGAGGTGATAATATACTTTAATAAGTCCAATGCAAAGGTAGCAGTATCCTGAATGCCAATCAATCGCAATTGACGGTAAGTAGTCAATGAATGACAACAATATTACATTTTGAGACTCTTTTTCAGAATAAACAGGAAACGTTTAATGAAAAGATGAATGCATTTAAGCGTTTTTGTCATGAGTACAATTGGGAAGCTTTCTTCTAATCTCTCTAATTTATCGGCATCGCTTCAAAAATGTTTATTAGATCTAGTTGTTTGAGCTCATTAACAAGAAAAGGGTCTGAAGGTTTGTATCTCACGCTCACGGGAATAAAACATAATAGATGCAAGCATATTGCAGACGTCTTGGTTGTATTAAAAAACATACTTCACATGACAATTGGAGTCATCAACAGTCGATCATAGCGCAGTCTACCGAAGTCGACTGGACCTAAATTGTGATTGACAGCATTGTGGCCAATTGAAGTTTAGTTGAAGTTGAACTATTTGACAGGCCAATGATTGTCGCTCTGTTATTCGGGATAATCGATGTAATGGATATATAAATACCACACACGTGTGGTCAAAACAAATGCCTAATGTTTAGTTAATTAAGTAGTACCATCACAATTGCTGCAATAGCTGACAAGTGTAGTATATCAAAACACACTTTTGAGGCAGTATCCCACAAAACGAAAGATAGCTGTTAGCTGCGTGGAAATATTCTATATGTACTATTGCTCGTAAAAGGTACATAGCACAGTGGTTTAAAACTATAAACACACTCGTCCTCGTCTGTTAAGACCATGTTACGATCACTGGCTTTGTAGAGATTCGAAAGCTCTAAAAACATTTGAAAATAATGCTCTGTCAGCAATTTATTTGAAATCCCAACTTTTCCTAAACGAAATAATAATTTTACACTATACTAATCCATTCTTGTACAAATAATTCTTTCATTATTTAAAAAAAATATCTTTATTTAACACAGATTTATATTAGATTAAGTTTATTCAAACCTTACTACCAACCTAATCGGACATGTCCGTTCCTGCAGTTTATTTTGCCGACTGATGTTTCTGTTTACCTTTGTTATAAACAAAAGTTGTAATCGACATATTATGTGTGAAATTTATGATGATTGGCCAATAACGGACATACATATGTTTTGCCTATTGAATAACCACACTAAATTAAACGTGCGTTTGATAAAAAAAATAACTGGTTGTTCCGTCAAGTTAAAGAATACTTCAATTAGGGACCACACAGAGTGCAATCACAGAGGTTCAGTGGCGGATCCAGTGGAGGCCAGGGGGGCATGCCCCACCCCGAACGCATGACAATTCATATCATCTGGATTACGAATAGTTTCTCTGCGATTTACGCTCCGTAATATTAAGCGAAGCTTGCCCCCCCCCCCAATACATTTTACTGGATCCGCCACTGCACAGGTTAGTGTACGTTCTCTCTGTTATTATTTTTAATTGATTACCAGAATAACGATCGAATCATAACCAAGTCATCAGTCGATTGAGAATTTGTCCAGCAAAGCGTTGCTCATTATGTTCGGGGTTAACTTCATATTCTCGCTGCCCAGGTTACATTAACCTCTTTCAATAATTTGTTCAAGTATTTAATTGAATAAAATTATCATAATTGCTGTAATGTGTTTCCCCATTGATTTGTCAAAGGCCTTGTTTTCAAGGACGAGTATAACGCTGCCCTATCTCCTTTTGCGTCAGTCTATATAAAACAAGGGCTGTGGTTCTCAGTGTGGTCGTATTTTATCATTTCCTGTCTATTGTAATGCTTCGGCGGCATGTTGTTTCCAAACCTGTACTTACATAATTACTATGTGTAAATTGGCGCTTACTCAACATTATGCTATCGACAAAAACTAGAGTGTTTGTTTCCCTTCGATGTACGATCTGAGACGTGGTTTTAGTGTACATACCAACCAATAGTAAATATTAGTTTAGTAAATGGTGTGCTAGTCTTTCTGCTTCTCATTACAAGACGTATTAGGTTACAATCGATGCACTGTTTTTTTCAATTCAATCTGGTGATTGCTGCTTCAATTGCCTCTATATACGTAGTTTATATTTAGTCCACGCTAAGTATTGCCCTACGGCGACAATTGACGTTGGCCTAGACTGTATTGCGTGTGACACAGCACTGTCTGAGTTTATCAAAAACGGCATGTCGTTTGAGAGAAATGCAATATTGAAATATTGAAAACGTTCAACTGAACCTTCAGTTTACAAAAACCGTTGGAATAGAATAGTACCTGTAGATATCTTTTTAACGCAATGTGATCTACTTGTTTCAAATGGATATGATTCGCGGGCAGTTATTTATTCGTTGTATACCATATATATATTTTTGTGTATCTATGGTCAACTGATGGATTAGGAATATTTTCAGTCTAACGGAATTCGTCAGTAATGCAATATTCGATTCATGAATTTAGTAGGTATTTGAATTTAATAAATCAAGGGGTTTTAAGTCCATTTCACAGAACAATTGTATTTGCAATCAGATAAATGATAGAAATTTATATAAAGTCACTGCAAAAGCGAAAATACACTTGAGTAATTGTACACAACAAAAGGCAGACTGAGCTATACGAAACTAAAACAACATATTAGGGTTTATCAATGACGAACAGAGAATATTTCCTGAGTGAGATTTATTAAGCTCTCCAAGTAATTTGGGTCTGACAAGGCACACAATTTCCACTTGACGTTATGAATTTGATATCATGTTTATCTCATATATATTCTTACTTTTTAGATACTAAACAAATAACACAGGAACGCAAAAATCAGGTAGGTACAAACACACACACATTTAAGTTACAACTTAGAAAGGTAATGTAAATCCTACTGTCAGTCATGATGTCAAAAGTTCAATCGGCTTTTCTAATAGATTTGGTTCGAATAGATGAGACCACATAATGTTTATATTTGCAAAACTCGTATGTACCACGTGAATACTCAGGAAAAGAAAAGAAAAGTGATTCGATCGAGATGCAAACTTTACATATTTAATTGTTACTAACTATATAGGAATTTAATTTATTATTTCAATATTTTAGTAACAATACAGTACCTTATGTACCCATCATAGTTGGTTGTTTTGATTCAAAGATGGTTTAATGTGACATTCACAGCATGTGACATCAGGAGTACATATGTATACATGGTATTCGTATTGCTTTGAAAAAGTATTTCAAAAGTTAGGGTTACCTATATCGGATCGAAAAGCAGTGATTTGTTATTTAATGTGACAGAGTCAGAAAGTAACAACAACAACAACAAAAATTCATTTCATTCTGACGTTGAATCTGAAATTTAAATCATTACTGTGAAACAACGTACTGTCACTTTTACCTACTTTTGTGCTACAGGTTACTGGACGTGTCAAACACACTAGTATTATTCATCTACAGCGCAAGGTTGGTAACCTTAATAAACTTGTGTATGCGTGGAGAAATACAGGTGCAAATGATATGTGTGTAGTATGAGTGGTGATGTAGTTGCATCAGTTGTTGTTGTCAAAATTACAATTTAATGAGTTCTAAAAAGAGAAATGATGAAGAAAGATGAGAATGTGTGCAGAATGCCAAATGAAATATTCAGCGAATTAAAATTATACTTGCTAGACCAAAGACCACATATTATGCCTGGTGACAAAGTGTAACAAGGGGTGAATAGTTACTCACTAATTTCTTTTTTACAAAATATTTTTGCCATGGTATATCTCCAAACAATTTAGTATACAACATTAACCAAATTTGTTTTTCGTCTTTTTTAACCTATTACAACATCATGAGAATGGAGTAGAAATGTTTCTTTTCTTATTCGATATTTACAACGAGTTGTTGATGCTTTTAATTGGTATTTTACTTAAACCGTAATGTCATATTGTGTTATATTGTGCACGTGGCATGCTTAAGGGACTGAGATGCTAAGTAATTTGATAAACCGTGCTTTAGTGAATGGAGAACAGCATGATGAACAGGTAATTTGTCAATAATCCCCTAATACGCCCTCATCCATTAGCCCAATGATATGATCGTGTTCATTGCGTATATATTAACAATAAATAAGTGGATATACTGATGTGTTTCCCATACTTTGCTCGTTTTTCATGTGAACACCTGATTTCTAGCTATCTCTGTTGATTACTGTTACTGAAGACTACTATGGCTTCTATAATAATTACAAACACTGGCTTCGTTCAAACTGAAGTCAATCATAATCCATCTTTAACAGGTGGCTATCGTGTTAGTTTGATCAGTCTGGATCTTCTGGTTTCCAATCCTTCTTTACTCTTAGTGTGTAAGGTAATACATGAAATATGATTTGGATGATGTAGCTGGTGTTCATTTCACATGTGCTTCGCGTGTGAGTAGCATAGATGTAATGATATTGTATACATTTTCTAATTCATGCTTGTAATGTAAATGTGTAATAATTTTTACATCAACGCATTTTTTTACATTGACAGCTTTATAGACAAGGAAGAAATCAATGATGCCAAAAAAGCTGGGTCACATTGTTTCCTAAAATTGGATTCCGACACAAATATGTCGATTTCAATCTATTGCTGAAAGACATCCTTCACATACAGTGACTATAATCATAGTTTGGTGTGCATGAAATGAGATTGCATTCATTGAAAATATTAGCATAATTGAGTGAAGTTGCTTTGATCGCTGTATCATTACTACAATACAATATAATACAATAACAATGCCATTGCATCAGAAAACTACTCAATAATAATGAGTGCTAGTCTAATTGATTATTACAAATTTGTTAGCATATAGACATGTCTGATGGATGAATGAATGAAAGCATTTACAATTCTTGCTCATGCATAACATTGTTAATATAACTTCCTACTAGAAAAAGTATTACAATTTCACCAACGAAAAACGTCATTCTAATTTCATTTCAGTTTATTTTGAAGTACCAATCAACGAATATTATTATACCAGATGTTATTTTCGTCATCTGTCCCCATATGAATGGCATACGTGTCTACAAATTACATATAGCTATATTGATGCACTTTCTCGCTACCAAAGTTAGTAAATCAATGCATTTGTCTGGAGATAGTCTTTCTTGCACATAGTAATACATTTGTTTTTGTTCTTTCTTTCTTTTTGCACATATTATGAATTGGTAGACAATACACCAACGTTACTTTTCTGATCTAGAGACCTAGATTAATTTGTTTTTAATTGCGAACCATACAGCTTCATCTTAGCGATTTAATTTGACAGTCATTTCTTTGTCTCTGTCATTGTTTTTTTGTTATGAACTATGTACTTGTGCGTCAAATCAGTATGACTGCATTTTTTCTACTTTCCTAATTCTGATTTTTGCCGATGTTTTTTTGGAAAAGGTCTCAACTTATTTAGAACTTTGGTGTATCCTCTAATGGTATTGTGAATCGTGCTGATGATGCTGCCCAAAACATGCGTCACCACTTGATACTATCGATAGAGGCATGGTTTCTAAGAGACCTTGTCACGCACATTGGGAATGTTTATCTCATCCGAAATCTCCACTCATCATTGCCATCTGTAAGACTTTGTTTCATAGATTCTTTTCTGTGCCTTCAATCTGATTTATATTCGTGAGAAGCACCTGCCCTGCTATCATAGTACAATATATACAATCAAATAATCACTAACGTACACGCTTCAATTCACCTTGCAAGGTTTCTTATGATTGCTACGGATTTACTTAAATGGAGCTGTGACGCTAAGCGAAGACATATAAATGAACCGACAGCTTAAATTGCAGTTTCTTTTTAACTGTTAGTTGCTTATTCTTACAATTCAACTTTTAACCTTGCATCGTAACTTATACGCATTATAAAAATTCCCCTTCTCGCTACCTCAAACTGCAGTATTTGGTTTGTATAATGGTTTTATTTAAGGGCGGGCCTACTGAATGGTCATGGTCTCCATTATCGTATTGTCTAGTTCCATTGGTGTGAATAATTTACGATAATTACTCAATCAGTTTGTTCTAAGCGTGATGAAATATTGAATATAACCAATACGGTTGAACACATCTTAGACAAAAATGGCCGGCCAGATAACGCTGAAAGCGAGACTTAGCCTGCAAATAGTGTTCCTCTCGCTCGCTCCATTGGTTGCGTCCACTGTTCAACGTACATTTTTTTTTGTATCATGATATTTGGAACAATAGAACACTATTGAGGACTAAAAACAAGTCTCGTGATTCTCTCGTAGAGAAAGAGAAATCGGCGGCCATTTGCGTTATGGTATATTTAAGCAATAACCCCGGCCGAAGGCGGGTATACCACAAGATATCGCATAATTCACGACATATATGCACGAGCCGCAGGCGAGTGCATATATGGAATGAATTGTGCAATATCAAGTGGTATACCCAACTTCGGTGGGGGGTTATTGCTATTATATTATACCAGTATATTGACAATTTGATAAAACTAGTAAAAACAAAGTTTACTTTCATCTACTAAAAGATCATGATTATGGACCTCGAACATGAATATTTATAAGAATAGTATGCAGTTGTACGCTGAATGCATACAAAAATTACATGCGCAATACAGTTCAAATTGAATACAAACTAATTTTTATTCTGCATGAAAAAGAAACGTATCCACGGCGAATAGAGTAGCATAAACACACAAATTAGCATAACAAAAGATGACCTTTCTGACCTTTTACTGACTGCGTCAACGCGATTTGAAATACAGGGTCGTGTACAGTTTGAGTCATTAAAACAACGGATTTTCCACGTTTTCATTCCGGTTTTTGTACAATTTGGATTGTAATTTGCCCATTGAAAGTATAGTTTTGAAATAAACCGGTTTTGTGACTCATCATACTACTTGTAACTGTGGATATTTAACGTTCAGCGGTACTTGGTTCGACCGAAATTTGAGACGCGGCGGGACGCGGTGTATCTTGTACGGCGACCGGCACGGCGACCTCAGTTCCAACGTCTGACCTGGATACCTTTGGTATAACCAAAGTTTTGTGACAGTATGACTGACAAGTTTTGTCGATGTTCTGGGGTAAGTTTGATGGTGTAAGATCAGATTGTCGCATCGTTTTTGTGACACGTACATGATATGCCTTGTCTCAACTCCGGCGGAAAAAAAGACTTTGCACGTCGTCGCTCTAATACAGTGGTTGGTGTACACTCTGCACAAATCTGCAGCTTTCGAAATTACCTTCATCATCTCCTGTAATTTATTCACCCATAGTGGAAATTACAATACCATATATCGTCGTCGAATCCTGCGTTGTCCAGTGTTCTTTGAAACAGATGGCATTTACCCGGGTGCAATTTCACTGCAATTTTGTCAGCTAGAATTCGAACGCCGCTACGGGACACCAGTTGTTATTGGTGGCATACACTTTTGCCTGAGACTCATAGTTTTTTGCTTTTTTTGTCCTTCAATCCCTCAATCTTATCTAGTACTTAAAGATCATGTTTTCTTTGTTGGAGGTTCGCAATCCATCTCAAAGTCACAGCATTCTGGCTTTCGTTTAGGCACCTCACGGTGTTGAAGGACGATGGTTTAGGTTTGTGTGACGAACGACAATCACCCAACAACGACCGACGCTCACAACTTGGATCCCACCATTAACAAAAAGCAATATTATGGTTGTATAACTTTTCAGATGTTTTTAATTCAGTATTTTTTTCAATATTCTTCCAAAATTCAACCACTATATTTCCCTAAAAATCAAATAATACCGGTTTTATGTATTTCCGTATTAAATCTGTAGTCAATTCATGTTCCAGGGTCACTTGGTTTAGCCGTGCATTATCAGCCAATATACCATGGATTGCATATGCAAATTTTGGGTTTGGACCAATCAAATCAATCGATTAACACCATCAATATACTGGTATAATATAATTGTAATTGTTTGCTATATGTTGCTAAACATGTCTAGTCCTAGTTTCCGTTGAGTGGAATATAGTGACCAAAATAGACATTGTGCTGTGAATTACAGTGAGTGAAAATGCGATATCTCGATTTTTACTTAACTCCATGGTCTATGCCCATTATAATTAATTTAATTTTCATTTTCTGATTTGGAGCAATTTTACAATTGTTACCACAGGGACTACACTTGAATAGTAACATTCCATTTTGCACAAAGAGCTTGACAAATACGAGCTTCACCTCTCAATCTTGATGCAATGATATATATATATCTGATATACGATTACACACAGCCAAATATATGTGTGTTCTTGTCTTGAACTATTATTCTTAATGTACTACCATATAATAAAACTATCGATATATATAATCTTATACATGCCCGTAGGGTGTAATAAATAATAATATTTTATAAAACTGTATTCTATCATAGACATGTTTATAGAGGGCCATATAGTGATGATTCGTCACATTAAGCAATCTTATGTAGTATATTATTATACGTCTGTCACCGTAACGCCATAACGTCTTCCTGCATACTTTTCGGTATCCTCATAATAACCTTATATTATTACTATTATTATCGTGAGTATTAATATTACACTATGACTTTAGGATTGTTATTATTATTTCAAATATGTTCCCTGATGTTCATCGAAATCGGGATCCCGTGTAAGTCGGCACATATACGCTGATAAGAAAAACAATATCACCGTACATAAAAATAGAGATCGTCGTATAAACCGAGTAGTAACTATTTGCGTGTGCGCTATGGGTGTTTGACTATGCATATGTTTTGCTCGTTTCATCATAAAGCTTACACGATTACTGAGAAAAGATATATCAATCTCATACAGAAATCACGTGTTTGTTGACCCTCGGGCTTAATTCGTTATTTATCAAATTGAAAATCTGCATGACGTCATTTATGAACACTCAATGGCCGATGTGTAGTTTTCTTATTAAAGCAGTATATAGATAGGATGATCAATTATAGCTGTATTTTTCACTGTACTTTTTTTTAGAAATTTAATAAAACCATGCAATTCGAGCCCTAATTAATTAGATTGATATTTTTTCTCAATTATAGTTTACATGATCGGAACATGTTTTGCTGAAAGGGGTCGGTTATAACCCACTTCACAGAAAAGAAATCACTCATGATGGGCGCCGTTGGGTCTATGTAGACAGTTACGTCATGGCATGGGCATTATTTAAATATACGGCGGTTCTAATGGCAAGGGTCGGTACTCACTGGGAATGGTGTGTGTTAAAAAAATGTCTCGATACGGTGTTCCAATCGACTCCCAGATGTTCGCCAACTGTAATTGGTGTACAAGGTAGTTGAGCGATATTTGCGATTAATAGTACAATGACTGTATGCGTGTCCAATCCGTCGACTACTTGTCGAATGACAAATTGAGTAGAAGTGTGACTGAGACTATTGTTGCGACGTCATCGACTATACAAATGTATGTCATGTCAAGTGACCTTAATGACAAGTTGAACATTTATTGACGAGAAATAGGCCTCGGTAAAATAATGCACTTTTTTCAAACATGTGCATGTAACGATACTTATTATGCTCTGATCGGAGAAGTATAATTTCTAGCATTTTCTTCTCAGTGTTGCATAATTTTCAGATAACTTCTTGCATACGATGACGAACAAGAATTACACGAATCTGTCCGATCACCCGACTAGTATGTCTGTCTAGCGGGCACGCGCTCGATTTCAGTGCGAGACAACATTTACCATGTATCCGATCTGTTGGTGCCGCACGCGTTATCTACATCCGCCATAGCCTGGCTACTCAACGTTCTACCCGTGTATTGATTAACGAATATTTATATCAGAGTTTGACATCAGTCTTTAGGGGTGTATGTGTTTTTCGGTGTAATTATTGCAGTGTCAGATCTCGCTGAACTACTTTTTCAGCTACGTTATCTGATTTCACGCCGTAGATGGGCTAAGCAATATCAACGTAAGAGAGAGATCGGGGTGCACCGTGACAAATAAGAAAATCAGAGATCAGAGAAGAATGAGAGAAGAAAAAAGTCTAATACAATTGAAACTATTTCGGGATAATTAGATTCGCTTAACATGTGCTACTGTAATGGTTTGTTTTCACAAAAATATTTTATTTGTTCGTTTTAAATTTTTTCTGATAATTTCTTGTATTGATATCAGAAATGAGAAAATTAAGAACAATACTACCCTACAGTAGCACATTTTAAGCGAATCCAATTATCCCGAAATAGTTCCAATTGTGTTGTCTTTAAAACATATTTCAAGATTACAGAAATATCTAGCTCAAAAAGTGAAAGGAGAAAAATGTTTGCACAATTATTCTACCAAAAATCGTGCAACGCCGTGCAACGCCAGGGTTTTTTCCTTGTCAAAGTTTAAAGGCCATGTGAATCAAATTAAACCTTCTCCGACCAATAAACGTTATTACGTTGCAGCTTACCTCTGTTGTGTAATAAATCAACCGAATATAATGCGTTCATACAAATTTGCAGACAAAATTGTATCTATTTTTAATTGAATTTATTTACGTTGATTAGAAGCTAATGTGCGACGCGGAGCTCATCATTGAGCTGTACAATTGCATTCAGGGAATGCAGGAAATTAAATACGTATGGGAACTGTGATTACTTGCATTATAAACTAGTAATTCAATTATAATATTCCAATAACGGGACAGAAGAAAGATAAAAAGGGTTGCTTATGATAGGCAGTACCAGGACTCAGAAACGTCTGGAAAATATCATGCTAAATATTAACATACTTATTCTAGTAATATTGAGATATGCCACACGTTACTTGAACGCGCAATTCCGTGATGTCTTTCTACGGATTCTGCGCAAGCTGCTGTGGAACGCCGGTCGAAGAGACTAGCCGGTAAAAACAGCTAAAGTCCAGAAAACAGCACAAAATCAACTTTGAGGTAACCCAAAACAACCACATTTGTATGCAGTTGCACTATTGAAATATACAAATAACCCAACGTATAGTTTTCTGAATGACTTTAGACGTTGTTTCTATCGACTATATTTGTCGGGCAGTGAAAGTGCCCAGATGTTTTCTCACGAGAATATCTCTATAAGTATCAGTCTGAGTAGCCGCGCCGTACAAATCCAACTAAAGAATGAGAACAAAAATATCAAGATGACGAACATGTTAAAAATGAAACTAAGTTTGATATAATAATAAAGATACCACGAGATATAAACTAACAGTTATGATATTATGTTTTGTAATACTGTATCCAACATCATCATTGTAATTCAGTATTTTAGTTACTATTTAACAAATAGTCTTCACGTAATACAATAACAGTTACGGTAACACGTCTTGAATAAATAAGAGTTACAGTAATACGTCTAGAATTGTAACCATGAAACAATTATTTGTTTAAATATCAAGAAATAACGTAAACTATAATACGTGTCAATGTAACGTTGGTGTGATGATTGTTTTAGCCTGAGTTATTGAGTAAAAACTGTTATTATGCCACGCTATGGACAGTATATGTCATGTAATGTAGTGTTCTTGTTAGTTACTGTAACCCTCATATGTATTAACAGTTACTATTGAGTCTTAAAGTGAGAGGGCCGTCACCTGCGCACGCGCGGGAATTGAGTCCCAAGCGACGATAACAACACACGCTAAAAACGCAAAGACTTATGGATAGACAATGACATTTGTAAACACTGACACGCTATGGCCAACTGACACATGCGCAGGTGACGACTACCCCACCTTAAATTATCTTTGTGTAATGAGTCTAATGGTGAGTCACGATATCGATTAATAACGGCATGGAGGTAAACCTCTATGGTAACGATGTGTTTACTCTGTATTATTAATATTTAGCAATTTGTATCAAAATACTTAGGTATTGTAACTATGGAATTCATTTTTGATTTTTTTAATGGTTATATGAGTATACATTTAGAATGTATGAACCCCTCCCTCGCCAACCTGACTGTCTAAAGGTAAAATCAAATGACGACATTCGGTTGTGTTCAAAGCTATGTGACTGCATTTTGTCTGCTCAGGTCGACGCTTAATTACCAAAATTGTATGCATAACGACTGTTATTTGTCACGCGCGCGCACGTATCCACACGTACAATGATAAATGACCTACTAAATTCCCAAGTCGCGTACATTCAGTCGCTCAACACAACACTTATAGCTATCAATGCGATTGCACTTTCAACAACTGAAATGATAGAATGGAGTCGTAACGTGTATCGATTTACGGTTTTCATAATGTATTTGACCGGAAGCTAAAAACTTGGAGATGAAGTAATTAACTGAAAAGAGGCATAAAATGTTTTGGAATGTTATTGACTTCAAATTAGGTAAACCACAATGAATAAACAATAAGGTGAAATTAATAAAGTCTCGATACGCCCCTCGTCTCGTCGCGCAGTGTTCCAAATGAGTCCCATGCGAACGTGCAATGAGACACGATATTCCTATTTAAATTGCTTTCTCTTGAACACGATATCACTTTCGCAAACAAAAAACGTGTTTATGGTCTCGCACATAGTATGTTATTAAGCTGGTGCAATAACAACCATACATGCGTTTATAACTTTAAATTAATCGTAAGAACCATTTAAGAAACATCATTATATGGGGAATTTATCAACATGCCTATCGAAGCAAATATTTAAATAAAATTTGCAACAGTGCCTTGTTAACTCAACTAACTACCACACTCCGTATATATGGCAAAACAATAATAAAATAGTACTGATGATATATCGTAGATATTGCGTCAACTCACATCGACATTTGACTCTTTGACTGGTCATTAACAAAAAAGCGCTTTTAACCAAGGTTATTTTTAGTACACCTGCAGCAAACCCAAAATGAAATGAAAACAGTATATCCGGTTTGCTAACTGATGTTCATCAAAAGCATTATGATACGAATAAAATGCAACTTATATGGCATATTGTATTAAGCGAGGACTAATGATTTATTAATAAGGAGATGATACGGTGGTGATTTCACCGTGTCTATTGAGTTTATTATCACGTTAACATCTAAGGCACGCTATTGTACAGAGACGTAAGATATGTGCTGGTTGTTGGTATTTCCAAATATAGAAGAAAAAACAAAAAATATGAATAAAATCGATGATTTATGATTTAGGTCTAAAAACCTCTGAAAAGATCATTGTATTTCTGCTGCAAGCGATAAATGTGATTATCAATTCATGTCATGTCGATGGAAAATCCGCGAGCGTGAGATATTAGTGACGAACGGCGAAGTTGATCGTGTCCCCGATCGTCTTATTCAGAAAATACGTTCAGATTTCTTGTATTACATGAATGAAAACTACTCTTTCGAGAGAGAGTGAAAAAAAGCAGAAGACAAATGAAAAGCGAAAGGTATGATATCACGCGGGCAATGCCCCGGATTGATACTATACAGGCAATTAAAGATGGTGTGCTAGTTAAGGGGTTCTGTATGTATCGAGGTGGCGACCTTCCGCGGTATGGTGGTGAATGACGGGTAATCCGCAATGAAGAGCCATGTTGTAGCGACAGCTGATCAAACGTCCACTTGAAACCTCTCGTCTACCGTAGACCCCACTTAACACTCTAATCGGCAATTTCTTTACGCCATGCTAATAATTGCCGGTAAAATTGCGTAATATTTCATACTTTTGACGTATTTGGACTTAGGGAGGTATTTACTCAGTGCCTGCGAGGCAGAAAACAGTGACACTTGCTACGTGGAGATGCGGAAAGAAAATTGATTAGCGGCGGATTTTCTTTTTCATAAATCTCTGTGTGACCTTAATGTCATAGTAGTAGTGTCCGTGAGAATTAACGAGGAGTGCAACCACTGCCACAAACTTAGATATTATATCATACAAAGCTTTTATAAATGTCATGATGTTTACTCAGTATATTGAGTAACGAGGCGATAACCGCAAGCGATGATGAATGATGGAAGGATTTATTCTGACGGATCTCTTGGGAAATATAGAATCTCTTCGCTACCCTAATCCGGGACTTTATTAATCTATTGAGCACACATCTTCTGTTGACCTAACCAGAAGGTGTCGAGGCCTTCAGCTTTTCGGCTTTTGTATGTGCGTGCGTGTGTGCTACCAATCGCGTCGTTAAAATAATTGTATATAGTCATCTGTAAAACTTGTCAGCTTTATTTGTTGGCGTTTTTAATAAATTGAATTTTCGATATCATAAATCTAGACTAAGAATGTTTTACATGAGAAATTTAAATAAATCGGTTCTAGTCATGCAGTTAACCTCTGAAACAAACACAATTTAACTGCGCTGTGACAGTCAGTTCATTCAAAAGATAAGTTCGACAGAGACGCTCGCATTGTTCTTCAAATATTATTCTACGTTCCTATGCAATGCAATTACTGAAAAACAAACACACATAAAATACAACATGTGATTTTTACCCAAAATCATGACAAATCTTGCCACTGCGGGCAGACGCTCCACTCACTACGCCACCTAATAACCCCTCCCCATGTGCTGGCGACGATGACCGTGCAGAAGGCAATAATAATATATTACTGTAAAAAAAAACTTTATACTCGCTTGGAATTAATTTTCGCTATTTTCAGTAAAAATAAAATCCAGCAAATATACTTTTTTTCCTAAATGTTACACTCAAAAATCAGTAAAAAAATAAATTACACCATACAAAACATCCAGTAAGTCTTTTCAGCGAAAATTATTTCCAGTCAAAATAAAGTATTTTATAGTATATTACTTTTATTACAACAATTTAAAAAATACGACAAAATTGCAGATACGCACACTGCTCAATTGCTCAACCCCTCAGTGCAGCGTTGACGTGGACCATAGCATCACATCATAATATAATATTTGTTGTCATCTAAAAATATCCCAGATGACCACATATTTGGATCTATCATGTACAAATTAAAAAAAGGGAATTCACCCTCTTGTCTAACTAATGTATTACGTATGAAGCGAATTGAAGCGATGGATCAACGCACAGTATTATTTGAGAGCAACGTTCATCACTCTGATTGAAATTTGGTTCATCTAAAAAACTGCAACAATGAGATGAGCTAACTTCAGTACGCAACATTCTGTAAGTTAAGCGAATTGTAATTGTTCGTGAATCTGTATATTTTGTATATTGATATAAAATCAACAGATGTACAGAAAAGAATGATGCGAAGGTAGCCAGAAACTTGATTCGGCATATTGTTTCGTTCCCACTCTCTCAATCTACTGATTTATTTCCTTCTGTTCATGCAACATTGTAGTCACTATTTATTTTATAGTGAGAGCAACTCGTTTAAGCGGCCTTCACCGACACATCCCAGCAGACTGTACGTGTTAATGTCAATATGTCTGATGGTGTTAAAACTCTCCTTAGTAGCATTATTGCACTAATCCCCGCGGAATGTGATCCCAATTATTCAATTAAGCGTAATTTGCATATTAGTATGCTGTAATTGACAGGTCAGAACGAAATCGACACCGTTGTGGCGTGCGTATTTACTCGCCATTCAGTATTGTAACAGATTCGTCTGTAGTTTACATATTTGCAGCATTATGCATAATACATTTGTTGAAAGTGATACGTACATCATGTAAGAGCATTACAGCAAATTTCATAGTATATATGATCAAAATTATTTTCGATCAGAAACTCATATATGCTAATTTGATATGACGTAATGTACCTAAATAACTCTCCGAACTATTCTACGTGGATACGTCATACACACGTAGCTATGGCATGCGTAGAAACGGAATACGCAGTATTGCTAATAAAACCAACGAATGACTTTAATTTAAAATATTATTTGCGTCTATAGGGCTTATGCTGGCAGGCTACATTGATTGTTCCTATTTCGGCTTTTATTATTATTATTATTATCAGGTTTTATTTTACGCGCACTTTTACATTCAAAACTCCCCTCTAAGGGATATGCTGCAAAACATAAATACAAAACGAATTACGGATCATTCCGCATACATCCCCAATGAATAAAACGTTATACCAGTTTTTAAAATCTGTGTAAATCCTTTTTTACTAAAAACCACTGAGGCGATTACCAGATTTTATCAGCACACACACAAAGGGAGTTTATACTGAAGCTTACCAATAAAGTTGGAATGTCACAGACGATAATAAAAAGTCGCAGACGACAATACTGGCTGGCATTTACATTTTGGAGGAGCAAAATTGTGATTGTAAAAAATCCCGTGTAAAGGTTACATATTTCCTCAAGGCACCGTGGCTATTACTATTCTAGGAGTGCACGCATATACGCTATGTATTCATATTTATAGGAAACTATATGTGAATACGTTAAAAGCATCTGGTTTAAAATGACTGTCATATATTTTTCTGTTAATCTCACTGACTCGGGTATGTTTAACATCTGTTTATATTATTTTTTGGGAGGTTTTCGCCCCAGCCGACAAAAGCTGTTGTAAATGTTCAGTGAAATTATACTTGCATAAGACGGATGAATTTGTTTTGACTTTTAAACATATGTGCTGAATTCGTTTGAATAATAAAGCAAATAATAGTGAATAATAACAAATTTGTAAATAAGGAAAATTTAATTATCATCTGCTTCGATTATGTTCGTTCGATTATCAAATATTGCACTTTCTTGTGTCGCGTTTTGTATCATTGCTTATCAACTCTTTAAAATGTTTAAGATCCTCATTGCTGCCAGCTTGCGGTGAATTAATAGTGCGCATTTTCTCCCCTTTCACGTTATTCAACCAAGGGAATGGACAACCATGAACAACTGCGAAACAGTGAATTGTGTTGTTGCATATATGTGTGCCTATTTAGTCATCTTGACTAATTGTGAGAATAAATTAAACATTGGTACAGGAATAAGAAGGTGCGTTACATGGATGCTATGGTTACGTCGAATTGTCGTAATACATTGAAACATGGATTTCATAATAAATCCCAACGTTCAATTTGTTTTTAAAGAGATACTTGAACGAGCAAAGTGTGAAGGTTAATCAATCGTTGGAAATGATCGATGGTGGCGATTGTCTTGTTAAGTAGCAATGTCATTTACACACTAATCAATGAGAGAATACCGAACATAGCAATTAAACGTTGATTTATGTATTTATTGCTCTCAAAGGTGTGAATGATTGTGACATTGAACTAAGATACAGAATAATACAGGGTAAAATTATTCATTCTTGCTGTTAAAAATTAAAGTCTATTAAAAATGTTTTTTCTCGAATATTATAAAACAATTTCGTGAAATTTACCAACTCAATATTCTCTTTCAGCATATGTTCCACACTAACAGCTGCAGAGAGTAAGTAAGTAAGCCTGTGTCATGTTTTTGTGTCAGTGTATATTCATCAACAAAACACGAGTGATTCAGCTGTAGGTATGTCATACTCTGAAAGTGCATTCTTGTTAAGTCCTTTTTCGTCAAATGTGCTTAGCAGACACGTATTCAATCATTCCAGTTTCCTACATATTTCACGAATGTAGACGGTAAACAAGATATTTTTAAGGTACTTTTTCAGATCGGGAAAACACCAAGGATTGAAAGTCGATACAAAAATTAATTCTTTACATACCACATGGGTGACTACTTGAAAAAGTTGATCTACCTATATTAACAAATCGTTCAGTAAAATTATGCCATCACCGGTCCTGCTCAATGATTGTACCTGGCAATTATTCAAATATTACGTACACAAAACGAGAAAAACATGCAATGAGAGAATCAGCCTCATACCTTTGTACCTATTAGTATACAAGCACATTCCTGCGATTTAACATTCTTGTGTATGGCTGATTTTCTTAGCACAAAAAATATGTGTAAATTCCATCAATATATGGCCTTCATGGGCTTATAGCTGTACCATTATGTATGCATACTTCATCATCAAATACGTCTAATATCCATTCGCACAATGTTCAATAACAAGTACGTTACAGTTCCAATATCCGTATGCTATACAGGATAGAGTTCTCAGCCCGATCATTTTTAGCGGTTATCTAGCGTTTGTTAGCAAATATATTACTACGCAAATATCACATCAATGTTGCCTGTATAGTGTGAAAAAAATCAATTCGTTTCTTTAGTAATCACTTAATTATTACTGAAATTGACATTTAGCGTGTACCACTGGTAGCTCGGGAGGTAATCACTCATTTCTAAAAACAAAACAAAAAAACCTTACATCACCAATTATGTTATGCCTTGAGGTCGATGTGTACTTCTTCTCCCACTGATTAGATCATGGATACAGAGAGTATATAAATCTTCATGTGTTTCTGGGTACAATCTACAGATTACGTCTGTAAATGTTGTGTATTTATATTGTATTGTATTTATGGTATGAATCTGATCATTACATTGTTCTGTACAATAAAAAGCAAAAATATTTATTCTGACAAGAAACATACACGCAAATATATATATTTTTATATGTATAATGATAAAATAAGTACAGGCAAACTTATAAACACACGAGATTCGTACTCGCGACCACGACAATCAATATTGTTTGAAACAGTCTGTAAGGAATGGAGTAATGCTCAGTTTTTGCATACTTTTTGACGTCTTAATCTTGCACAATTTCTATCTCTAACATTTTCCATCAGCAACAAATCTACCTCGTTATGCAAATGTGACTATACAAATGTATAGTGAACGACCACTGTGTCAGTGACAACGTCACAATAATAACAACGTCTTCAGCATTGATCCGACTAGACTCGCGACGGAACAAAAAGGCACTGTGTCTTAAATCGCCGAGATATGTATGCTTTCATATCAATTATCGACTCATGTGTCCCAAAGCTTTATCACCTAACTAACGAAATGCTTATTTTTAAGAAACGCAGTTTAACAGACTTTTTCCTCTCATGTACTTTGGCCTTAATCTACGATGTAACAAACAACGTAAAAACAGTAAGGAACCATGTGGAGTTCTGGAAACATACTTTAAATAGTGTATATTAGGACGTGAAATATTGGTTTGGAATGATTGCCTTTACCGCTAACAAAACTTTATAGAATAAAACAATATTGCAAAGAAATAGAACAAAAAAAGAGAGAGAATGTGAGTTCTGGAGCAATTGGAAGAAAAACAACTGTCTATCCTGATTCGGGGCTAACCAAAATGATATATGGTAAACAATATAAGTATAGTTACCAAAAAATGTAGCGAATTGTGAATGATGACAATAAGAGTCCTGGTTCGAAATTATAAATGTACAAATTATTACATAACAAATCACATCTGCTAAATGTGCTAACTTAATTAACACAGTCTACAAATATTACTCATAAGACATACGCAAGAAAACCCAAACGTGTGGAAAACGGTAATTCAAATAAATAGAAGATAAAATACATTCTAATACAAGTCACAAAACTAACAAAACAAACAATTCATCTGCTTTTATCATTTTTAAGAATTTGACGATCTAATACAAAAAATGCACAACTGAAAAACTTCCTCAAATCACCTTTTACCAAACTTAAACAATGACAAGACGACAATTTACATAATTGTGAAAATGTTAATTTCATTTAGTTGTTCAGTTCCACGAACAGTTCTTAGAAATTGCTACTATTTTGTGATTACATTCCTTTTTGTTATACAATGTCGTAAGCGAACCACATTTTTGTGATAAACATGGTAATATTTTAAGCTACACTTAAAGCATTACTCCACGTATAAAACATTGCACATTTCAATTATAATATGAAAATAGAATACCCTAGACAAAGTCGTATAGGGTAATTTACAAGTTCAAGAACACAAAACAAACGACAGACAACGATTGACAAAACAATCCAAAAGAACAAAACAAAAATATTCTATTGTTTTTCAAAACTTGAGATAATGAAACAATGTTCCGGGAACTATTTGTGAATATACACTTTGTCAATTGTTAGTTCTGTACAAATAGGTATAAACTGTACTGGCGTATTGATAAATATTAACTGTTATATACCGGTATTACTAATATTGTATTGTAGTTATCATTTGTGGCAATGACAAATCACTTCGCTGTAAAAATAAAAAAACTGCGAAACACTATTTGCGCGGTATAATTTCCGAAAACAATCAAACGAACACGCACGCTAGCACGAATTAAAATTAAAATGCAACTCATCTATCACAGGATGTAATGTTTAGATTAAGAGATTTGCCATGAAAGAAGGTGCATACACATTAATAATATATGGCTTGTTGAACTCCATACAAACAATGGCCACCAATCAGCCATACTTTATCCTATTAAGTAATAGATTCTTAATATGCTCATTGCGAACTCATTTGATTTACACCATCACTCAAAAATTGGCTCACTGGCTACCAACAGTGTTAAGCGTGAACTGCAAACGTCATAAGACGTGTACAAGAGCGCTCGGACAACGGACGGCGGACGGACGGCCGCGTTGACGCGCGCGGGTAAAATATTTATTACGTTCTATTGGGGTTCAACAACTTACATAAAAATGTGGAACGTTAAAGAGAAACGTCGACAGAAAGAGGAGTATTCATTGTCCCACAAGCTACATCAATTAACATTTAGCATATTAGATATAATTACGGATCTGCTATTAGATTGACTCATTGTCATGGCAATACATATACACCGTGGGCGATGTCTGTACACAGATTCGCTGGTAAATAGTTCACGAAAATGCACAGCCATAAAATTGATTGATATTTGGGAACAACAACAAGCTGACATTTTATGTTTTATTGAACCATTGGAAATGCCCTGTGTTTTTGATGCTGTTAACGATAGACGGGAAATACAACGCTTCAAGCGACTATCAGAAAAAATGAGAAGCCAATTAAAGCTGCATCGCTCTCAAATAACGAAGGAAGGAAACGTGTAGATATAGAACTAATATATCTTCGCACAATAACTGTGATTTAGATAAAATAGTAGTTGTTATACGATAAAGGCAGTTTTGTTCTGTACCAATAACGTATGTATCATATCATTATTGGTACACAGATTGTTGGCGCCAAAAGACTGCGTGCCACGAAAAGCATGTGCGTCATCTACGCGCGATCGAGGGTATTTTCAATAAGCGTATAAATGAAATCCTCCATCCATAATAAATCGGCACTGTAATCGACGCATATACACGCGAGTTGCACGACCCCAAGCGTTTTGCATACTTGTTATCTGCTCTGCGTTTGAACTTAGCGTACTTAGTGTTGTGGCAATATACGAGTGAAGTATGAGTTCTACGACCCCATGTTTCATTTGCGAGGCTCGTCATTTGAATATGTGTGGAAATGAGAATAGGAGTGAACATATGAAAGAATTTGTAGATATGGCCCAGATCAAACATTTCAATTCAATTTTTAATTGAATCTACTATAAGTGTTGACTGCTATCGGAAATAGTTCCAACACTTTTACAAATATGGATAACTTGGTAATATAATTCCCTGGACATGTCAGTTTAGGTAAGATATGTCAGAAAGCATTACTAGACATGTCAGTTTATGCAACATATGGCAGGATTCATGGCTAGACATGTCAGTTTATGCAACATATGGCAGAATTCATGGCTAGACATGTCAGTTTGTGCAACATATGGCAGAATTCATGGCTAGACATGTCAGTTTATGCAACATATGGCAGAATTCATGGCTAGACATGTCACTTTAAGCAATATATGGCAGAATGCATGACTAGACATATCAGTTTACGCAATATATGGCAGAATGCATGACTAGACATGTCAGTTTACGCAACATGTGACAGAATGCATGACTAGACATGCCAGTTTACGCAATATATGGCAGAATGCATGACTAGACATGTCAGTTTACGCAACATGTGACAGAATGCATGACTATACATGCCAGTTTACGCAATATATGGCAGAATGCATGACTAGACATATCAGTTTACGCAATATATGGCAGAATGCATGACTAGACATGTCAGTTTACGCAACATGTGACAGAATGCATGACTAGACATGCCAGTTTACGCAATATTTGGCAGAATGCATGACTAGACATGTCAGTTTACGCAACATGTGACAGAATGCATGACTATACATGCCAGTTTACGCAATATATGGCAGAATGCATGACTAGACATGTCAGTTTACGCAATATATGGCAGAATGCATGACTAGACATATCAGTTTACGCAATATATGGCAGAATGCATGACTAGACATGCAAGTTTACGCGATATATGGCAGAATGCATGACTAGACATGTCAGTTTACGCAATATATGGCAGAATGCATGACTAGACATGCCAGTTTACGCAATATATGGCAGAATGCATGACTAGACATGTCAGTTTACGCAATATACGGCAGAATGCATTACTAGACATGTCAGTTTACACAACATATGTCAGATTGCATTAATAGACATGTCAGTTTACGCAACATATGGCAGAATGCATTACTAGACATGTCAGTTTACGCAACATATGTCAGATTGCATTAATAGACATGTCAGTTTACGCAACATATGGCAGAATGCATTACTAGACATGTCAGTTTACGCAACATATGGGAGAGTGAATGAATAGATATTTCAGTTTATTACAAGCGTTTACCTCGCTGTATTGTGTTCATTAGATAGGCATCAAAATACGTCGGGTAACAGATTGTTTTTGTGATATTGTTTTTCCATCAATGGGGATTATCAAAAATGTATTTTCAGACCATTTGAAATAGTACAATAAACAAATGCTTTGTAGTTGAATTGCAAGCATCTTACCGTTTAAAGAGTATGTCGTTTGTTGGATAAACTTGATTATGATGTACAGAAAATTCATTTTCAAATATGAAAAAATGTGTACAATGTCACTTTTGAGAAGAAAACACCGAAGGTCGGCAACATTGCAGACATTTGTCATCATATGCACGAACTCTCTATATATCTAAGAGAACAATTTAAATTACGAAATGCATGGTACAGACCATGTACACCTAAGTTTACATCTCAATCTGTACGCGCGAATTTCAGGGGAGCCCCCTCCCCTTCAGCTCGAAAAAATAAAATGACAAATTAACTGACAAACCCAGCCCCCCCCCCCTTCCGCCACGTCAATAGGAACGCCCCCACCTAATATCTGGATCCATTAGTGACCTGTGCTGACCCACTCGAAACCTACGTTCCAAATCACAGTTTAAATAGTCATTGAAGTTTACCCCAATAAACGTATGTTACGGGAAGCGTGCCTCTGCAAATGCTGCCATGGAATTATGGACAGAACTCCCACTTGTGTTTCTGTAACACCATTCAAAGAAAATCTAAAACACTCCTTTATGTTACTTATACTTATTATTCAACTATATATTATATGAATGTATGGCGCTATTTTAATGTCTACATTATATATCAATACAATAGGTTACCCCAGATCGGCGCTGTACACGGCATTCATTTACTCCACATAAGCGCTTCGTCACTGTGAAGCGTGTATTTATCTTAGGAATTATCGAATAAGATTACTGTGTAATTTGACAATTTCCATATGCGATTGGTATGCCGCCAAGTGACCCCCTTTCGTGGGTCGAAGTCGACGAACTTAGATGAACCGATTACACAATCATGGTTCTAGTCTACAATGCAAGATGAAAGGTGTGTGTACAATGTATAAGCAAAGCCTATTTTGAAATTGACAAAACAAATTTTCGTTCAATACACATTGCATCAACAAAAATGTGTATTTTGTTGTTGCAATAGACACAAGTTTCAGATTTACATTAAAACGATTGTTAGATATCAAAACAAATAAATCATAGAATACAAAAGCGAGAAATGTATATGAATCATCTGCGTTCACCCAATGCCTGCCGTTACCATGGTGCTATTTAAATTGAGAAAATTGAAAACCTCAAGGATTTGTTTGGTAATCATGTAGGCTCACAATGATATATACAAGATTCTAAAATAATTATTGCTGACAATCAAGGAATTGTCCATAAGACCATCGCCAATCTTTCTAGCAAGAAAGGATGCTGGTCGCGTCGATTATGTATTATTTTGCGTAAGCACTGGAGCAGTTAATAAGATATGTCAAGGTCAAATGAATTAAGATCCCTTTGGCCTTAATTATTTTAAGATCTTAAGCCAGCAAAACAGATGTTTGTAACAGGATTACTGTAACAAGTGATCTCGCGTTGGTATCGTCAATCCCGACAGAATGCACTTTTATTCTTTTCGTCGTTTACTAAGCGATCTTAGCTGTGACAGAAAAAAAAACAGACCACCCCTTTAATAGACCAACTTATGCTTTAGTTATAAACGAAACCAATACCGTTATGGTGATCTTCTGAGGTCGTACACTTTTAAGTCATATGTCATGTCTGTAATCTGAAAAACGATGTCAGATTGTTTCCGGGTATTGATGATTTTAATTCAAATATTCGTAAAAAAAGTGCGTACATTTCTCGCCAGCGTTGAAGTCACGATCAAGACCCACGAGCGTATATAACAAGCTAAACATTTTAACGTTAATTATGTAATTATTATGTAACGTTAATTATATTAATTATGTAATTAGTTGACGCTACCCGAACTCCATTCGCCTCCTATTTTTGAGTTACTTTGACCTACATCATTTGCATATCCAATCTAAATATGCACGTCATACATACATTAAAATACATATCCATAACATTATTATTATTCCATCAAACATGAAGTGAAAATACGCCCACATAGTAGCAAACCAAAGCTATATTTTGCTCATGTTTAATGAATACGCATTAATTATTTGTATTCAGAATTCCCGTCTTTCGGGTTACTTTGGCCATTTAACTAAATAAGTACCCGGATGGTAACATATGTTTATGGTATTATTCAATAATCTATACAGTATCAATGCTTGGTTTCCGTGCTCCGATCGATTGAATCGGCACAGTGCTTTGTCTAGTCCATGGAGAATCTTGTTTTTTTCTCAAAATGTTTCAGTTTCCTATCCCGTTCGAATGACAAGTTCGATAATTCGTTTCCAAACATCGACAAACTAAAGCTGATTACGTAACCAATTTTGTCTAGCAATATTGACAAAATAGACGTTTCTGCAAAAAAAATTCTTCGATAGTGAATAAAAGATTTACCCTTGCGTCATCCAATTTTAAAAGTCTTTCCCTCTTCAAGAAGTAATGAAGCGCCCCTAACGACTAGCAAGCGCTTTCTTAGGGCCCAAAATTCTAAGATTACGTAATTTAATTTCTTAATTTAGGGCTTACATTAACGTGTCACTTTTTCTATAAGAATTAAGTGTGAAATAATAGTCATAACATCGGTGTAATTCAGTAAATTGTGTGAGCTCATTGCTAAATCCAAACAGTATTTTACATCTGATTAGTGAAACTAATGTCTTCCAAACTTCAATAGTAAATTCTTGCAAATTTCGCAATGACAACAACACACGCTAAAAACGCAAAGGCTCATGGGTAGACACCTGTTTGTAAATAATGACATGCTATGGCCATCTGACGCTTTATGCGGTATTTAATATGCGAAATGGTTTACAAATTTTAGAACAATTAAATTGCATTGCCTATATTTGATTTCTGATTGCGTTGATGATATCACTCCGCAATCATTACGTTAATGGTATTATCATCTTATAACTGTTTCTGCTGTAAGTATCATTGCATCGTATATTTTAACTATTCTGAACTTCTGAACAACAATATCCAGGGTCACTTGAACCATGACACGAATGTTAATTGTGACCTTTAATTGAAAACTCAAAATAATTAATGACACAAATTCCCGGGGAGCTGCCATTTTTCATCACTAAGGAATCTACGGGAGATTATAGTGATGGAAGGCGAGTGGAGGTAAGGCAAGTCTTCACTTAGCAAAATTTGAAATTATCTCTGGAGGAATTTGTTTATTTTATTAGTTCAGTCATACTTGCCCTACCAAAGTCCAATTTAAAAGAATACCCAAGTAATCTGCCGGCGATTCATACCATCAAATTCCCCCAAATTAGGAAAGGGGATGCAGCTCATAACTAAACTCAAACAATCTGATCTTAAAACCTTTTTGAAATGATCTGTCGGAATGTACTGATTTAGTCGGTTAAGGTCCATTATTGGGTGCATCTCCCTGTCTTTCTTGAGTTTAACGCAAGGAAAGAGAAATTAATCACGACGTCCTTTTTCTCACCTCATGTGGCACATTTTATCAAGTAGCTGTGTTCAACTACACTGCAGAGGCCTATGAGTCTTTTCTATTGTTGACAAGTTTACCAGGAATGCCATAGGAAGTGGGTACAGTGAACCATCTATATTTTTAATCACTTCCCGACAACAAGGTCTACCGACTTCTCAAAAAATATTGAAGTAGTGAGACATCATCCTGTCTTGAGTCCTGACCCAATCATCTTCACCTCCTTCACCAGCTACTATGTCCGCCATCCCGACGACCAGACTGACATTGGTGGTTGCTCTGATCATTTGAATATCTAGCCAGTCTTTGGGTTTACCATATTGAGGACGCTCTCTGTCAATGTACCGGCGTTTCTGTAACTGTTATCCATGGTTCTGGCGTAAATTACGAGTGTCTGATGCCTCAGTTGAGGCCCTCAAATGGCGATCTGCCTTGATCTGCCCGGACACTGGTAGCATAGTGGTTGTCGCATCAGACTCATGATCGGTAGACCCAAGTTCAAATCCTACCTTAGGCTGAACATCAAAAGGGTGGACCCCTTCCCTGGGTGAGTGTGCCACAGACTCAATGGGAAGGCCAATCCACTGGCCGAGATTCATGCACTAACGAATGCGACTTTGGGGGGACCTTGGTTAAGGTCCCAGGTCCCAGGTGCTTGTGTTTGCCTGAGCCTGGTTGCCTGGTTAACAATCTACCTTGGTGAAAAATGCATCTCTGGTCCCCTCAACGGTACTGAATCATATAGCTCGGGATTACTCTTTCCCTCAGATTGATCAACTTATGTGAGGTAGTGATTTTTCTACTTATACACAGTATCCAATGTTTGGATACTTTTGGTTGGGACCTGCTGGGGGGGGGGGCTGATCGGCGCCATGATGTAGGGTCCATTTGCTACTACGTATCTCTCCCCTTGTACTAGCTTCCAAAGGCTTTGACAATTGCTTCGGACCAATAATGCTGCTCCATTAATTTACTCATAGTGTCTCCAGTATAATCGACACTCTTTCAAAGCTCATTTTCAGTGCTACCTACGACTTATTCTTATATTTTAGTTTTTGATTTTAGAAGAGGCATGAGACATTTGAGGAGAAGCTTTCCAATTTGAACATCACGTACGCAGAAATTTCCCTCGAGCACTGGCGTTGTCTTGAATACAAATTGAGAATACCGCTCGGTTCCAAGTTTATTAGTAGTGAGAAGGTAAAAAATAATGACAATGGCATGACAACTGCCAAAATGGCGACCGAGGCCATGTACTATGCGCCTGACTTCAGAAACAAAGAAAAAGTCAAAATACATTATCATTCCGCCCGAGAGGTGCGAGGTTTTCTGGTCATCATCAGAATTCAACGTTTTGACTTCCAAACTTCTAAAGTATTTTTTCGGGCACTTTTCAGACAGTCAACTTGTTCTGACTTGATTTATCAAGGCGACCGATTTTATTGACACCTGAGGGTGCTAAATTTCAGACTTAAAGCTAATCCAAGGCTTCACATTAGATTTTGGTAACTTAAGGTAAATTTGACGGAAAGTAGTAAAATAATTGAGTGCCATGGGATGTATGTTTAAAGCTTTACAAACATGTGTCAGAAACGTTTTCAAACGTGTTTATTGACTACAGATCTTTTGTACCCCCTAACCTGCTGTATTATATTCCATATCCAAGTTTTAGCCGATTGCTTTCACCGTTATAATTATAATTGCATACGTATACACTATGACAATATAGCTGGGCAATGAACGCAATCCCGTAGCGAGTTGTAGCAAAATGATACAATGCAGACCGTAGGTGTGATTGTCGGGTTGGGAATACGAAAATAGAAGAAAAACAACACAAGTTAATGCAAGTCAATAATTCCGAATATATATGCTTGTTCCATTTCAATTTGTATGGCTGTTCACAGGGTCATTAAAAGGTGACAGTTTTATTATTATTTTGTGTGCAGTTTTATAAATTATTCATATTGAGCCTTACAATAAAATACCGGTTTACTCAATTCAACTATAATTGAATTTGAATCAGTTCTTTTTAAAAAGGACAACGTACTCTCACCTTTAATTGTATTTGCGTGTAAGGATCTTTTGATGAAGTTGTAGTTCAATAATGACCCCGTAAATTTGAGTATTTTTTTATATTTAGAGTTAATTATAATAGTTAAACTAACTAAATCCTGTTTATCACCAGTATTGCCTTACTCAAGCTTAGTAAATTTACATTTATTAGTTTTTTATTCATTTATTTATTATTTACACTGTTTGTTTCGATAGCCAGAATTCAATAGTTTTACTTTTTCTTTCAGAAAAAAATAGCAAATTTAAAAGTAAATTGGTAAGGTTGATTCAAAGAATACTTGCAATGTTTTTTGTTGTTGTTGCTCGTTAACCGGATTTCAGAGTAAATCGTAATTTGAATCACTGAAGAGACACTAGTGGTAAGTTCACGCATCATTCACGTTGAGTCCGTAAGCCGCACGGTGGATTAGAACAGACGCAATATGAACTTCACGGTTCAGCGGTCCATGCCGATAAGTAGGACGATGAATGAGAATATATTGCTTGTTATAAATTTCTCACCCTCTGCACAAATCAGTAGCACTATAGATTTCTGCTTATACACGCGTCAATGCACGACACGTTTACATATTAATTTGAACTTGAGTGTGGCATTGAGTGATAGGAGTGATTGATAGCGTATATTAATGGGAATGACTATATTGTCAAAGCTGAATTTATTTATTTATTTATTTATTTATACAACGGCTTCGATTTTGTGCATTATTTCCGCATTTTAAAACGAATTTTACTGTTAATCATATATTTTATAAAAACATGAAACTAGTTGTGCGCCTTTAGATCATACGCAAATACAATTACAATACTATCTCACTATATATGATCATCGCAGTTGTGCTTTTGTCGTGCATCTAGTGCTTGCTTTTATAACATAGCCTAACAATCACAACCTTGTTCATAGTTATTAGGTACATTTGGGAATAATAAATTTGAAGGCGCATTAGGTGTCTTAAATTTAAAAAGAGATGGTTGCGTCGCGTCGTGTTTGGACTCATAGCGACTTATTTTACCTCAATGTAGCGACGTACACAACGCGTGTAAAACCATTTAAAGCCATTTCAAACGGGAGGGTCGTCATCTGCGCACGCGCGGGAATTGAGTCCCAAGCGACGATAACAACACACGCCAAAAAACGCAAAGGCAATGGCACGCTATGGCCATGTGACGCATGCGCAGGTGACGACTCCCTCGCTTTAAAGCGCTGTGACTGTGGCGCTTTAACGTGATGAAAATGTTTTTAGTTAGTTTGTGAAGTGTAGCCGATGAGAAAAAAGATGTGGTAAAAATAAACATTGACAGGATATACACAAGTACATGACAAAGGGCGGGTTATAATATCAGGTTAGCGCGATGTCTAAAAATAATAAAGTATTGAATAATTGTTTATACAATTAATATGTAGATCTCCCAACTGAATTATAAATCTCGCGAAAATATACGAGCCACCATTTGGCGAGGAAATAGTTTATACCAGAAAAAATAACAAGAGGGCGGGGGGGGGGAATACTTGTCAAGGAAAGAGAAAAGATATTTTCTCCCTCATATGCATATCAACATTCATATGCCTAACTGGAAACATTAAGGCTGAGAAATACTGATCTAACCTTAGTGGGTCAAATATTCGTCACAATTTGGCGGGCCAAATACATGGAAAATGATAGATTAAAATAACACACCAGGTTACTGCACTATCGAAGTAATTATTTACAGTAATTGATTTTGGTAGTCTAATATTTCTATTGTAGTTCGTACATGCATTTTGTTTTATAACCTTTTTTTGTTTCTTTTAACGAAATTAATAACTGTATCTTTAAAAGAAGGATTGTATAGGCCGCCGCACTGTGACGTCATACATTTACATATTTGCCAATTAGCATGCTAATGTCTGATAACAAATGTCGCTCGCGGTCGGCTGTGACGACGTTGTCCTCACGTTTTTTTATAACAGAGATACATACATATATATTTATTTAATATCAACAACAAAAAACAACGCCGATATGTTAGCTTCAGTGCAAAATTGAAACCGGTATGATTAAAAAGGAAGGCAGTAAGTTTAATAGCAGTACATATGGCAACACTGAATCAGACTGAACTTGTCAATGTCATATGTTTCTATCCAATATTCCACAATATACTACTATAATGTAATATATCACTACCACTTATTTTACCTCTATAAAAATAAACCCTTTAAAGGGCGACAGTCGCGTGTCGCGTCCTGTTCGATATGGGACTCATAGCGACGTTTACAACGCGTGTAAAATACATTGTTAATTTACATGAAATTCGAACACGCGCTGCGTGACGACTACCGCGCTTTAATAGCAGCAAGTACAATTGGGGTTGTATTATTCGTTGGACACAAAATTATTCTTGCTAACGACTATTCTTTAGTCATAACATATTCTGAATAAGAAACGCTCACTGTTTGTTTGACAATTGGACTATTTTGAATTGCAAGAAAATTGGGGATTTATTAACAAGTGATTACTACATACTAAACAAATCATATCTGCAACAGAGGGGTATATGAAGATTTATGTCCCCGATGTGTCAATTATTCACCATGGCTCGGACGAGGTGAATAATTGTCAACAGTCCCGGTACAACAGCACAGTACAAGGTATATTTATCCTATCTCCAACGTGTTAAATTCATTGACAAGAATATGTTGAATATCATACAGTCATCTGCCGACCCCGTCGCGTGTTTGTTTACGTATTCAAATTGCGAGCTTCGTGTTGTGAAACCAGCGATCTTGTTGGCAGCCCGCGCCGCACGACTGAAAAGCCGCTGTCGTTTTCATCATTTGTATTGGCAATATTGTTTTGATTGTTGCAGTATCGAGTATTATACCGAACCTGTCCTATTCGGACTTCCAGCATTTTGCTCTAAATTTGGCAGCCACGACGGCGTGTTTGTGTGTTTCGGCGCACAGGCGCCATCGGAGTGGAATGTCGGCGTGATTTGCTTAAGCTTTGATTTATTACATTCCACGTGACCGGTTCTCGTCCAATCAACTTGGCGTATTATAATACGACTTCGCAAAAATTGTGGAAGTACCGAATGTGTGCAGATTAATCATGTCAATTATATGAAAGAAAATATTGATAAATGTTAAATATAAACAAAATCGAACCGTGAGTCACAATGTTCCAGATTTCACATCCACTATGTCTCGTGACATACGACACACTTCCATCGACGTGTTTCTTTGACTTCTAGGCACGAAAGCCTCCGTTATAAGCAATTGTAGTATCAAAGGGCGGTAGTCGTCGCGCCACGCATGCGCGAGATATATGTGTCTCATATAAACAAAGATGACGACTTTGACTGTTGCGCAGATCAACAAGTACAAACTGAGTACAAGCTTTAATTAGGTAATTGGAAGATATGAAGGAGTCACCGGCGGTATTCAGTGCAAGTCGAGCCCAGGTTAAACCTCATACTTGTGATTTCCATTTGAAGAGCGCATTGGATTATGGGTAAACCAATGTTTATCAACACAAATGGCGCACATGCGCAGCGCGAAGACCACCGCGCTTTAATACGTACCAATAATAAACACGTGAACAATATGTCATGAATTTGTTTTCGCGTATCTGTTGACCGACTTAATTAGCTGATTATTAGCGAATTGCTGTGTTATGTCTGTCATCGTTTAGACCTATTTGAAGTTTTGGACGGAACTTGGCTTAGTGATTTGGAACTAATTACGAGATAACCGTAGCTATTCGGACTATTAATTCTGACAGTTGGTATCCGTAGTTATTAATGTAGTGAATGATTAATCAAAAGATATGACGTATTCAGTACTTAGTGTGATTGGCTTTATGATTGAAGGTTACGCCTTATAGTCTTTTTACTGTTTTGTAATTGGTTAGAGTTTTGAAAATGAATAAAGAGAGTTTGAGTTGGTCTTGGCAAGTACTCTACGATAGACGCAGTCGAGACGAGTTCTGGAGAGTCCTGGGGCGAGCCTTGAGGCAGTCCAGTCTTGGGCGAGTCTTGGTTCAGCCATGCGATAGTCTTGGGGACTTTTCCCCAGGGCGCTGTGTCTTATAGAGTGCTCGAAAGGCCGACTAAGACGAGAGTTGAAACGTATTTCGTTGTGTGTGTCTTATTTGACTGTAAAGTTTAGTGACTTTCCCGATCCCGCACCTCGAGGGGACGAGATATAGAGACGAGACGAGATTCCCCCTGACACGTATGGAGAACCCCGTGGAGAAGATTTTTACCCCGTGATAAGTAACTAAGTGAAAATTCCGATGAAATTCAATATATTTCCGTGCGGTATTCTCATATTCTATTCGGGTTAGGGATTGGACACTATTTATAATGGAGAGTTGTAGAAAATACAGATAAAATATAGTAAAACAAACTTCTAAACTCTGTATGTGTACATGTGTATACAAACTTGTGATCCAGTATTATAATGCCAGTAGAAATAATAGACACCCCTTTGATTTGAAAAATCGTTTTATACGCACTACAAATAAACGATGATTCGCCAGATAATCCATACTACAACCCAATAATTGAGCGTGATCGCAATCAATTCAGCAACGTGAACACGACCCCGCACCAAAGGTTCTTGATACTGAACTAATTCCGCAGAATTCGCAGTCGCTGTAAATACGAAGAGTAACCCAGGTGACAGCCGATGTATAGGTCACCGTAAAAGGTAGGCTCAAGTGGTGCGGACGGTTACTCATATTTCCTTGTATATGTGTTCAGTATATTGATAGGCGATGATGAAGAAAATCTTGATATCAAGGACGCACTCTAAAAGAAATAACAACATATCCACTCGCAATATATAACATTGAAAACAATTCACAGTTCCTCTAAGTTGCGCCCTCTAGCGACGTATCTTTACTCTATGCGCTCATCTGGGAGCAGCTATACACACCACGTGCTGCTTGAATATAGACTAAAATCATCACCATTCTTTTTCAGCAAATTATATATTTATATTTAGATATATTGTCAAAACACACAAAATATGTAACAGACTCAAACACAGCGGGATCCCGTGGCAAAGTCCACGAATCATGGATTTTTTAGAGACGGATTGCGCAAGCGCAGATCGAATGTTTCAATGGCACAGCCGAGCGCGCAGGCGAAACTCGCTGTAAGCGCGACTGAAAATCACGCAAAATGGCTGCAGAGTTTTTGATTTCTCCTAAATAAAATAGTCAAGGAGTGAAAACAAGCATGACAAACTAGTTATGGCATAATGTTGCATGTATCGTGTCTCCTTGAAAAGTTATTTGCGTAAATCAGGTAAATTCGGCAGGAAGGGACCCGGTATAATAATTTCATTTGTTTACATTAGGAGTCATGTCGCTGATCGCAAGTTTTTGCACAGTGCAAACGTTTTTCGCTGCCAATTCAGGCTATACCCTCTCGTTAAATTATACCTGCGAGCAAGAAAATGATGTATAATAATAATGCTATCTCGAGAATACCACAAAGTATACACGAAAGCAGTACGAGGTCGCATCGACCTTCGCGATAGTGTGCCTCGGTGGATTCTTTGCGGTATTCTCGTGATAGCCTCATAATATTAGTTCCCGTTAAAGATACCTCATGTCTACATGGTTACACATCGTGACTGATATTGGAACGAGGTGCAATTTGTGCGAATCACGTTTTTATCCTATCCCACTAGTTATATAGATAGTTGAAAGCCAGTATGTGGCATGCCAATAGCTTGTTTTATGACTCGTGAAATGTCATCTAGAACGATCTTCGAAATGAAAATTGTAAGTACATGTACCGTATACTGATGTACTGCATGGTTAATCTAACAAAGCCGCTTCCAGCAACAACCAGTTCTTGCGTGCGACATAAAGTACAGTCAGTGTCATTGGAGATATTTTTACGACAAAACAATTACGGTGTTTTTGTTCTGTTAACAAAATGCGAGAGAGTGAAAAAAAATGGAAATTCGGGCTAGGGAATCAAATTCATCGCCAGAGGGCGAGTTTTAATGTTTAGGTGAAACGTACACCAGTGTTGAAAGTAGACCAAAATACTGATACACCACTAATACGTGTAGTATCATTCAATCTGTATACTTCGACTTTAGAAAGCATTTATAATTCCATTTAAAAAGATAACAATTGTTGCCCCCCCAAAAAAAGAACAGTAATTAATATTATATATCTAACACGTGCATAAAACAGGAAAATATAGTAATCGTGAAAAGTCAAAATAAAAGCAAAATTTCATTTTTAAAATAAGGATAACACATTAAAAATGAAAACCGATTTGATCAGAAAATTAGCTTCACATTGGGCGAGGAGTCAACCAAATGCGAGTCAGTAGACGAGTGTGTCTGGGACAAAAAGACGAGATATAGTAATCCCGAACAAAAGAATTCTGTGTGAAAAATTGGTAAAATTTATTTCAGCAAAAAGTACCTTCGGAAAATCATATAAAGACAGGGTAGGAATGTAACATATACATTACAATTCCAATAACTAAGATTGTATGTATGGATTGGTATGATGATTGATAAAAAAAATATCTTATTTTTACAGAAACTTATATTTCATTGAACAATGAAACGTGTGTCTTTTTAAAATCGCATTAATGATCATTAAAGCTACCTGTAATATAATGAATTGTGTCAGATTTAAGGCCCAAAACGCAAATTACGTAATTATTCATATCATATTTTACCACTGATTCCATCTCCATAATCGTAAATTTGCGACGGACGAGTATCTCATTATCGACGGCTGAACTTGGGTAATTGAGTAGATGTGTGCATTTTCCCCAACGCATAATTACAATTATAAGTACAATATGATAAAATAGTGTGTTATTATATTTTTGGAATTTGCGGATTTCACAGGACTTGAAGAAGTCGGGTGTCTATGCGAAGCTACTTATAAGATTGTGTTTGATTGGCTACCAAATCCTAACACATAACAGTCAGACCAATCAGAGAATAGCTTGTTTGTTGAAATGTGTTTCCATTATCAAATTCTGCCTTGTATATATGCCTTGAACCATTGGAAGTCAGTACTGTGAAAGAATTCTCGATAAAGCAGATCCCGTTACGGAGTCTTACATCTGAACTATTCACAGGGAGCCCATGAACTATAATTAACTGTACACACTTCCTATGAGCGGGGGGGGGGGGTATCAGTACAGACGAACAGAATGAAAATTAAAATCTATAAAAAATACCAGGTTGAAGAATATTAGTTGCTCTTTCAAATTTCGCCAAATCCTTACCTATATTTTACCTATATCTGCAGAATAACTCAAGAAAACTACACAAATTGACTCCATTTATGAATAATTAACGGTTGGCCCGAACGCACGGCACAGTGGCCTGTTCAGAATTTGTCAAGAACCAATCACAAGACTGCTTACGAACCAGTTGAGCTAGGCTAATCGAGTCGAAACCTGGGCGTGGTTCATAACCAGTATTGTGATTGGTTGTTGACAAATTCAGAACAGGCCACGTCTCCAACTGTGCCGTGCGTTTGGGCAAACTGTTAATTATTTTCCTGAGGGTAGGTCATTATTCCTTTATATAAAGAAAGGTTCAAAATCACATTCAAATAATTACAGATGAATAACACTTCTCACTGTTTTTGGTAAGATTTTCTGTAGTATTGTGAATCACAAGCTCTATAAATAGGCAGAAGACGGTGATGTATCTTCAGATACTCTAGCAGGAATGACAGTCGCACAAATGCAATAATAATGTGCAATTGGTGATTAGAAAATCTGAAAAAAAAATGTATATTTTTTTAAATTATCAAACTTTGTACCGGGTTTTTGAAATCATATTTATTAAAAACAGTATTAAGTCATTATATGGAGTTGAAAATACGCTTACGTTATTGGTTAAAATATCACTGCAAAATGTGTGTTGCTCTTGTACTGTTTGTCTGTAAAATAGTGATTTTATGATACAAATTGATAAAAACGCGGAGAAAATATAACTGAATCGTTTGTTGAACAACTGGTGTGCAGTTTCTATGCCCGTTACCATGTTGTTGTTTTTTCGGTATTTTGTAATGATAATTTTCATATATAACACTCGTTACAGATGACGTGAAAGTAATGCGTCAAAGATGCTCATTCAGGAATCCAATGCTTTGTTAATATGTTCATCTACTGAATATGCAACACACATTACACAGAATATGTAACGTTCATTTTAAAAGTTAAGGTCAATAATACCTTTTGGTTTCATGCACGTCATGTCAACAAATTACCATAAAGCATCCTTAACAAATAATTATTTTTGATATATTGTAAAATATATTGAAAAAGCGGCATGCAATTTTAGCGAATTGTTGTAAAATGACGTAATAGCGAAATGTTGATTTAGCGAATCTCTCTTGTCATTGTTGATGTATTTGTTTGGCGGCCACTTTGAATTGATATTAAAGTCATTAGCGACATCTTGAATTAGCGAAACAGTTCTCTCGCTAAATTCGCGAAAAAGACATGTTTTACAGTATGCGTTAAAGTGCAATTCTGCGCAATGCATACTCGGGCACTGACGAAAGCTGTTTTTAATTTTGTTATTTTTATTAGAGACATAATGTACATGCATTGAAGAATGTTATTAACATATAATGAGTGGAATGCTTAAGACTCTCTGGGCTTTCTGGGACTTTCAAATCCAGTAGTCCAGGATCGCACTCTGAATCTTTTGAACTAAATCCCTTAACAGCGTACCTATTGCGTGTTCCAATCTGTTCGACAAGATTGTGCTATTACTGCTCTCTTACAAACACGACATATACAACTTACAGCAAATACTAGCACACCAGTTTAAATTAGGTAGATTGCAGTATGTCACACACATTGTCATACCCACGAGATTGTTACACAACTCACACAAGCTAGCTGAGATGGTCTTTAAAAATAAATGGCTTCATTAGGTTGCCGTTTTTAAATGAAAGACGACGCGAAACACGTAGATAGCTTAAAACAAATTGATTTATCTGTGTGTGGCGATATTGTTCTTTCGCAGATTTGTGTTCGTGCTCGCCCTTTAGAAATATAAATAAATGCGCTACGCATTCGCTATTTGTAGACATTATATTTTCACCACAAAATGTACGCACTCAGTCGGGTCACTACAAATAAAGTTATTCCCTGGAGCATTTTTTTCTAAAACGTATTCGTCATATTCGATACATTGTTGGATAGATAACCAATATTATTAAACATCTGTCACCGGAACGCCATAAGTTATAGCGTACCGTGGGTATTTTCATCCTACCATATAAGGAAATGCAAATTCCAAATATGGAATGATTACGCGCGTAAGCGTCCTCTTATAATAAAACAATCATGGCTGCCTCCAGGGTTTGACCTGATTCTGTTCTAAACTTTTTGGATTTTGGCATTCCCATGATGTGTCCTTGGAAGGTAAAGATGTATAATAATAAGGTAATTACGAGGATACCTAACAAAACTATTTCGCAATATCATAGCAAAATTAATTCCATAAATTAGGAGTAAATGCATTCGTGATTGTATCAGTATAACATATTTAGATGTCTCTTGTACCTCTTTATTGGGTTTGGGTGAATGTACTAATCTTGTATGCAACAATAGGGAGGGAAAGGGAAAACTAAACTGAAGAATAGTGTTATTTGATTAAGTTAAGTCAGTGTACAATGTTGAATTATGTACTAAAGTTAATGGTGGACTGAATATGTTAAAGGTGGTGGTCGACGCGCATGTGCGACATTTGTGTTGACAAACATTGATTTTCCCACAATCCAATGCGCACTTCTAATGGAAATTACAAGCACGAGTTTCGACTTGGGCGCGACTTGAACTAATTTCCTCCGGTGACTATTTCGATATCTTCCAATCACCAAAGAAATTACCTAGTCAAAGCTTGATAACATCACAGTTTGAGCTTTGTAGTCTGCGCAACAGTCAAAAACGCCATCTTTGTTTATATGAGACCCATATCTCGAGCATGCGTGGCGTGACGACAACCGCCCTTTAATTGCAGCATTAAGAGTCCAATTCCTTTCACTATATTTAATGTTGAATGGCATAGTTTGAATGTTGCCGTAGGTAAAAATGGTTATCAATTGACCCAAGAAGCGCATAATATGCTTTGTTAGATGCAGACGACGTAGTCATCTCTGCTGGTATATTGGTTGTTCTGAAACGTTTAGTTTACGTATTGCAATCTGTCTGTGTTTAATGAAAATTTAAGATCAATGTAGAGAAAACTAAGATTGCCGTGTTTCGAAAAAGAGGACACAAGGGAAGTAAAGGTGGCGTATGTATGATTAAAGTATTTAACAGTGAATTCATACAGACACCTAGGTTTTATATTGGCATTGTATAAACATATAGTCAAAATCTGTAAATATATTAGCATATCAAGCACATAAAGAAATAAAGAGTTCGCTTAATTATAATAGATACTTTAAATCATGTCAATTCTGAGCTGGGAATTGGGGATTTCAAAGATATATTCAAGTTTAGCGCCGGGGGATTTGAAACAAGGGGTGCAATATGAACCTCTAGACCATTAAAAAAACATTCATGTACCTTCGGATTTGGTACAGTCTAATTCGCACAGGAGTAAGGGATGCTTATATTTTAATGACAGGAAACATACACCGTGTAACTAATTGAAGGTCGGTAGAGCGAAGTATGTGCCAGTGATGAACTCATAAGTCTGCTAGAGCCCGAGATAAACAAACTAAATCTATTTATTTCCCATATATATATTCTCGATTTAATTCTAGTTACGTTTGATATCATACACTGTGATTTAATACTATAAATTTGTAGTGTAAGGTCATATGGGCATATGACGTACAAATAACGTAATAAAATAATAGTATTGTATGTCTCCTTCAGTTCAGACGTTTTTTTTTAATTTAACTTTATTTAAATTTCAAAATTACATAACTACACAGTGTCCCCTAAAATGTTGTCCTCCCATATAAAAGTACTGTTTGACATATGGTTCGGATAGGCATGGACAACTTGATAGTTACCAAGTTATTATAGGAATATGTATACAAATGTTAAAATATTCTAAAAGAATAGAGACATTAGACAATAACACATAATATGTAGGGTTTCAATTCAAACAAATACAAGAAATGGCAATATATGCTAGACTTGTATTCACACATTATTAAATTCACCCAAAGTATGTTGAACTGAACAAGATATGACTGAATTTATGTCACAGTTAAAATAATGCTACATTGTAAAATATGGACACACGGACATGTTAAACAAGCTGAAAACAACATAAGTAGTTGGCAGTAGTGTTCATGCCCTATTAGAATGTATGTATACTGAAGTAGGGGAACATAGAACGCAGAACAAACTTTATTTATATATATATTTTATGTTTCGTCGATATTTTGTTAAACGTTGTATTTTGCCGGCAATATATAAAGTTAGTGTCAAATAAAATATCTATCTATCTATTTGACATAGAGGTGGACTAATGCCGATATGACCCGGATATTCAATAAAAAACTGATCCATGACTGTGCATATTAGTCAATCGAGGGCTGGAAATCACCCAAACAAGATGAATACTGAATACTCATTTATTCAACGCTGCAATATACAAGCATGCGGCGAATCCTAATTGGTGTATCATTAACGACGTTTGATGGCGCTGTTGAATAAATTTCTCTCTGCGCATGTCCTTCATGACACGTTAAGTGTTGAATGCGGAAGTGGGTCATTCCTGGGTCAAACACTTAACGACTGTGTGTTGCCTCGCTATATATGGTGTTATGACCTGAATCCTGCGGAAACCTCGCTACATCGCGTGATACTTTCCATGAGGTCAAGGAACCCAATATTGTCAACACCGCCGAGAATATCTACACCGCGAAACGCTGAAGCAAACAATGGCGTCATGTATACCGATAATGGGCCTCGTGTTGTCCTTGGCCGTTATCGCTGGCTATATTTGCGCCACGGCCACTGACCATTGGATTGAAGTCCCTTTAGTCTCCACTAGTTCTGGACTGTGGAGGCAATGTACCAACTATGCAGGCGTTATTAATATGTGTAGCGATCTCGGTGACGTTCCAGGTAGTTATTTTATACAATATAGACATCATTAACATATTGTTGGGTTATTGTAGGGTGTGGTAGAGGGTGAAATGTACTACAGCTCGCACGTATACATTCATATCTTAATTAATATGCAAAATAGAACATTGTGCTTATATGTCATAATTACTTTACAATTAACAGCAAAGTGTCCATGCGTTACACAGAATTAATCCCTCGGCGATGTTGATAACTGTACGGTTGAGTCCCTAACACAAGACCCCCTAGAACAATGTTATTTTTCGCAATTCTTGTCGTCCCACATCGGGTGTCAGAATTAGCCTATTGATGTCACTAAATTTACTTATTCGTCAATTGAGATAAAAGAAAATAGACACCTGGCTCGAGTGAGGAGTTTTACAATGATTTGTAACCGTTTCGCGATGCCTAGTATTGGGTCAATTGCATAATAAATGCACTTCTAGAAAACAACGTTTAAGTTACTGTGGATCCAACTTTCTTCGGGCCACTGAAAAGAATGAGAATGTTTTTTTCGAAACCATTAACGGTTATTCAATATAATTTTGCTAAATACTAAACTTTTTTTCAGTAACATTGTATTATAAGTTTAAGTACACATGTACTACACGTTTGAATCACCGTCTCCACGTGCCATATATTAAAATAAACAAGACCTTAAAAAATAGACTGAGCAGATTATATGATACACCATCAAACTATTAGATCGCAGGCTTGGCAAGCTAACTATATCTGGATTTCACCCCTTATGCGATCAAGTCAAAGTAATAATACACAAGGCTTACAAAATTAGAGTTCAAATCATAAAACAATCTCGAAATGCCTTTATGTGTACCCCACCCTTTGACTTTCATGTGAGATCCGCCCAAGTCGTTGATATTATTGAAGAGAAAGAAATAGAACAGCTAGTATGAAAGAGCATTGTTCGATACTAGAATCGCACTCATTTCATTTCAAATAAACCCGTCTAAGGTTCAAACTCAGTTACTTGCACTGTGCTACACTGGTTTAGTCATTTTAGATAGCACCCTCCTTCGCTATATAATTATTAAAGGTTTGGCTAACCTCATCTCAATGTAGGTAATATTCGATATATCCGCCACACAAAAATGAATAATACCAGATAGCTGCTTACAAGGCGATTGGTTGGTTACAGTGCAATGACACACGCGAATACAACAACGTTCTTTAACAATCGGCGAATTTATATCAACCCAACAAAGGCCCTTTGCATGACGGTTTAGGAGATTATTCTACCCACGATAGGGTGTGGTTTAAAAATGTAAACCAGTCCAAAGCTTACTATTTCCTTCACGTATAAGTCTGACTTTTCAGACGACATGCAGTACGCTTATGGAAAATTGAGGAACTCAACTGCATAACAGAATTGTTAAGTAGTTTCGATACTCCCGCTGTACTGCCTTCGTGCATACTTTGCAGTATCCTCGTAACAACCTCATAGTATCAGTGGCTTAATCTTTTCGATTACCTTTTAATTTCATCTTTCATTTACAGATTATACTGAGGGTTATGCCCTTATTTACAAAAATGTCTACTTTGGTTCAAAATACAGTGACAAGTCATAGTTTAGTTACTATATGTTGCACATTTAGCTTATCTGTATGGTGTATTTCCGACATGTGGTTTCTACAGACCTCCCGCCGAGAAAAGCTGAAAGGAAATTAAAAAGTTCAACTTTTATATGCATCTAGAACAATTTAATCAAATCTTTATATGTTTATTTTGATCGTTAAAGTACGTGAAGCCCATTAATTTTAGAGATAATCTATATATGTGAGCGAAAGCGAGTCTTTCGAGTAGTAGTCAAACTGACTTTATTCTCGAATGGCCGCCATGATCTCGCTAAGAGCGAGAAAGCAACGCGATTTGTTTTTGTAGATTTTATACCAACTAATAACTTGTGGTATCACTGGAAAGGTCTTAGTGTGTGTTTTTCAGAAATTTGTGCTGGCCAGGTTAAATCAGTAGCTTGATCGAAATTTGGAAGGGTAAATTTCACTGTTATTATGAATTGTAATTTTAGCGGGAATGACTATATATTATAGAGTCGATACATATTTCAGAATTTAAACTTATGAGATAATTGACTTCTTCGTACAGGGCCACCTGTATTATGACTTATTTTGAGAATATGTCTAACTTAAATCCAAAATGGCTTAAAATTAGGATTGAATCACGTGGATTTCAATTTATGAAGCAGTTTGTAAATATATGTCAGAAATAGTATGAGCTAAACAGTGACCAGTGGTCAATAAGCTATATACTTCTTTATTATATGTCCTCTGTGTGCGACATGTAATCATTCATTATCACGACAAGTAATGTTAAGCCTTTCCGATACATTTAAGGAGTAATATAACAAATTATAACATATATATATGACAATTCAAAATACCACGCCATATACGAATTAAAAATATTCGGGTAAACGTCTAAAGAGTTTACAATAGCGTGGAGAAATCTTACGATTGGTGCCGGAAAAATTAACAATATTTAAATATTCACTATGCCATGCATTTCGTGAAAGCTTTCTCCCAAAAAAGTTGAAATTTATTTCGACGTATGTATTTGAGATGAACATACTTTATGTACTTGCTGTTAATACTGTATTAAACATTAAGTTGCGGGAATTTTATTTTAAAATACCTAGAAATATTTTGCATTGTAATAATAATTTATTTAATTAAATGACATAAATTACAACTAAATAACGAATGAAGAATTATTACAGATTAGATGTTTTTAAACAAATAATTTTTCAAATTAATATTGGCGCATGGTTTAGTAGAGTATTTCATGTGTGGTGCACATACAACGTACACACACCCGGATGTCACATAATGCCGTTAACCGCGACCTTGGCCTGCTATAAAGATATAGATATACTTTGCGGACTGGCCGTGGAGGCCTTTGTAAACTGACAACAATATTTTAGTAAAACAGTCCGATAAATTAATCGAAACCAGTGAACACTAACCAAATAAGGTATTATATTGAAAATCCTATGACGGTGGTAAAAAGAAGGCTTTGTGACTTGATTACTAGTAAAATATCTTGGTATATTTAAGGAATTCACGCCTAAAAAGTACTATTTACTTCGAAGGAAATCAGTTTTTAATTTGTTTTGGTGGTTGAGGTTTGCTGAATACTAAAACATCAGTTCTCAGGATTTATTGTTAATTGTTATGCATCCATTCTTTCAATTTACTGATACATTCCTTTAAATTAGCCTGAATTTACATCCACGGAGTATGATTGCAATACCCAGTATTGAGCGTGTCACCAGAATACATGTGATACGATAAACCGTAAAGCATATATGAAGTAGGACACATGCTATGTAAGAGTGTTAAAATACTCATAAGGAAAGTTTGACCTTTGACAGAAATGAAATCCAAGCCACGATCTTTGAAATATTTATTTTCAACTGTTCCCATATAATCTCGCTACCAACCGTCCATGGAGAACTTGAAGTGTCGCCTTTGAAATGTCGCTCGTTTGTCGCTCCCATCTCATTTATGTACTATTTTTGTGGATGTAGAAAAAAAAAACGTCATTGAATTTAAATTTTCCGTTGAAATATGTCTTTAAATCTAGAAGTATGCCACATAGTCAGTCATACGTAATACTTTCCTCAATTAAACTTTAAAGCTAGATACAAGCGCTCTCGGTGTGGCTCCGTGACTTATGTATATGTTCTAGTGAATACTTTAAATATTTCAAATATGTACGAGAAAATTATTACTTTGCGTTAATGAGGAGGGGGGAGTGTGAGAACATTCTTTAATTCTACGTTGTTTGGTAACAGAATATGCGTTCTGTATTATCGGTTATTTTGTGTTTTTGTAATTTCATTTATTCATTTCACAAGAGATGGACACATGCCGGTCAGTGTAGTGTTCTACCTTGTACTGCTACGTACAAATGGGACAATTCATACATCGGTAGACTGTACCGATCTTATATAAAATTATTGAAGATTAATCTATCAAGTTGGCTTCTCCTGTTTTAACGTAGACGTGTCATGTTTCTGTTTAGACTTTACCGTAGCTGTGGTATGTTTTATGTGAAGGGAGAATGGGACGGCACAGACTTTTCAAAACAAACGCGAGAAATGGTTTATTAGGCTAAGCATTAAAGAAATCGTAATTTGTTTGTGCGTGCACGCATTCCATGTAGTGCATATGCTGAAGGGTAAACTTAAAAGCAAATTAAACAATATTGCGTCTTTTTGATATTCCACCGGCACACGAGGCTACAATTAGTGGATTAAATCATGCGAGTGAATAGGTCCCATCTCAGTTTTGTTGTCTTGGATACTGAGATCTCACGGCTGAATATACCGTCAGTTGAGTCAGGCTCGTTATTTGGTACATGTCATCGAACCCGGTATAATCAAGCAACGAGTACTGTGATTGGCGTTGCGTAGTGAGTGTATAGCCAATCAACGTCTCCGTTAAAAGCAACATCGTGTGTACTCTTTGTTAGTTAGCATGCGTGCAGAAATTCTCATCAGCTGTTCGTATGTGTATCTCAGTATGTTTTTTAGACGCCATGTTTTTGAACATTCATTAACGGTCGCCAGGGATATGATATTGCTGTATTTGAACTTGTTAAAACCAAAGACACTGTATTTGATAAAACCTGATTAATAGTCCCAAATGTACATATTGAATTGTAAGATCTATAAATGATCTTCATAATACAATTAATCATTGACTTTGTTAACGCGAGATTCCGTTTTTTAAGGTGTAAGATGAATCTCGAGAGATTTGAAAAGAAAAGTTTATAATGGCGTCGCTACTATGCCGTTAATGATAGGCATAGATCGTCATCTCGCCATACTGCACTCTTGACAGACGTTTGTTTCACCAATAAATATTTTTTCTTCGACTGTTGTTGCTTTTCGGGGAATATATCAAACACTTTAATATTACCTGCCTTCTTTGGTTCTGATTTTTTTTTTAATTTACTCAGACACACCCAAAGTTAAAATGATTTCAGAAATCGTGCTTCATAACCAATTAGTGTAATCACGCCAATGAATTGCATGATTAGGCTATCATTCTTTGACTGAGAAATTCAGACGCTATATTTGTATGTGTATAAATGTAAGATACTGACTAATGCTATTTCATGCAATGCAGTGGGAAACATGTTGTTCTGATTGCGCTGATATATTGTGGGTAATATTTGATATATAACAAATTAATAAATTATTAAGCACTGGTAGACTTTAAGCACTCTGGTTAAGTCGTAACTCATCAGTGTTATTGCTTCTGGCGACGTAGTTATTGGGAATCATGAAAGACCAAACGGTGCCTGTGAGCATGATGTAAATGTGCCTTTTCTTGAAATAACTATTCAGAGCAGCTTAATGAGGTAGTTGACAAGCACGTCGGTGGTGTTCTAAATGTTCATTTTTCAGTAGCATCTCTCGAGTACATGCCTAAAAGTGAACTTGTCTGTTGTTAATTACATTACATCGGGGGCTGTTCAAATTAATTACATTTTATATCGCTGTCGGTTCTCATCGTTCTTTCTTGATGTGTTTGATGGCAATAATTTCAAGGGTGTATTTTAATTTGACTTTAATAAATACTAGTAATATCATTTAAAAAAAAACGATCCCTGTGTGTGTCATTAATAATTACGCAACGACTATGGTGCAATATCGCATAAGATAATTATTCTGTATAATATTTGATACGAGTATAACCAAGTATATCGTCCAGCTAGTATTCCATGGCATATATGTAGATCTTACAACCGTTTTGTATTTCTCTGTTTTCCCCCAACAGCTTATATGCATATCAGTCGAGGATGTATGATAGCTGCTTGTATTGTGGCTCTTTTAGCTATAATACTCGCTATTGTGGGCTTTATACAAGAGATTGGAAACACCAAGATAAAGATAGCGGGTGTACTTATAATTCTAACAGGTGAGTCGTGTGTGGAAATAGACCAGTCAAGCATTTGAGTTTAATTTTGCGGTTTTAAATATTATTTATGTCCGAGTAAGTCATCAGATAAGCTATCTTGTTCACTCGTAGAGTCGTAATAACAGCGCCCTCGATTTGCCAGGTTTTGCCGGGACCGTGACCGTGACCGTGACCGTGCGCGTTTGAAGTAATTCCCACCGAGCGCTGCAACACGAGATGTTCTAATTGTTATTGCACAAGCATTTTTTGACAATGTTCCCATATGGCCGCCCACATCCTGGCAACAACGTTTGGAATGAGATGACCAAAACATGGCGTGAGAACGACAGGTAGAATATAATATTCGAACCACAACTGGTAAAATTAATGTTATACACGGGACTACCCGTCATGCATCATTGTCAGCGATTGGCGTTCTTTCTACATTGTGTTTTTCACTTGCATGACAACGACTGACTAACCGATAGATAATAAATTGAATCTAAATTTAAAATCAACTTCAAATTACTTATCGACTGTTATTAGTCACATTTTTGGAAGATGACTGAAACAGTCATTGACTCCGTGCTTGCATGTCGACAACAATTTGAAGAAGGTCAAATTGTTGAACTAATACAACGTTTTATATGTTTTCAAAAATGTTATATAGATCAAAAAGTAACCGAACAGCTGTGTTGTTTGGTTATGAAGTTTTCGGAATCAATGGAAGATAACCATCGTTATTGAATCATGTATGAATCACGGAAACTGGTCCGATTCAAATTGGGCAACATTTTAGAATGCACGAGTCGTTTGTTTGCTTAGATGCCCTAAGGAATTAGTGAAATTAGGTTTAAACAAGTAATGTGCAGACAGAATGCCTGTCAATACTGTTAAGCAAGGATTATCGGACGCTGATTATTGTTGGCATCATAATTAGAATATGCTATACAGTGTAATATGCAAATACAGTCAATGAACACCAGACATGAAATGAACATGGATCATTGAAGATGAAAATACTCATCTTGGAAATTGGTCGACGACACACTGCAGATGATAACATATCTGAATCCACAACCTGGTTAATTCTTGTTCTTCATGAATATTAAATATCCAACATAATAACTCCAGAAATTGAAATGAAACATGATACATATGTGTATTGTCTGAAATAAACCACATATTAATAATAAATAAACCATACTTGTACATTCACATTTATTTCTTATGTTGTAGTATTTCTTGAGTTTTTTATTTTCAATTTTGTTGATCAGACCGTGACTGCTTTCATTTTGTGCATCTAAAACCGCAGAACTATATTAAAATCAAATACTATCAGAATATTCCTGATAATAAATTGAAATTTTTTATGATAATTCACAACTAACTGATAATAATTATAGTTATTGTTGAATTATGGCACTCCTTACAATTCCGTACGCCAAGTTGGTTAGTCATCTGGCGTAAAACCATTCTCATGTAGTTATTACACTATATCATTATTTTGTTTCTGTTTCAGCTTCCGCTGTTGCCACAGCAACTATTTGGTATGCGATTGAGAAGGCAACGTACTATGATGATCTTAATCTCGATTACGATTTCGGGTACTCAATCATCATCGGATGGGTCTCGGTACCATTGGCCATCGTAGCGGGCAGTATGCTGTTAGCTACGTACTCAAGGCATTGAACAGAAGTTGTTGATGTAGTGGGGTGGTGCCAACATTATCGCAAAGTGCCGAAGTAAAGATTGTAATTTCATGCATGTTCCGTCTTTACATTAACGAAAAGTCCGGGAGATTGGGTATACCAGCTCAATGTTCTTGAAATAGGCAGTGTGTTGTTGATTGGTTTTAGCGTTGATGATTTACTTGTATCTCCGTGCCACACATATATTTGTAATTTACCTGCACACGCGCACTAGAAATGTAAAACACATTTGCGGTATTTGCAACTATATAGGCGAATACGCATGCCTCTTATTTACTTCGTAGATATTACAAAAACAATCAATTATGTGACTCTCATACAATACTGTGCCTGATTGGCTACCCATCTCTAACACCTAACGGTCAGACCAATCAGAGAGCAGGTTATGTTTGACAGTCTTTTGTTTCGACGTATCAAATTCTGCTTTACACATATGCTTTGAGTCGACCCAACCATTAAAGCGGGGGAATCGTCACCTGCGCATGCGTCAGATGGCCATAGCGTGTCATTGTTTACAAACAAGCGAGTACCCATGAGCCTTTGCGTTTTTAACGTGTGTTCGGTCGCTTGGGACTCCATTCCCGCGCATAGGCAGGTGACGACCCATTCTCCTTCCCAGAGTTCCTTGCGGTTAGATCGCCGAAAGTATCTCTGCCACCACACACCGCCATTTTGTGGTGAAACACGACAAGACTTTTACTACGCGTATCATTTGCGTATTTTTGTTATTGGATGGCTTTCGTGTTGATTTATTCCTACTGGAAAACAAGTTTTAAAATATTTCGTCGATAGCTGATAATGATTTTTTCGTAAAAACACTGAAAACGGTGAAATAGTTATAATTTACAAAAGAAAATAATTTCATCGCGGAATAACGGTTACTAAGGTGTTACTCGGTTCATCAAGCTGACGGCCCTGTCGATCGCTAGGCGAAGACATATGAAGAAAGGAAAGCACTTCGTGGTATTGACAGCGAACACGTTCTATTGCCACTCCGTTTGTGCCAAGGAAAGTAAAAATATGAGCTCACTATGAAAACAGCCAGAATCTACAAACAACGCGCACACTTTAGTTAGGTTCGAAAATCGAACACCTGCATTGCAATGTTTTGGTGCGTGTCTTTGAAAGTAGTACCACTGTGATGCATCGACAAATCAACAACAAGCATGAGATCGCGTGGTGGCAGAGATATATTCGTAATAGAACTCTGCCTGGGGAGATTGGTGACGACCTTCCCGCTTTAAGGCGAGACGCAAGCAGCAATCCTTTGCGCCCGCTCAGACAAAGAAAAAACACGCATGTTTTGTCAATGATTCAGCAATCTTTTTTACTCATTTTTTTTTTTTTATTTGAGTTTAGTAGTACTAGATTTATTGTTATAACAAGATATTTCACATCCTGTGGTCTGTAAAAAAATCAGAGTAAGTCGACGCATTAAACGGAATGTATTCTGTAGTACTATCTGTTCGAACATGCGCGTGTTCTGAAATATTGTTGATATTTAATATCTCGTAAATCATTGATTCAGTTGCGACAGAGCAGTGGTATACATGTATGTGGCGCAATGTGATACGGATACAAATATAAATATGAATCATTTGCACTTTCACTAAAATGTTCTTAATTTTTCAACTTTTGCACATATGATTTAAATATATTTTAATTACAAATATACTCAAAGATACAATTATGAATATTTTAGTTTTGTGTAAGAAGGACCAAAACAGACTTTCTAATTTGTTTCACTGATAAATGACATTCTTTTAAAACGATTGTGAATATTACGTAGATTAACTTTGTCCATGAATAATTTGTATTTTCACTGAAATCCCATGATTCAGCTTGCATAATTTAAGGATATATTCAAATGGTGTTATTGTGTACGTTATATCGCTACCTGAGACGTGGGTGTATTTAGTTAATTTGAGATAAATATTGAAATGAAATATTAAATATATCCGGAGGGGTTCAGACAAGGAAAACGGATGTTGACGATGGGGAGGAAAACGTAATTCTTTGCGTTATCATTCGTATTTACAGACGAATATCGGGACAATCAGTGAATTAGGGAGTTGCAAGTTAGATTCAAGTAGAATCGTTTAAAGAAAAAAAAATATCATATTTACGCAAGAAGCGCCGCAACTGATTTATTTAATAATTCTAAATTACTAAAGACACGGTTTTTGTTCTCGTATTCTTCCACTGCCGGTAAAAGTAAGCTGTTGATGGAATAAACGAGATACTGTTTCAGTGATGAAATGTATCAGGGAGCACGTGTGCGATAAGAAGATAGCGCTCACATGATCTTGAAATAGTCTCGAATTTCCTGATAAAGTTTTAGTAAAATGCATGCGAACAGTTATCATATGAATAATACAATACATTTGAATAAAATAAAATAAAACATCATTGAATATCATAGTAGTACTGTCTGCTTTATATCGCTGGGAAATTAACTACGTAATCCTTGTTTTCCGTTTGCTTCTTGGATTATGATAAAAATAGGTATTGGTAATTTGATCCATGTTGCCTCGGGTGTGGCATCACGTGGTCTCTTGAACGTCTCCGTGACGAGTTGCCATAAAAGGGGATGTAACTACATTCATGATTCATATTTTTTAATTCTGTTGTGCACAGCTAGTTTAGAACATTTATAAGTGCCTCAATGTTGTACTTTAAACATACAATAAATATGTCGATGTCTTCAAAATGTGTTTTATGACTGATGTCCGTTAGCTTATTTAGCTTCAGTACATGGAAGCCAATGTCATTGAAACGTGCATAACAACGAACGTGGTTGATGCGCCTGACAAGTCAGATGATGTACAGATTATGTGCGGCGCCCTCTAGCTACAAAGCGCATGTATGACGTGGGTAGGCGTCGTACCGCGTCACTACAGAAATCTTCTTCACCGGCAGGAGCATCTTATTAAAAAGATGCATTGTGGCGAAAAATAGACAGTCTCATCGCACACCTATGGAGAATAATTACCCGAAACGATAATGCACGTACTGATGTGAAGCGCGAAATTGTCTCGTGTGGGATCGAGAAGTGATGGTATAAATTAGAGCAAGAATCGTGACACGAAGAACAGTACTTATAAAAACAAACAAACAGCTGGAATTTTTATAAAAAAAACTAAATCAAGTACATTTAGTCTGTAAATCATCTGTAGTAGTAAAACTACAATGGGATTATTCCAGTTATGACCGTGATGCAAATAAAAATATTTCCTCTAGAATACATCACAAACCATTTCACACTAGACGTGGGTGGACTCGCAGTGCCCGCTGGTGACATTAAGTTATAAAATACTCGCGGTAGTATGGAGAAGCCACGGCTTTTAGCATTCTGATCGTAAAATAACTTGTAATAAACGCAGGTTACTGATAAGTAATATCTGGAAGGATATGTGCGTATATATGGTTTCGCAGTCGCAAACTGAAATGTCATCGCCGGAGGGGCGGGTGTCGGGCCCAAAAATATATGCGAAACTAATAATAATAAAAAGAGTTCTACAATCTAATATTTTCTATAGTATGGGATCTTATTTCTACAGTTGGTTTCTACATTTCCCGGCATCTTTTGCGGCAAAATAATCTAAACAGTAACTATGTACTACGAAATTCAAATTACACATAGCAACAGAGGAAAGAAACGTGACAATATCGTAGTGCATGGAAACTGGTCTTTCACGCGTACCAAGTCTGCTTATCCAACGTAATGACTACGAGGGCGCTCGTCACGTACGCACATCAAAGGCCATGCAGTTTTTGTTGTATATTGCGAATGCAGTTGACACCATGCTTGGTAATTCTTGTGAAGCGCATGACATTAGAAAGCGCTGTCACCGAAATGAGAATAGCTCAAGGCCCTGGCTCAGAGACAGTACTGATAGGACATATAAAAACGCGTCTCTTGGCTCGCAACGCACATGAAACATACGCGCTAATTGTGAATGTTGCATATAGCTCTATTACCTTGTGCACGCGTGTGCCACAGAGCCGGCTTCACTCAGTTGGTAAACATTCGTTATCAGTGGTTTTAATTGGTCCTGTGTATAAAGACTAAATGAGCCGGCGTTGTTATCAGCCGCCATGTTTCTTTAAAATACTTGAACTCCGTTGTGTCGTCACCGGAAGCGCTGTCCCAGCACAAACCTGTGTCATATGACGCCTTACTAGTCGATTTTGGCTAAAATTCCGCTCCGCCGCCTCTTTACAACAGTGTTTATACGCGGAACTTGATATTGATTTTTACAATTTGGGTTGCCTTTGAATCACATATTTTAGTGAAACATTGTTTATAGAATGAAATATTATTGTCATACATAATTCAATCTTTGAAACAACAGAAACTAACACATAATAACGATAATCAAATTTGTGTTTGAAGTTCGAAAGTAGTTGCGTTATTTCCGGTTTCAACTAGTTCGAAAATAGAACGTCCTTGAGCGCAATAAAATCACGCGTAGAACTCCATCCGAACCAGACTCTAGCAGCGTAAACTTATTGCAATTTGGGCCCAGTTTGTTCTTACAAGTTTTCTAAGTTTCATTTATCATTATTTAGTAAACAGGTCTCTGAAACGATTCAATATATCCGTAAAATACGTGGCAATCGACAATTGACTTCGAAACGTTCGAAATTTCGAACAAACTCCCGGCACACCTTGCGCGATATGCGTCAGATTGGTGGAGAAGACGCCGAACTGTTGGCTGGTTCCCGCAAAGGACGCCGGGAACCAGCGAAGCCGAACTGCAGCGTCAATGACTTGAACTCAGAACTCCAGAGCGAGGCTGACATTGAGGGCGTGCATTTAAAGTTGCGTTTTGGCACACATCATGTGTACACGGTATCTCAAGATGCCATAATTACCGTATGACGTCGGACTTGCGTCAGACTTCGAGGCTAATTTAGCACGTGTGATTTAATTTAGCTGATCGATCGATATGTCACGTATTTATGACCTAAACCAACAAACTCATGTAAATTTGTTTAATAACTCTATAATTACTTCAAGTTTTTGAATAGCACATCAAACATTAAGCGGACCGTGCATATCTGAAAAATAACCGCTTGTAAAAAAAACTTATCAGTTCTTGTAACATCTTAACAAACTTGTTACAATCACTACAAAAACTTTTATATCACACGGATAAACAAACTCTATGGGTAAGTTTGCATTTTACAATAATTGCGATTAACACAACCATCATATATATATATATATATATATATATATATATATATATATATATATATATATATATATATATATATATATATATATATATGCTTACCAAGCCCTAAAACTAAAACACCTGTCAACAAGTAAATAATATATTCAAAACAAAATAAAATATATATATAATAAATAACTAAATACATATTTAAATAAAATTAAACTAAACTAAACTAAGATCCTGTATTTATTAAAGTCCTGTATTTTTTTTTTGTTATGGATAATAAAAAATATTTATCAAAAAAAAAAAAAAAAAAAAAAAAAAAACTAAGATCCTATTTCAATTAGATTTCTCACCTGCATATATATACGTGGCTGGACATCACTGGGGGAATTAAAATGGTTACATTGAATAGCGAGGCTAATTACATATAATGGGCAAAATACAAGCACGCAAAAACAAGTAACCCCTGGTGACTTTGCCCTTTATTACATGATATTATTTCATTCATCAAAGTTTGTTTTTTTTCAATATGAATACTAGTAAGCAATTTTAAATACAAACAAGTTTAAGGATTTGAAAAACAGTCTACCAAAAGTCCTTGATTGATGTACTTATCTTACAAAAACACTGTTGCCTAATTTGAACTGATAAAATAGTAAATATACTTGTTCTGTCTGAACTGTGTCTACACTATCAAATACTGTTACACCCATCATTAAAGTTATACCATTTATCATCTAGAGCTTTGATATAAGCATAGTAATGCATAGAGTTCAAATATTGTATTACTGTGAAGGTTACCACTCAGTGAACATATTTTTTTAATGTGATGTCGTCATCATGACAATCGCGATAACTCGAATCGACATAGAGATCGTGGGAATGTCGGCACTTCACCGACCACAATACAAGTGACTGATTGTGCAGTACACAGTTGATCGCGGTGACCAGCTACGCCATAAGGAATATATTTCGTATTTAATTCGACCCTGAAGATAAACCTGATACTATGTGTTCTTTATGGTACACTCGTCCTCGAGAAACAAATACATAAGTGGCAATTTAGTCAAAGACGAGAAAATTAAATACGAAATGTGCCTTCTATACATTTTCGGCAAATGAATTAGCACATATTTTCAGAATCATAGTAGGAACAACTGTGTTAAAATAATTACTTTTAGAACTTCTTATGAAATTTTATAAACAGGTGTCTTTCCTCGATGTCTGCAGCAATTGCATGTGAACAGAATAGTATGGAGCCAGGTTGGCAGAATCCCGGGACGATATAAATAATTAAAAATTCTTCTTTGGCAGAATCCCGGTAAAGCCAAGGTATCCTAACCATTTTGTAGCCGGTGATACCAATAAAAATGCACACTGTATACTTACACCTTCAGAATGAACTGCCGAACTAACGAAAGATCAATATATCAACAACAACCACGCGCGGATTTAGGGGAAGGCGCACCAGGCGCGCGCCTCCCCTTCAGCCAGCAAAAACAAAATTGAAAAATCAATTGACAAACCCAGCTCACCGGAGGTCTACTTTGGCCACGTCAATAGGAGCGCACGCCCCCTTCCTGAATTTCTGGATCCGCCAGTGATAACAAAGTTACGTCCACGACGTCTCCGTTCATCGGCCATTTTGTGCGAAAACAGCAGGCCAGTCATATATTATAGCGCCCTTAACGGTGCAAACACAATTTCGTTCGTTGATATATAAAGTCATATACTATAGTATGTTTAGTGGTTCCAACTTCGGTGCCATACACGAGGTAACAAGAAAATAAGGTCAAAAAAGTTATCTGGTTTTAATTTGTAAGATTATTCAATAACAACATTCATTAATACATGCAATTGCATACATGCATGACAACATTTTTATTATTGGCCATTTTCACATTTAAAAAACATTTCATTATTCTACTGTACATGTGGTGCACTTAACTGGTATATGTAATTGCCAAAAACCTTTTTTTTTTTTTTACTAAATCATCATATGCTCCCGTGAGTTTCAAAGCTCTTTAGATTATTGGGAAATTTCTCTCCATAACATTCTTTCTAAAGATAGAATACAGGAAACTTTCTAAAGTTTCACCATGAACAAATAATTATTTGAGTTGGATTAATTATACCACTCTTGGTCATGTGACTTATAGTTCTGGCCATGTTTATTTCTGTAAATCAAGACTCCTCATGTAGATTGTAAACCGTAATGTTTGTATAACTACACTACTTGTAAACTGGTATTGTCTTAGCTAAATAAACTGCTATTGTACATCAAACCTCTACTTGGCTAAGACTGAGCAACTTTAGTCAAGGTGCAACTTCTGATGTTGACAAGGAGATCAGAGTTCTTCCTCAAATATGGAGTTCAAACACAGATCAACCACAGCAGGTAGAGCCTTTACTGTACTGCAAATTCCATTGGAGGTTCTCATCAAAAAGATGAATTAGAATAGTCATTCTAATGTCACATGGTATCCATCAGCAAATAAACAGACCAATGCAACTTTTTACTAAATATTTCAATTGTATCACTTTTGTTACGATAAACGTCAGACACTCAAAGTCATGGCTGCTTGTTTACAGGATAAACATCACTGTTTGGGTTAGAATTAGGTAAACGATAAAAGGCATTCAGCCAATTTTTTCTTTGATGATGCATGGTCGTCAATCATCAAAGGTATACGTAATGCAATTGTTGAATTACAGATTTCAATGGATAAAAGAGAACACAAGCATTTCAGGTGCATTACCAGCTTTTGAAAGCAAGTTTCCATGTTAATTGTTACAGGAAAATCACCTACAGCAAGTAGACTCTATTGAATAAATACCACAAATCTGATCAAGTACTTTTTTTCATTTCTTTCATGTACCTTATTTTTAAGTGTTTTCAGTGTCCCACGCAAAATGTGGCATAACATAAAAGTCATCGGGGCTGCGACTATAGCTATACTAGTTCCATCAAAGCAAATCAGAAATGTGATTTAGGCAAGACAATACATACACTATCTGAATGTGATCACAATGCTCAGGAAAGTGATAAATACACAACCTGAATGCAAGAAATGTGAGGGCAAATAATAGATAATGACAGGTTACAAAAGCTGTATTGTACATGTACTATTTATTTATTTATTTATTTATGTATATACAATAAAAAACATTGACACAAGTCACGTCTATCTTTTCCATTTTTATTACGCAACACATTTCACAGCAAAACTACAGTCAATGTAAATGCATTCAACAGCAAACAAGCAGTGCAAAAATCATACATTCTGTACATCTGGTCGGTGTAGTGTCAGCCATATTGACCGGACGCGTTGAGACGTTTTGGTGCTACTGTTCATTACCTTAAGTACATGTAGTATCCAAGCACTTTTTAATTTTCAGTTTTTTCACAAGTTGTTTTACGTTCAGAAACAGATAGTTTATACATATTAAACAAACAGCAGTGTCAGACTTCTGGAAAAGTCGGCCAATGATCCAGGACAAAAGCAGTAGCTGCATTTGTACTCGTCCACTAAAGCCGCCACCGATGGAACATCACCACATGTTAATGCATTTTTAAACTGATCCAAACTCCTCCATCCATTTTTCATATTTCTGTAAATCTTCTTGTCCAACAGATTTGGATACTTTTGTAATCGCTTCCTGGAAATCTGCCATGTTGGTGGGAAGATCAAGCTCATCTTTTGGAATATTACGAATCTCATCTGGTCGTAATCCTTGAATACGTCTACGCATTGCCATCATAGAGGCATCCCTGTAAAGATATAATAATAATAATAGTGTTACATTCATTACCCAATAATCTTACTGCTTCCAGGGAGTTGTGGTTACTGAGATGCTTTACAACTGCATTTTAAAGATGGTCGACCATAACGCAACACACTTTTTAGAATTGCTTGAAACTTTGCCAAATTTTTTTTTTGTGATTGGATGTTTTAAATTCCTAACAAAAAAATTTAAAATTATGTACTTGTATGTGTCTTGCCCATTTTCCAATCCAAAACACTCGCCAAAATAGGGTTTAACGCTACAGTCTTTGTTTCCATGGATACCAAAAAGTATATCCTTGAATTATATAATTGCTATTTCACTCGGGGGGGGGGGGAGAAATATTGAGAATCTGTAGTGCTCATTTTTTTTGAGTTAGCAGAGTTCATTCTTAATGTGGTTGGTCTGTAATGCATCCTGATATTGATTTTAATTAGTAATTTCAAATCAATTGCACTTATTTGACCCCTCCCCCAAGTCCGTACTTTCTCAACTGTATTTTGTACCAATCTGTTACTTTATTTTACAAAATATAAATATATCAATATTGAACAGACAAATCCATGACAACATCAATGAGTGAATGACATAATAAAATACTGGTAAAAACTGCTATATCACTTTTTCGATGATTACTATTTTAATCGCCTGATTTTGCTCTAAATAATTATTTTACACATTCAAATAAAATCAAATGAGAATTTTTAGGCTTGATTTTTAATAGTAAAATTAAATTTCAGGTCAAATCTAAACTCTAGTTTAATACTTTGTCTCCTACATACAGGAATAACACCCATATAAAACCATATATCAGAAGAAACATACAAAACGAAACAGATCACAATTCAAGTAAAACATTCCACATTATTAAGTGGAGATTACACATACAGACTGATATGCCAAAACTACATACCTGCATACGTTAGTGATGTCAGCACCGGAATAACCTTCTAGTTGTTCAGCAATTGACGACATGACTACATCGTCCGCTAACGCCACCTCACGTAGATTGATTTGTAATAACTGTTCTCTACCTTCAGCTGAAAATAACAAATGAAGACTTATTTAAGGTCAGGTCAGGTCAGGTCAGGTCAGGTCAGAACAGGACAGGCCAGGTCAGGTCAGGAAAGGTCAAAGGTAGAATTATGTCTGCTGCTAGGTGTATGTAAACACATGCAATTGCAGCTCGATGCACGATGAAAAGAAATATTCAAAATTTGTCAGTTTTCTGATTCATTGTTACTAATATCAATATCAGCTTCCCATTCATTCAATTTTTTAAGAACGTCCAAAAGTTGTGAATTGTTTATCTGAAGAGCTCCATCACAAGAAATTGCGATATCAGTTAATTATGAAGGGACTACGGGATCAACTTTGAAATAACAGTCACAGGTGGAAAGGACAATTATCTATGATGAGTTTTGCATACTTGAGGGTAATGGAATAAAAATTCTTTTTTCAAGACGCCTTCTCAGTGCTTCATCAATATCCCATGGGAAGTTTGTAGCTGCTAGCACCATCACTTGTTGTGTTGGATCTTCTACACCGGTTGCTCCAGCGACACCTAAGATGAAGAAATGTGTGAAATGCAATTACAATGCAATCTCTCATAAATTACTCCTAGTAAAATCTGTGTTTCTCATACACAATGCATCTCCCTATTGTTACTATGATAGTTACCAGTGTGCTCTAAAACAGTACTGAGTTTGTTGAGCCCAAATGGAATCGCAAAAATCGAGTTGTGTCTTGGAAGAAAAGATTGCATGTGGCTATTGACAACTCCTAAAAGTGCAAAAATCTTGTGGCCCTTGATTTCACTTATAAAATGTGAAAGCAAATTCCTAAACTATAGTAAGATATTTTTCAAGGTAACTTTTTCAATGTATGATTTTCTATTGTGTCAGTGACACACCAGCAATTTAGTGTGCATAACTAGTTGTGTTGAATAATTTATGTGCATTAGTGACTCCTCATAACTAAGCCTTCTTGTCGGTTTGAAAAATAAACTCACCATCCATTTGTATAAGTAGTTCTGATTTAACACGTCTACTGGCTTCATGTTCATTGGCTGTTCCTCTTTTACTGCATATGGAGTCGATTTCATCTACAAATATGGTACTAGGTGCGTAGAACCTGGCCTAGAAAAATAAACATGTACTGCACATTTAATTTTCACCCGCTAGTTATTTTACTGCAGTGGAAAATCAGATATATTGGATTTAATGTGCTACAAAAATTGTATTGAATCAGGCACTTTTAGAAGATTTCTAACTCTGCAACTGTCACATCTTTTATGTTGCCAATGGAATTTAACAACAGATTTAAAATTTGTTGATTAAAAAGTAAATTTAATGGATATTTAACTAGCAGATCACAAACAGCCACGCATCAAATTTTATTAAAATTTATCGTTGTAGCACACACACACACACACACACACACACACAAGGTTAAGATCACACATAGGATAAAAATACACCCCCAGAAATCTAAGGTTGTCATGGCAACATGAATGTACATGAATGTCGTAACACTCTCTGGGAAGTTGAAATTAAATAAATCAGGCCTTAAAAGCAAGTGCAATATAAGAGGACATGAACACATTTTGCTGTTGGGTTGGGTTAATAATTCTAGAAATCCCTTAAACGTGAGGGAGGGGCACTTAGTCAATTGTAAGTCAATCACGTATGGTAATAATCACACTGGAAACTGACCAAATTAAGTGTTCATTTTAAAAAAAAAAAGTTTTAACAATGTATGAATTCATAACGTAAGTAATTTAGAACTTTTTCGTCTCCTGTGACTAAGCAAAATTTTGAGATATTAAAGACATACCGGTAATCTCATCATAGAAAACCAGGGAAAAAATATTCAAATTTTGAGCTTTTTTTCCTCCCATGATATTTCTGATGGTGACTATATTTTGTTTTTCATTTTTGGTATTGTGATATATCCTTTATCCAAGTAATAATCAATTTAGCTTGAAAAGTGTCAGTGACAAACTGTAAACATGTATTCTCCGCATTTTAATTTCACTATTTCCAAAGATAAGTTAAATCAAGTACTGTAGAAGACTTTATTTTCGTTGGAATTTATTTTCCCTATTTTCGCTGAAGGGTTGATTCCATGAAAATAAAATCTGGCGAATACTTGTTTTCCTATATTTCACATTCAACTTTCCAAAAATCAGTGAAAATAAATTCCATACAAAACACGCAAAAAGCCTTTTCAGCAAAAAATAATTCCAGCTAAAATAAAGTATTTCACAGTAAATTGAATCCATGTGAACTTGAAATATAAAAAGAACTCACTGTTTTTCTGTCAATTTTGTGAACAAAAACCCAGTTAAATTGCTCAAGGAGGGCAAAATAAGGAAATAAAATGCCAGTGAAAAGAAAATGATTTTACAGACATAAAATGGTAATTACGGGTTAGTTACATTCCAAATGATTGAAGCAGAAAATTTAGTAAGTTAGCGAGACAAAATGTTAGTGGAAACAAATTATGCAAGATTGTGTAATTGCAGAAAAGTGCAGTTATTAAGAAGATAAAACCTCTGGACAATAAAAAAAAAATAGCACACATACACTCACCATTTCAAATAAAATTCTAACAAGTTTTTCAGATTCTCCATGATATTTTGAACTGAGAGAAGATGAACTGACATTAAAAAATGTGGTACCACACTCAGTAGCTACAGCTTTAGCTAAGAGAGTTTTTCCCGTTCCAGGGGGTCCAACCATCATGACTCCCTAAGAGAATAATAACAAATAAAAAAAGTATAAAAGAACATACCATTTCAAAAAGAAGGCGGACCAGTTTTTCTGACTCCCCTCTCCATTTTGACGTGAGGGTGGAAGACGAGACATTGAAAAATGTTGTACCACATTCTGTAGCGACGGCCTTGGCCAGTAAAGTTTTTCCTGTGCCAGGTGGGCCAACCATTAGGACTCCCTAGTAAAGGTAAAAATTTGCAAATACAATTTGCTATAAACTTTGGACATTTTTTACGATAAACAGATAAAAACATGGACTGACACAGAAAGTGGAATTAGAAACTGTCATCACATCATGATGTAATAGTTTAAAGAACAATTTAAAGCCGCATTCCCACTGTTTTAGCTAAAAAACATGATATTGTAAAAGTAGAAATCCTAGTCACACTTGCCTGCTCATTTCATTTTGAGAGTAGTGAAGGATGTTATCCCTTAGACATACAACAATGTAACTGACTTTTAAGGATAAGCAAAGGCCTCTAAACTCAGTGAGTGTCTATTTAAGAGACTTTCCTAAATTCATATTAATGCAGTTAATTTCTCCATTACCCATCCACAATCTTAACTTGGATGATAGATGGCAGTAGATGGTATCTTACAGATTTGCAAAGTGGAATACAGCTTTAAGGCAATATGATCTAAACAGGCAACATAAAACAGAGAGTAGGAGCTCTTTTGGACATATAATTGTTTATACTAATGATTTGGGCAAAATAGGGCACATTTATTCAGACAAGCTGCAATTAATTTATCCAGAAAACTGGGAGCTAAACAGCATTTGAATCTCAAAATGACAACCAGCATTTTCAAGAACACAAACAGATATTATACAGGGACTACTTTGTGGCAATCTAATTAAAATCTGATGTAGTGTACAGGCTTTACTTATTTTGGCTATAAACTTATTTTAATTTTATTTTTTATTACTTTTGTTACTAATGCCTTTTTATTTTATTATTTTACTTTGATTTTGTGTTTTTTTTTAATTCCGCCCGACATACATCTGACCCGATGCCTATGTAACGTGATTTCAACGAGACCCACTATCGACGATTTTAGTCAACGAATCACAGACCTCCTTCTATAGCGCACATGATGACGTCACCAGGCAGAGTCAGGTGGCAAACACACTCAAATAAAATGGCGGATTATGCCGACGTTACCTTTACGGCTTTTCGGTAAGTTTATCATTGTCAAATGCAACGAAAGTCATTTTTTTATGTTTATATTGTGGCTCGAATGGTTCGAGTTTAGATCGTTATTTTGCGTAGTTATTCTGGGAGTGACGATTTTGTTTCCACCGGTTCGACCGAACACCGGTGTTTTTTTCCAGTCGCTTGCCCTGGAGACGGGTGATGTTTTGTTGACGATCAGGCCAAAATCATGATCGTCCACAGTACTGAAGCCGTAGCTGTAAATATTCGTCAAAATGTATCAACAATTTGGCTGGTGAAGATGTATCAGGAAGTGTACACATTTGTTGGAAGTGAACAAAATATTCAATGTAATGACAAAAATTGTAAAATGCTGTGGAATTTCTTTTGTGAATAAAAATATACTAGCAATTTTCTATTAATGGTTTATTCAAGTGGGCAAAATATAATGTACAGAAAGATTGCCCGTAGAGTATTGCTACACTGAAATGTAAGCAACCGACAGCCTGTATAAAAGGGGGGCTGTGATTGGCTGTTACTTACGCAAGATTTGAACGGGACTTACATAGGCGTCAGATCAGATGTATGTAGGGCGGAATTAAAAAAAAATCAATGTAAAATAATCAAATAAAAAGGCATTAATAACAAAAGTAATAAAATTAAAAATAAGTTTATAGCCAAAATAATTAAAGCCCGTACACTACATCAGATTTTAATCAGATTGACTTTGTGGTAGATGACAATGGAGTGAAATAGTAATTAACATTTTATAATACCCATGACTGTATCACCTACCTTCCAAGGTCTACGAATACCTTTAAAGAATTCTGGCATAATTAACGGCAAGACTACGGCTTCTTCTAGCAGTCTCTTTGCTTCACCCAGACCTGCAATATCACCCCTAAATAAGAAAGTACGAGTTAGTGTCAGATGTTTTTTTTATCTTGCGAAATATGTAAAATAATTCAACTTTGGCACTTTGCGGAGTGTGGAGTTTCTATGTATTGGGCTATGTATTACTCACCTTGTTTTATTTCCATCCATGTATTCAACCAAATAAATAGAGATGAAAAAATCATCACAATATTTTATTTCAAAAGGGTAACATACTGTACGGTTTAGACAAGTTTACAGATTTATTTATCAAATTTAAAACATTGATTTTTTTAGAAAAGCTGTCTCCAAAGATGCAAATTTTGAACATTCAGGAATCTGTGTTTAAACGTTTTTTCCATGAAAAATAAATAGTAAAAATCAGGATGTCCTAATAATCGTATATGAATTTTTTAACAAATGTAACAAAACAAACTTTTGAGATATGATGAGAACTTTTTTTCAAGGAATCAAAGGTAAATGGTTATAAAATCGCTGTTTTCATTGATCATGTTTGACCTGTGTTTTGCATAGAAAGTGTTATATACATTTTTACCTGAATTTTGTGAAAAAATTAACAGCATAAAATTAAACCATATTGTAAAAGTCAAGGAAAGGTGATCATGATCTGTTATAATAGTGGCACAGTACCGTAAAACATAATTGAATATCCCTGCAACATCAAATCTCGCTATACTGTAAATGTTTCTTCTTCCTACATTACATACTTTTCAGGAGACGTACTTACCAGTGTACATTGGGGTTTCTTTGTACAATGTCTCTCTCTAAATTCTCAACTAAATCTTTATCATAACCTGTGGGGTCAAACTTCTTCTCATCGCCTTCATTGGATGGACTGCGCTTTTCCTGTAAGAATAATCATTATTATGCATACGTATATATAGATACAACAATCAGTATCAAGAAATTAAAAGCAAAACAGCAAAGCAAGATTTCAGAACTGATAATTTACCAAAGCCTTAGGTTTAGATAGACTAGTATTATTTTGTGAGAATTCTCAATCTTGATAATGTGAATGAAAGTAACTCCTCAGTTAATACAGGGAATTTGTTTTGGACTCTCCAAATTCACAAAGGATTATCTCTCGCAGAAGGCTCCCATACTTACTTCACATTCCATTTGATGTCGATGTACATAGTTATACGAAGACACAAGCAAATTTCAAGCCAATATTTTTATAGGATTATGTACAGATTAATTTTTAATTATTAATTATTTATTTTAACTATTAACTTTATATATGCTGCAGACTGTGAATGAAACTTACCTTATCACTTTTACCGCTTTTCCCTCTGTCTCCACCTCCTCGTCCCCTGTCCCGATCTCGATCTCCCCCACGTCTATCAACATTACCATAGGATGGTCCAGGTTTACCTTGTGCAGCCGAACGACTAGGAGGGTTACGATGTGATGACGGTTTGTGTTCTTGACGATGTGATGGTTCTTTACGAGCACCACCACGATACTGTGGCGAGGGCCTGCGAACAAGCACATGGCAGTTAGGTACAAGGATCAAAGAATTAGTCAATCAGTGCACAAACTTTCAAATAACATAGTTGAACTCTGGTGACCTTGCCCTTTGTTATATAATATAATTCCCTTTATCATAGTTTGTTTCAATATAAATATGCATTGTCATAATTAATTTTGAATACAAACAAGTTTTGGGGTTGAACCAACAGTGGGGAATCAATCTACCGAATGTCCTTAAAAGATGTAAATATCTTACAAAAACATTGGTGCCTTATTTGTTTAATTATTTTAAGGGACATAATTTCCAGCTTTCTTCAAAGTAATTCAGATATTTTAGTATAAAAACAAATGTCTCATTGAAAAAAAAAGTGCTGCATTTAGATGTGAATAGATTCATAAAACATGCAAGATAACAGAAAATTTTAGCTGGCTTTAGTCCAAGTATTTTGTACAGGTGTCTGTCAAAAATTAATGATTCACTGAGACAAATATGAACTGCCTCATTGTGTGACTACTGTATTATATGAAAAGTAAAAAAAAACACCCTTTATGAATAGCTATCATGTTGCAAGCTCTGCTTTGTATGCAAATCAACTTAAATAGTTAGTTGGTGTCCAGTGGATGGAGAAGTCAACAGTACTGGTGCCTCCTGAGAATCTACATCTTCAAACACTGCAATCTTTGAAGTGCGTTTTTAAACTAGTATTATAAAAACTCTATCATTCTGTTCTAATAGCTGAAACATATTCCTGTGAATTTTCATTTGTCAAATGAACTGTTTGTCAAATACAGAATACATATATTTTAGAATAATTTTCTTTTTAAAATGTGGATGAAATGTTTTGCTTTTAATGTATTTTTTATGTATTGTTTTTGATTTGATAACTTTGAACTAAACAGATTTTCTATTAGCTTCAGATCTTGATCAAAGTTAGGCACCCAGTTCATAGGAGTGCTTATATTGATTTTCTGACATCTTGTATTCTGTAAAGATTTTATTGGTAGGTTTGCAAATGTGTATCAGACTGTGCAATCTCTCCATGAGTTGGTTTTGAAACCCAGTATGGGATTCTGAGATACATTACCAAGGATATTATTACAAGATAAATCATTTGCTTCATTGAACACATACAACAATGCATATTTCCACTGAGATCAGTGACCTTTGATGTGTGTCACCAGTGATCAGTCAAGTAGAAACAGTCAAAATATTTTATCAGATTTTCTCAATTTTTGCATGATATTTTCATACAGGACATCTGTTGTTCAAACTCAGGAAAGAATTTATACTGATGAATAAGGTGACCAAGTTTGATAAAGTTTGGAATAGAATTAGTAAAGTTATTATGCACACAATAACAATTATTAACGACGACGACGACAACGCCGGACAAAATTTTTCCCTTAATATACCTTTCCCTTCCATCTTTGATGGTACGGGCAAGGTAAAAATGCAGAATACAGTCAAAATAAGCAATGCTTAGTGGTTGAGCAAAGTCTATGGATTGATTCATTCATACCACCAGCAGTAGAAAAGAAGAGTTTTTATCAGAGGAGCAAACTTAAAACTGTTCTTCCTTAGAAACTATTCCTGACAACAAGAATGTCTCAACAAATGCCACAAACAAGCAACTTCCCATGTCATATCCAATACAAAGATTTATATTATTATTATTATTATTATTATTATACTAAGTATACTCACATAATATTATAGATTTATAGATAAAAATTCCAGCCAAAATACATCCATGCATATAATTTGTTACTGGTTATAGTAAAGGGGATAGGATCTTACCTGCGTTCTACTGGTGTTGGAGGTGGCCAAACATCAGGATCTCGACTAGGATCATCTCTCCGCGGCGCCACAGGCTGTCTTGATATACCACTACTTATAGGGCGTTCTACATTATCCGATGTCTTGAAGGCATTCAATGTATTACTGTATTGCTTTACTAACTCGTATTCTTGTGCAATCTGTTGTCTGGCCTGAAGAACACAGAAACCAAGAATGTAATGTTTTAAATTGTTCTGCATTGCATTACTGGGACTTCGCATTGATGCAGAAAACTATACAGATAGAACAGAGTATAAATGATGATGATGGTTTTTCTTTTCTTTGCTTCTACTTTTCAACAAGTGATGCCTCAAGGGTCAACCTGTGAGTTCTCACATGCCCATGCATAATCTATAATGGACAACAGACAATGGAGACCAGGATAGCTGTTGTAAACAACTCTCATCAGGTTCCGGGTCGTTGGCTTTTAGGGCACTTCTTGGCTCCAAATTAGATATATAACATATATAAAGAGGCGGGTGTATACCCAAAGAGCACCACAGAAAAGATAAAGATTTTTTAGTTTAACCTTTTCACCACCAGACTTTCTCGCCCAAATTTTTCTGCACTTTTTTTTTTAAATTCTTCAAATTGGAGAATTAGGCTATTTTTGTCCCAAACTTCTAAAGGGAAATGTAAATTGTAAATATGTGATGAAAAGAGGAACTGTGGTGAAAATGTTAAACATGGACCATCTTATGACCAGGTTATCTGACATGATCCTTGACAGATCTTTGAAGCAGTATGAATCAATAAAGTAAGGTTATTGATAGTTCCCATCAGTGTTCTCCCCAGACTGCATGTCTAGCATCATGACTAATTTGCATAACAATACATCTAATTTGTCTAATTTGCAAAGAACATTGTTATTATAAAAAAATAGTCAACCTGTCTACAATTGATTGAAGACTAGATATTCTTATATTTTATATCATTTTACTCCATTGTAATTTATGTGTGTATCAAGTCAAATAAAGTTTGAAATAATGAAATAGCCAGTCGATTGAGTAGTAAAAACTGCAAATAACCGCAGCGCGGTAAATCAAGATAAATCATCCTGACGTATGCTGATTTGTGATTTATGAGTCACGGTACATGGCGCTTCAGAAGCCAGGGGAGAACCCTGGTCCCCAAAATGTAATTTATCACATCAAATATACTCACTCGTTGCCATTTTTGTTTCTTGGCAGCATCACTTCTCAAACTCATTAACAGTTTTTGAATTTGTTGTAACACTCCCTGGTAGTAAACCTGTGATGTTTCATAGTTACCTAGAAGGGCATACTCACGTCCCATTTTGGTGTTCTCGCTAATCTCAGAAAGATCCATGATTTCTAAAAAAAAAAAATATTTATTAAATAGAAAACATTTTTTTTAAGAACACTGTAGAAACATTTCATTGACATGATGCTAATGAAGGATCGTCACCTGTGCATACGTGGGAATTGAGTCCCAAGCGACGATAACAACACATGCTAAAAATGCAAAGGCTCATGGGTAGACGCTTGTTTGTAAACAATGACATGCTATGGCTATCTGACGCATTTGCAGGTGACGACTCCCCCGCTTTAAAAAATGTCTTCATGTATTGTCAGGCACACTCGCAATCCAAATAATTTGTTAAATCTTGTGTGATTCATTTTTTCTCATGTTTCAGTTTAGGATCTTGTGTACAACATGAGGTAGAGTCAGGTTGTCTGAACCATACTATTTTGTTTCGCCTTACGTAGGATTTGTGACTAATTATGAACTAGAGTTTTGTAAGTACAGTTTAGAGTCAAGCTGTTGAGTCAGGGATTGAAATAGAATTTTTTCCCTGCATGCACAGTGTGCATTGAAATTTGAAATTTACCTGCACTAACTTGTTGTGAAATGCACCACTTTTAAAGTTTAAATAAAATTTATGGTTTATCGATTGATGATTGATTTTTTAGTTGTCTTACAATGTTGGTTGAACTTAATTTAGGCTTAGTGAATATAATGAAAAAATTTCGTGTCAATTTCTACATGCACAGCGTGCACATTATATTTTGAGTTTACTTGCACTAGCTAATAATCTATGTGCATAGTGCAGTGTGCACCAGAGTATTTCGACCCCTGTGAGTAAAAGTAAAATTAGCATTACTTTTATCACATCACTCTGTGATTGCATCAGAGTTTCTATGTAATAAATCCGATAAGAACATCCAGAGAAATATCATATTTGAGTGCTTTTGTAACAAATTAGTTGCACCCCTTCTTGTCCTCAAATAGGGGTTACTCTATCTATTATTCAGGGTTGTGCTGGATGTTGTAAACAACTGATTACCTACTTTACTTCAAAATATTGTGAGTACCTGTAGACTCTGTGTACAATCCTGACTAACTTTTTTACAAATAGAAATAATGTAAATACGAATGTAGACAAATATCTTGAGGTCTTGAGGGTTTTTTTTAATATTAGCTCAGGACATTTTGTTCAACTTCAAATTGGCAACTAGCGTCTGGGACATTTCTAATTATTTGCTGAATTTTTTGGGATGTAAAAGAGAAAATTTAACGGTAAACACTTAAATGATTGAACAAAATTAGGACATTTTGAAAAAAAAATACCAGAAATTGGTGATGTCTGGGGAGCATATGACAATGTTTTGAAAAAAAGTAGGTAATCAGTTGTTCCAATCTTTTACAACATTCGAAGCAATCTCAAAGACAAAATCTCGATAGTTGTGACTGTAATTGACCATGAATTATTCCATGAAGAAGTAGTCGTCCAGACAAGTCAATATTTATTAATTCAAGTCTCGTCCAAATTTAAATGATTTACCGGCGTCGCAGTGTTAGGTTGTTAGTGTTTGATAGACTAGGATAACAATTAGCATTTGAAAAACTAGAACAGTAAGTCGTTTCATACTGTGAATCACATTATTGATCGTAATGTGGACATAGTTGTGCGAAGCAAAACAACAGAAAGGCGGAGCTTTGTAAAATTGATCGGATAGTTCGCCCTTGAATGAATACAACCTGGACACAAAAACTGAAGGCCTTCAATTCATTTCACGTTTCGACATTTTCAAGGCGATTTCGAGCCCTCATGACAGATCGTCGATGAGGCAATATAGATAGCAACAACATTCTGGAGCCTGTGTATTAATAAACATACCTGTCGACACTGTGTCACACAGTTTGTAAGCAAGTATTCCAAAACGTCGTTCGTAGTCCCAGGTAATTTCTAAATCCGTCTCTGGTCACATGACATGATGCATCCTTTTTCATTGGTTACCTTATGCGGCTCGTTCTGCAATAACAAATATTATTAAAAATATTTATGATAGTCTGTAAAATTATTTGCTTTCATATACTCATAATAAATATAAATTTATAAATATGTAATTCCATCGAATACAAATTTATAGAATGTATAGAAAGTGTAATAATTGTTGATAGAAAATACGCATTTTGTACGAGGATATTGTTTTGAAAATGGCGACCGGGCGTGACCTCGGCAGGTCAAATTTGAAAAACAAAAGGATTTTAGTACGGATGAACAAGGGCGCTGTCCATGATTACTATATAAGGGAAACGTGGAAACCTAACGTCAAGATAGCAGCGACACAGAAATAGCAATTTCCATGAAAAGAGAAATAATAAAGAAAAAACATAGTAAAAATAAGAATAGGCATCTCTGTATAATGAAATCTTCTGCAATTGTTTGTCAAATCAAAATACGATATAAAACACGCATCGGTGACGCATGCAAAAACACAAGTGGGTGGGGAACGCTTTTTTTGCTTAGATGTAAACATTAATAGTAAAATATTAAAAGTAACAATTTTACAGTTCACGCTACACGAAGTACAAGCTAAGCACTGTGTGGTTCATTTAAACGCAATTCATATACAAATTGTCAGAGTGGCCGGATAAACCAGGCTTCTAAATCTTGTACTCATGACTTTGGAGGCGCATCTGAGCATCATATATCCTGTATTCTCAGCAATTCTCAGCTTCCCAATGACAGTTGAATCCAACTAGCCAATCAACGAGCACGGTGAGCAACGACGTCGTTTGAAAGCGCTCCTGGCCAGTGTTATTAAATCGGCCACAAATCGCCTGTTCCCGTTTGAATTGTGCGATTTATAAATATTAATAAAAAATAATGGAATGCCTTTATTGCGCTTATGTCCCTTAAACAATATGGCGTCAAAACAAATCTTCGTTTGAGAAAACGAGTTGATTAAAGCGGGTGAGTCGTGATCTGCGCATGTGCCAGATGGACATAGCGTGTTTACAAACAATCGTCTACCAATGAACCTTTGCATTTTTAGCGTGTGTTGTTATCGTCGCTTGGAACTCAATTCCCGCGCGTGCGCAGGTGACGAACCCCCCGCTTTAATGTAGATCACCACCTTACTTTTGTGACGGCTCTTCATCGTTTGTAATTTATATGAATAGCGTCCTCTTGCGACAACCGAGTTTGCAAATCACATTTTTGTCTTTTGTTTGGGCGAGACAGAAAAACAACTAACAACACGTGAACAATTTTTCCACCCTACGTGGCATTAATTCAATAGTTTGATATCGATAGTATACTGCCTATTACTGTTAAAATTCGGAATAATATCGCGAAACCGCTTGTAGTTATCGATTTTAACTCTATTGTCCTCATATATCAACATATAACAATAATGTTTTATTAAGGGATAAACCAATACATTTAGTGGAGTGTTTTCGAAGACTTCCATTATATATCACTTACCTGTTCATTTCATTTCATGTGAAGTATGAAGCGGGTAACACTTGGCTTTTGAGAATGTGTAACATGTATTGTCCGAAATAACCTAGCCGAGATGTTTCGAACCGAAACAGGGAGTATTTACAATGTAACCTGACTTTCGTTAATATTGGGTTATGCTATTAAGGACACATACAATTGATAAAAAAAATTGGGTCCTTCAATAAACAAGAGAAAAAATGCATATTATCAAATATCATATTGGCATTCATATATGAATTACAATTGTAAAAAATAAATAAAAATGATAATATTTTTCCATTATATTGAATGGAAATGTATCTTCCATAGTGCATTACACATATGCACAATGACATGACAATCAATACTAAATTTCGTTTGTATTCAAGTTTAAACCCAACCTTGGTGTCATGGTGTATTATTCATACCGCCATTATTGTATTACTCGTTAAAGTCCCCTAAGATGAACAATTAAAAATCCCCATCACGACCGTCGGAACGTTTTTAGAGGCAACGTGCTAAAATAATTCGTTACGATTTTCACAAATCAGTAGAGCTCAGAAAAATCGTTAGAAATAAATGTGTGGCGTTTCTGCGTTCACATTGTATTATTCTGCTCTATCGGCGTTGTCATGGTGACACCCATGTGAACTGTACCGCTGTATAGTAATCATTGACGTATTATTCGAACACGTGCCACATTTTCAAAAAAACAGAATGACTGACCCCTATACGTGTATGGCTCATTCCGGGGCTCATTACTGTACATCGATTATTATCTGGGGTGATAAGGGTGTAAATAAGTGCGACAATGAGTTCGCGCGGTATATTCACGTTAAAGGGGAAACGTTTTTTTAATGAAATATACACTGAACAATAATGTTGATTTAAGACATGGCATCATTAATTTACTGAATGAAAACATAGGTGTATATAGTTTTCAAACAGGTCGGATCAATTCAGTTCGTGATTGGAAAAGAAGACAATGTCTCAAATCTATTGCGTCATGTTAATTTCCAACTGGTTCGGCATTATCAAACGATAATCGGGCTATGAGTTGAGTACTGCGGCGGGTAGGGCACCGCAACCGTACTCTAGTTTGGTGATACGACATGATACCACGAAGTCAGGGATTGCGCACAATAAAAACAACATAAAAACATATGAGGTGATTTCGCATATTACTCAATAAGCGATTTTGCATATTAGGCATATGTGACGTTAACATATTTTTTTTAGCAAAATAAATCGTTAAATATACTGCGCCTACCAAGGTAACATGCGTACACCGCATCACCCCTACGATTCAGTTTTCGTCAAATTATATCTATACGCCAGTTAGGTTTCGTACGTAATTACAATACATATTAATCAGAAAACTGTATAATTAGGACGTGATTTTTAAAAAGTAAAATATGGTGAGAAAAATTACTTCAAATTTCATGGCAATAAGCTTTTAGATGCAGGTAGCGATAAATGGAACCCAGTATTCACGGACAGTATATTATTATACTTATACATTCATTTTCTGGTTCATAATTACCTCGACTAACTACTCATTTTGACTGCCACTGAAGATAATTGGATTGCCATATTTTATACCCCGTTTTAGTTTTTAATAATAATAAACATGACTAGACCCTACCAGCATCACTTTAACGGTTTTCGATTTATGTCCTTATTGCCAGCAAATTTTATATTTCTCTCCCGATTTAACGACTCTCTCCCATCAGAAAATATGTATTGACATTCTCCGTGAAAATCAAAATGGGTCATAAACTTTCTCTTTTAAAAAAAAAGTAAAAATAAACGTAACGATGGAAACTGTGACTGATTGTGCTTTGATATGTGGGTAGTATGATTGGGAATTGTCAACAGAACTGATACATGTTTTGTCCGTAAGGATGAATGAAAAGTGGAAATTTGTTACCAATTTACGACGTGCATAATCAATCACGTAAACGTAATATTTGTCGCGCTGTTTCAGTTTGCTTGATTAATGGAAAAACAGACGGACGCGTTGTATCAGCCCCGGGGGCATGAAACATTATGATGGTTTGCTGCCCGAACTCAAAATATCGACCCTCAGGCTGTTCTGAAGAAATTTTGATCCGAAAAATAACCAAAAAGCGTATTTTGGATATTGGAGAAAAATGATGTCATTTTCGAAATGATCGAAGCTTTTGGGGGATAAAAATGGCGTTATTGCTATGCATTTTTGTTCAAATTTGACCCCTACAAACCTACTACTTGAACAAGTTTTACGAGATCTGACTTTCTAAACATTTTTGCTGAGAAAGTTGACCCGTATCTAGGAAAATTTCAGGAAAAAGTAACCCATTTGACCAGGCAAAAAGAACTAAAAATTATTCCCTTTTCCCAAGACACCGGGAACGCGAATGTTAATATGGTGTTCATGGATTCAGAACTACCAATATGAAAGCAACTCGATAGAACGGCCAATCTTGATTTCACAGTACGTCCGACAGAGGGCGTACCGCCATAGCGACGTAAACCAATGGGACAGGTTATTAAAAGTAATGCGTGGTCGTGCCCCATGGGTAAACAGGTTAATCATAATCAATGTTGACAATATTCAATAAAACACCGACGTTACTATGAACAGAGTTATCTGCTATGTTTTCCCAGCGGCACTGGAGACATGTACAACTCGAGGTGTATTAATAATAATAGTTGTTGGTAGTTTGTTTTTACCGTGACTTTGAGTGATCGCGTAAACCTGGAAGGAAAAATAAGTACAAATATTGAAAAAAATAAAAGTAAAATACAAATATACGTGTATATTTTCTCAAATCAGTTATATGTGTCCATCTCTCAATGCTGTTTGCATGTGTAGTTCAAAGGTTTTTGTCTGCCGTCAACTATCATATTATAACAAACCCGACCCGACGATCGATCCCGTGACTCAGAACACTACCAATAATCATTGTCGGTATAATTTCGCCTCAGTGTTCATCATATTTAAAAGGGACCATAGACGAGTAGAGAATAAGCCTTGTATGTAAAACTGAATATACTATGAACAGAGTTATCTGCTATGTTTTCCCAGCGGCACTGGAGACATGTACAACTCGAGGTGTATTAATAATAATAGTTGTTGGTAGTTTGTTTTTACCGTGACTTTGAGTGATCGCGTAAACCTGGAAGGAAAAATAAGTACAAATATTGAAAAAATAAAAGTAAAATACAAATATACGTGTATATTTTCTCTAATCAGTTATATGTGTCCATCTCTCAATGCTGTTTGCATGTGTAGCTCAAAGGTTTTTGTCTGCCGTCAACTATCATATTATAACAAACCCGACCCGACGATCGATCCCGTGACTCAGAACACTACCAATAATCATTGTCGGTATAATTTCGCCTCAGTGTTCATCATATTTAAAAGGGACCATAGACGAGTAGAGAATAAGCCTTGTATGTAAAACTGAATATACTATGAACAGAGTTATCTGCTATGTTTTCCCAGCGGCACTGGAGACATGTACAACTCGAGGTGTATTAATAATAATAGTTGTTGGTAGTTTGTTTTTACCGTGACTTTGAGTGATCGCGTAAACCTGGAAGGAAAAATAAGTACAAATATTGAAAAAATAAAAGTAAAATACAAATATACGTGTATATTTTCTCAAATCAGTTATATGTGTCCATCTCTCAATGCTGTTTGCATGTGTAGCTCAAAGGTTTTTGTCTGCCGTCAACTATCATATTATAACAAACCCGACCCGACGAGCGATCCCGTGACTCAGAACACTACCAATAATCATTGTCGGTATAATTTCCCCTCAGTGTTCATCATTTTTAAAAGGGACCATAGACGAGTAGAGAATAAGCCTTGTATGTAAAACTGAATATACATGTATTTAAAATCTGACACTAGTGTGATTGAACACGCGACGTAGATCGATGGCAGATTTTAGGGTTCGTGATTTAATAGACGAATCAGTTACAAATATTATTAACAAGAAGAGTGATGCACATTTTAAAGGTGCAATATGGACGTAAGTATGTATTTTTAAAAATTATTGTGTGATACTGAATCTGGTTGCGATCTGTCGTAAATTAAAAATCGTGCGTTTAGAGAGAGCCACAAGTGTAATTGTTAGATAAAAAAAAAATACGCAAGTACAACAGCAAAAATAACCAACACACATAAGTATTAGAGAATGTCATTGTTTCATCGAACACAACCTCAGATGTGTGCTACAAGAACAGCATTTCCATGTCACAATAAATCATAGTCCAATGTTCTCATCCACATATTGGATCTTTAAATGGAATGTGAAGTTCAACTTTCAGACGTTGTCAATCAATTTTATGATTAATCATAACTAATTATTTTTCGTATTTCAACAACATTCATATGCAATATTATTTCCATTATTCGTTTTCGGATTGCCCTAGACGATTGGTTCGCCCACACGGTAATACCGAAGCGAATTGTCTAGGGGAGTTAGGAGAGTGCCCTCTGACGATATAATTATGCAACAAATTAAGTAAGCAGGTAAGTAAGTTACTGTGGGACACTGTGTTTTCTCGTTAGTGACCATCACAATATGAACATTGAGTAGGTTTTCACAGTCAATAAGTAAAGTGAAATTGTGCACTGTGAGTGTACGTCAAGTGCTTACCATCGAAGAAACTGCCGATGGCCGCGTCCAAATGAGGTGTGATAGGGTGGATCGTATCCGACAGAGTGTTAAAGCCCTATCCGTTAACAGCAATAGGTAGTATGCGTAACAGTATGTATTATAAATAGTGTATAACTGTTTAACTTTATCAACAATGAACGCATGTTGTGTTTCACAATGAAGAAAACAATCTGGACCTAATATATTAGTTTTGGGACCAGTTTCCATCGAACACAATGGTAAATAACATTGACAAAGATCCAAAACCAATAGGTATCCTATCAGAAATAAGTAATTCTTCTCATGTCGCCACATGACGTGCTGCAATGACAACATGGTGGCATTATTTCAGATTGCGACTTTTGAGTGGATGCATAATTGGTATTCATTCTCGTTCGTAGCTAAATTATTATTATTATTATTATTATTATTATTATTACGGATTTTACGTGTTTGGTTTTAACTTGGATTTCTGTAAACCCGTTTCAAGCAGGTTACCGCACTCACCATTAACCGGACTATGCGTACGATGTCGCTGACGTAATCGAGAGCCCAATAACGCGGCTACCAATGTGAGAAACCTTCAAAAAAGATGAACACGACCTCAGTATAGTCATAGAAGTGGTTTATTCACAGGGTACGCGATGATATCCCCTTCACGTTAACAACTCGGCAGCGATGTTAAGGTGAGACAAGTCACATGTGAACAGCCGATGAATATTTAATGACCCTTACTTAGAACCTTAGTTCGTTTATTATTGAGTGCGTTCAGATTATGGTCATTAGCGCCACTCAATTATTCAGTTCAGCCCACCTTGATAGACAAGCTATGCTACTGGCAACACGTTCCAATTTATTGACGTTAATATTTATCTGTTATTTGCTGGCATCGCATGGATTTTACGTCATCGCTTATTAAATGTAACGATGATTTTATTGCATTTATAACTGAATGCAAAAAACAAGTTATATCCAATGTGCGCTCTCAAAAAACAACAACAACAAACCAAACAGACCAAAAATGTGTCCGTCACCGGCGCACGCAACGGTGGGGTTGAGAAACCACACCGGGTTGACATCTGGGTGCAAACGTCTTCGAACATCTGGGGCACTTGCCTTTCTCTTCTCTCGACTCGCTCTTCTGTTGATATCCGAGATTGAGTTTGGTGAATGACCAGGCCCCGGCATATGTATGGTAATCGGACAGCTTTACAGCGAATGTCCTTGTAACGAACAATAAGTCAATTACTACACATAATAGGCATCTTTTTAAAAAGTCGACTCTATTTAACAGATGGGTATATACACACATATATATATAATTCATTGATAAAAATTCATAACTTTCCGAAGAAAAATAGGTGGTGTAATAAACTACCGCATGTTTTACGCTAACTCTATTCATGCCACGTAATAGTTTTAATGCAGCCTATTCTCTCTCCGGGTGACGTTTACTTCTTTCCTTTCTCGGCGCTCACGTAACAACCAGTCGCCCCTATCAATAAACGACATTCTGGTATATCTTATAGCTTTGGAATATCCCATATGTGCACCATGCAGTCAATACGAACGTGTCGTCGTGCATATCCCTACATCTTGTTACGAGCATATGACGTTGCCCCCGGGGAGTCAGCGTCGGGCAGTACATGTGCATTGGGCTTAGATAAATACGCCAGTACTTCAAAAAAGTTCTTTGAAAAAGGTCAATATCCGTCCACATTAAATATCAAACTGAACTCAACCTAGAATCAGTTTATACTTCAAACGCCAACTACTATAATTCTTCTTCTGCTGACGATGGTTCCCGAATCTACCGATTCGAACCTTATTTGAAAACGAAACTGAATCAACACATATCTTGGCGAAGGCGCTGAGTTCATTGCAGAATTTGGTCAACATGCCACACATCTCGCACCCGGGTGAATTTTTAGATCTTTTTACTTTTCGGAGAAAAAAAAACGGTTTATTTGTCACATTTGTTACTGCATTTTTATGTAATATATAACATACTTTATTTAAATGAGCATGAGCTACGTTTTTATTATTTTTTTACGTACTTTTAATTTATGTAATTAATACTTGACCCAAGTCTTCATTGTGGTACCAAATGAGTAAACACACATTTACGATCATAGTATGCATTTAACCGAAATCATTTTCCATCTGTGTATGCTGTTGACTTATGCATAGCATACACACTCTTACACGTTTCCATCATGGCTTTCATTTGATGACGTCACGGTGAAGGTCATCCTTTTGGCTCTATGTCACGAGGAATAAAAATGAAAAAAAATACACAAAAATTACGAAAAGAAATGCAGCTCTTCTATATGGGCGAAAGATTGTCCTAAGATATTCCAAAAAATATGTTAACGCTATTTTGCGGAAACAAGAGCAAAGTCATGACTGGAAACAAATTACACGTATTTAATTGTTTGGCCTTACATGCTTACCAGCAATACTCGTTTGTGCATTAGAACGGGAGTTGCCTAGCATAGTATGCGATGAAAAAAATAATTGAAACGGTTAGATTATTTGTTTTGTTTAATTCAAGCAATCGCTTAACCTTCTAAAGAAATCGACATCGTGCACATAGATAAATGGACGACCCCGAATCATAACAGTGATAACAATTGTGACAAACAAAAATTATTTGCGGGGAAAATCGAGGCCCAATTCTCTAGAAATAAATTAAAAGGCACATTTCAGAGACTATATAAATATCACCTTGTGTACTGTCATAGAACAGAGATGTTAAAACAAAACACAGGTATACTACATATCCGACCGGAATGTGTAGAGCAAACGAACATTTTACGAATTAATACATTATGCATACCAAAACTACAATGTACATTTCCCTCCGTGAAATGAGCTTATCTCATACATATACCGTGACTAGTATGTACATTTTTGTATTTCCAGAGTAGTGAATAAAATAAAATAAAATAAAATAAAATAAAATAAAATAAAATAAAATAAAATAAAATAAAACTAACTATACACGCTGCATTATCTTGCAATCTTTGTTCCTGTGTATTCATCGTCGATGTTCTTACTGAATGATACTCGGTAGTCTTATACAATGTTGGCATTCAAGTTAAAAACCGCAAAACAAAATGACAATTCTCCAATGTTTTATAGGACTATGTCGATAATGTCTAAACTAGTTTATGACAGAACTAGCGTTATTATTGAATACGTTTTGTATGTATTTGATTTTTCATTATTTGCAAATCAAATAAAAAAAAGACAGTCACGCTTATGTTGAATATTTGAACAAATACAAAATAAAAAAAAACATGTTTACATTAAACAACTGTCGGGAATGGTCACGCAACCCACCGTAACGGTTAGACCTATGTTAGAAACCATGACTCTTTATTTGGTCAGCTTATCTATATTATATAACACTTTCAGACACGTTTTTGTGTCCCGGACGCGCGTACGAGTGTTAAAACAAATTATGCACAAGTAAGACTGAAATTTAGTCATATAGCGGACTTGAACTTTCACGCTCTGGGGACTCTCAGGCTGATCGTTTTCAAGTCGTTGCCCAAGTACTAGAGTGACTGCTGGTGTCTCCATTTTTGCTGCTGAGACGCCCCTAACAAGATACCCGTTCGCTGCTAAGCATGTATGCTAAATTTGGCAGGAGCGTGCGTGTGTTACGTTTACGAGGCAGGAACTTGAAGAGTTAAAAACAACTTTACCCGTATTCCGCCGCTTCCATTCAAATGTTTTACAATTTTGTAAAATAGTAGACGAGAATTAGTTTTCTCTGAGTTAAGTGTACACGAAGGCTCAATACACACGCCAAAACATTTACTTCAGAAAGATTCGTAATATGAAACACATCTCCCCCACCGCTTCAGAGTGATTATTTCACTTGTGTTCATGGTTTTATCATTGAACCCTCGTTGAAGCTACGGTACACGCGCACTCGTCGAGATACGGGATACGTTTCCCGATAAACGAATTGCCCCTTAATAGGTTGATGTTTGATCTATGTCAAATAATCCATCCAAAATAGATCATCGGACTCTTCCGGTGGACTTTTATTATATTAGTATATTTTCGACGGAATAACACAGAACCCTTCTATCGGGAGAGCCTCGAGGGGGGGGGTGCCGTATGGTATTCATAGATAGATAGATAGATAGATATTTTATTTGACACAAAATTTAGCATGAATGAAAAAAACATACAATAAATCAATGGTCAAGAAAAACACAAATAAAACAATATACTAAACTAAAGCTTAGATATAAAATCAATAAATTTTCCCAAGCAATTATTCATGATCCACGCGTACGCCTGTTTGTTCGAGATCATTGATATAAATGCAAGTGCGTACTCCACGAGAATTGAGGAAGAAAAAGAGTTACAGAAACGTAAAACAACCGTGCCTCCAGTCTCTATCATTTATACCCGCTGTCATTTAACGTTTTTTTCATTCAGTTTGCTGGCCTTCAAATACGCGTATCCTCCGATAACCCCAGAGAGAACAATCAACCGTAATGTCCTTGATGGTGACTGGCAGTTGTAAAAGAGCTGCCGTGGGCGCTGATTGGCTGACTAAACGTCGGAGTGGGCAGGTAATGGATACTTGTTCTTTCGCTTGACGAACGTTTCGACTGTCTGTCAAAATTCGTGGGTGGGAGCGAGCTGCTTGGCATTCCCGTCGACGCTACCCACATTTGCACGCCACAATACTCAACTCATTTCCATGGAAATCGCTACATTTGCGGTGAATTCGATACACGTGATTGGTTGATGGGTTTATTTGGCGAGCGTGGACGTCCGACTTGAAACTCAGCGGTACTATTTCCGTAACGATACGTACGATCGTTAGAATATTCTTTTTTCTTCCCCAAAGTTGAGTTGATTTGATCGGACTTTTCTGCTTGATGCGTGTGTGTTCGCCTCCCGTGTCCCCATTCAACCCCGCTTGGTGGCAGCGCCATTGAAATCATATGTATAGTTGGTAAAGTGCACCAAAGTTACCGATCGAAGCCCGCCTAGTACACTTCAGTGGAAACAAGTCTGATCTCCGACAACGGTCACTGGCAGCATGTACGCCGGTCGCAAAAGGAGACGACCTGTTAAACGGTAAGCCTTAATTAATATAATCTCACACACCAGTCTAGAGCTCGACACTCGCCGTTCTGTGGCTAAAATCTGTGAGCACGCTAACTTATAGGCATAGATCGCGTGACTGATCCCCGCCATACTCCCTGTCTCGCACACATACAACTTGTTTACAATCTGTTGTGCTACGGTAAATTGTTAGTTGGCTTGCAACGGATCTTCTGGTCGACACGCACACCTCTTTACAACACGGCATTAAAATCATTAAATCGACTCGAAACGGAAGCCGTTTTTTGTGTGCGTGTTGACATGCGTGTGTATTTTGTTTTAGGGTACCTCGGAATCTGGACAACGAAGTAAAATCGAACCCCAGTAAAAGACATCGAGACCGGCTCAATAAAGAACTCGACAACTTGGCAGCGCTCCTACCGTTTGACGAGGACGTAATTTCCAAATTGGACAAATTGTCAATATTACGACTAAGTGTTAGCTACCTACGAAACAAGAGCTTCTTCCAATGTAAGTTAATTGATATCATTCTCTCCTAAAATCACTTGAAATTCTTGTTTTGTTTTTTGTATGCTGTCTGACCTTACGACCATGTTGACATAAATGCAATTTTGTTTACATTTGGGATCAGCAAAACACCCCCTTGCACTGCGGTTGTTCCCCCAGACACGTTTTGTGACCGCCGTCCGTTCAATGGTTCCATCATTTGCATCACCGCGGCCCGACTAACGCATCTACTGGCATCCGAAGTCCGCTTCACCTGTGGTCCGCTGGCCACTTTGCGTTCATTATATAAAACCGCACACCCACACTGTAAATTACCCAACGTCTCTTCCTATATGCTTTTTAGTGGCCCTTTTTCATATTATACATTTAAAGGCACTGCTTCGATCCACTGCCTGTTTTGATATAACGGTTCCCGCATTGTGAAACTATAGAACGCACGCCGTTCAAAATACGGTATATGAAACATTTGTGTTGCATTGTGTTTGAATTTGACCAATCTCATCGAGTTTCAATTGATGAGACTGCTTGTTCTAGAATATAGAAATTGAATTTTAGTCCACAAATTTTAAGTTCTTTCAACTTTTTATTAGAAATATTTGTATTTTAAGAAATGAGCTAATGATTCACCATAATTAACTGAGTGTATTAAACAAGCTCATACTAAAAATATACCTACAATTTCTTAGCCATCTCTTTTTATATTAGATCATCATGATTCTGTTTTGTCAAATTTAACTGGGTATTTCTGATCATTCTGTTCCATATGATTGGAGTTTTCTGCTGCCAGTTAGATCTGTTACAATAATAGCACATATTTTGTGTGTGCATATTGCATGTACACGGCACATTGTTTCTCACATTGTTCAACTTGCGTCGTTTGAAAAAAAAAAAAGTATGTCTATATGCATTGTTTTTGCTAAGACTTGGGATGCAAATATCACTGTTAGAGAAGTTTGGTAATATTTATTGCAGATAGCGTTATTTAACAAATTCCTGTGGGGAACTCAAGTAACAAATTGGGGAACTTGTTTGCAAAAATACTAATAAATATGGTGAGAAAGGTACCGGTAATGGAAATTAAAAAAAAAAAATTTAATGGCATGCTGCATCAAAGATGAAACTGAGGTTGCCATGTTTGTGTGCCGACTGCGGAACTGAAAATGGCTTGTCTTCTGGATGGCAGTGGAATGGCACATTCCTGTACCCAATTTAGTCGGGCATCTCAGCGTTCTTCTTCAAGCCCATCCTACTTGCTCTGTATGCGTGCATGTAGCACCGATGACACACTGTTTGAGTGTGTACCATAATTCTGTGCAGCAACCTTTACAAAGATATTATTCACTTGATGTTAATCCTTGTCCAAGTTTTCTCTTCATCTTTTTATCGTTCGCGATAAATCAGCAGAGAACATGATGTACGTTAATTGGTCTTTAGTATCGGTCACAAATTGTGTTCGTTATCCCTTCATTTTACAAACATATTTTCCTGAATGTTGCAGTGAAACATTTTCTCTCGCTGAATTGTTGAAATTGTCTGACGTAGAAACTCATCATCATCTCAAATTTACCCAGCTTTTACAATATTAGAAAATGATCTCTTTTTTTATTGACCTGGAGAGCATGGTATATATAGGGGGGGGGGTATATGTTTGTTTGTTTGTACTGTCTATAGCTTTTTAAACTGTAATTGATATCCTGAGCAAAGATACTGATAATGTGTGTGTGATGATTGATACATAACTGGAGGGAAACAAAAAGTGTACAGAGCTGAGAATGCTCAAATTTCCTATTATTTAATGGTACTGGAAATCATTATTTTTGCAATTTCACTATGGTGATGCTATAATCGTTGAAATGATAAAACCTCACTGATGGTAAAAAATTTCTGGAGACAACTAATTTTGTCTTGAAAAAAAAAAATTGAGGGCAGTGGTGTAAAAAGTATTATCATACAGCTCTGTGAAAGTTGGCAATTCAGTGCAAGTCTGTGGTAGAGAAGTCAGGGGGAAATATTAATCAGTGATATTTCTTAGGTTAGGAAATAACATTGAAGTAACCAATATGTGTTCTTAATTCATGACAGTTGTGCTTTCTATCTGACTTACAATTGAAATTGTCAACAGTAATATAATTAACTTATATCACTACATTTTGTGATTAAGGTCATTCATATTACTTGAAAAATAATTTGTAAAATAAAAAAAAAATATTGAGAACTGTTTTAAGATTGGTGACTTGTGAATCATGTTTAGATAAGCACTGTGTATAACCTCTATTTCAACTCTCGTTTTTTTTTTCCATTGAAAATTCTTCTTCGGTGAAAATGTAGCATTTCAAGCCTATTTGATTTTAGATGTTTCGCCTTAAAATCTTTGACCAAATTATGCATCTTTGGAATGCAAAGTAGTCTGTTTTTTTCATGCTGTATTATAAGACTACCCCTGTAAAATTAGAGTTCCTGGAATTACGGCTAAAAAATTCATTTAATGTAGGCACATATCCATCACATGTGAATTGATAGTACTTATAGAGATCATGTTGTGTATCTCCATCTAACTGCATGTGTATATTGGTGTATGAGTGAAATACACTACTCCACATTTTTCTGTCCAAACTGCACATGTATATTCTAAACTCCTTTCTATTTCCTGTGTAACTTGCACATTCCTAATATTGTTACCGTAACATTGTTAGATTGTTGTTCCGTAGTATTGTGGGTTTGACATATGCTTGCCCCACCTTGTGGGAGGTTACAGAGAAAGTCATTTCATTTCATTCATAGCTAAGCGCCATAATGAGCACTGCTATTTCGGGCATTTTCAAAGCTGATCAGTGGAGTTGAAACACAAACAAACAAACATAAATTTTAAATATTTAAATTTTATGCATAATAAAGGGAGTAATTTTATGCATAATAAGTAAATACGAGTTGTAAAGAATATCAGTTAGAATTGTGTTTTTTCTTTTCACTACAGAATTTCAAAAATGTCAACAAAACTAGAAAAGACAAGTTCCGACTGATGATGATAAAATTGTACAATCTTTTTTTTATAAACGTCATATGATTTGCATATCATTTACATATTATTTGCATATACTTTTCATATATTACCTATAGCCCACACTTTATTTTATTGACCATTCCGACAGTGTAATCCAATATCTGGCTAAAAATTGCTGAAAACATTATCGACAGCGCGGTGAGTAGAAGAGCTTAGTCCTGAACATAGCAGGCTGCGTTCAGTCAGGATCAAATATTTCTAAACTAAACAAATTAAATTTTGCTATAAAAAAAATTATTTCATGTTCAACCTGTAACAATACATTTTATTTTTGTTTTTTTAATAATAACAGACACAAATGACAGGCTGTGATGGTTTGGTAATACCAAGTAAAAATAAGCAACATGAAAGTGCTCATCCGTAGATAATTTGTGATAACAATCATCTACCATATTTTCTCTATTAGAAGCACATACACTGTAATTTAGGCAAACAGCTCCCTTTTGCACCTCCACCCCTAACCCTAACACTAACCCTACCCATACTCTCCAGCACTCCAATTAAATTGTATATGCCCCTCCTAAGGAAACCTATAGTTATCTAGAGGGGGCATTTACAATTGAATTGAGGGGCTTGGGGTGAGGGTTAGATTTAGAGGCGAGGAGCGAAAGGAACTCTTCCCTAATTTAGCATTAAAGGGCGGTGATCGTCGCGCCACGTCCTGTTCGATATGGGACTCATAGCGACGTATACATCGCGTGTAAAATACATTGTTTGTTCTCATGAAATTCGAACATGCGATGACTACTGCTCTTTAAAGTTGTATTCCTACTTCATATTATATGCAGAACTTCTTCCACTGGTTATTTTGATCACCATAAAACTTTGAAAAATGATAGAAACAGTTGTTATGGCAATAAATTTGGGAATCTTAGGGACACTAATACATTGTTCCCATTAGAAAAAGTTACGTTGGCATAAGTTGTGTGATATAAATAAAAAAAGATAAGGATCTCATATTTTGCGTTCGCACCAGCAACTTTTTGGTTGGCCATATATTTCTGTCTTTCGTGTACTATATTTGAATCAAGCAATAATAGTTGCGAATACCCCGCCATCAAAACGGTTTAAACTCAGCCATTATTAAATCCATTTATGTTGTCGTCGGCATAACTTTTTCACAACTTTTGGTTTTTTTGACGTAAGTTACGGCCTAAAGCGTCACAAAAAACAGATGAGAACAGAGTATGAAGCTAGCCTGCACTGAAAGTCGTGGTGTCTAATCAGCAAATCAAACTTAATTTTTGTTGTTATATTTACAAGTTTTTCAGGAGAGGTTTCAAAATTTGATTTCATGATTCAATTTGATAAGATATCTCACAAACTAAACAAACCCCAAATATTACTTTTAGGGCTCATTGGGAAAATCAGAAAATTTTGTGAAAATTTCATACAAAGTGGAAATGCAAACAAAAATCCCCATCTTATTAAACTTAAATCATTTTTGACTTAATAACATCTTTTTTTTTAGTCTTCTTATAACTGAAATAATGCTGTAAGTTACTGATAATTTTGTACTGTAATATAACATTTTATTCACAAAATATTTTCTCCAAAATCCTGTAAAATAATTATTGATAGAAAAAACATAATCATCAGAACTGTGTAAGCAAAATTAAAAAATATATATTTTGGTACGAGTTTTCAAAAAGTAATACAAATATAATATTTCCAGACAGAATCAATATCTGAATATATGTTTGCTTTTGTTGATCACAGACTGGGCTATGCTGGCCGATGTAAGAGGAATATTAATGTGGATATTCTATATACGTAAATATCATAATTATGTTTATTTTGTCTCACATGTTATTTAGACTCCTTTGCAATTTAATATGTTGCAGATGTTGTTGTTTTTTCTTCTTAGTATTTGTTTAATATGTATTATTTTATCCATCAGATGTAAAAAAAACAAAAAAAAAAACAGTCCAGCATAAACATTGTTAGGCAAATCCTTCACTTAATGAAAATAAATACATTTTTGTAAAAAACTGACACAGTTGTTGATGGCATGCAGTTATCATGATTTATCCCGAGATAGGGGAGGGGGGACTCACCCGGATTTTGGATGCTCTGAAGCCAGTAAAAAACTGTATCCAAAAAAATTTACCTTGCAGGCTTTTTTTGGCTCAAAAATTAGATATCTTCATAAACTTGAAAGAGCAGAAATATAAGAAATCAAAGTTGTTAATTTTTATCTAAAAGTAGTTGTTTATGATTATTTATACCATCAAGAAGATGCTTCAAAGTCTTGTATCTGAATAAAATGTGATTCCTTCAGTCTAGATGATTCCCAGACATGGGAGAATAAAAAAAATTAAATCCTCTTTTTAAGGACTACGTATCTATACAAATTACATCTTCCGTAGAATCAATAGATCGCAGTATAATATTTGTTATAACATAATTTAATACAACAATATATTTTTGGGCTTTGATGTAATAATGAAATTTCACTTAAAAAGAAAACAGCCGTAACTAATGTAATATGCATGCAAAATTCAGTTTTTATAGATGATGTAAAAGATTTGGGTTTGGCATAGATTTTAATTCATTGATGTTGTTTTCAAACTGGAATTTAGAAATTGATTTGATGAATATTATATTTTTTTTGGGTCTGTAATACTATCAGAAAGTGATAAAGAATTCCAACAAACATTTTCACAAAATTCATTGCTTATTTGGTATTTTGTTATTTTTACCTAATTCAATTATTCTAACTTCTAACCTATAACTAACTTCTAGTGTGAAAATTGATATTAATTGGATGTTTCTATTTTCTTCAACAAGTTAATTTCAATCACAACTTGTTAGCTGGATTAATGCAGGCGATATTAATGTGAGCATTTATCTGTAGAAACTTTGTGTCCGTGATGATTTCTCTCGGCATCATTTACAGCATTTTTTATTGTTGTCTTTAAAGGCACTTATACCAAAGACAATTTTTAAATCTATATTTTTGAAAAAAAAGTACTCTACTTGGAACTATATGATTCCATATAGTTCCATGAGTTGTTTAAGTATGCAACAAAATTCTTGGTAACTATAGAGATATAAGTTGTTTCGTATACTACTGTAAAATGACTAATTTTCACTGGGTTTAAATTTCACTGATTTAGCATTTCAGGCATATTCAGTGGGTTTTAAATTCACGGTTTTAATGTGTTCTATGCTTAATTTTACATATTCACTGGGTTTTAATTTAGCGCATTTTCCAGTCAGCGAAATAAGCAAAATCAAAACCCAGTGAATAATTAATCCTTTTACAGTATACCAAGCTCCACTTTTCTGGAACAATGTCTCGCATTAAGGCAGTCAGTTTATTTGTGTATTATGACCACAACAACACTGATCACTTTTGTGTTGGGAAGTGTTTCCAATAAAAGATGATTTTAGTGGAATTTCACTTTGACACTGGGGGGAGGATGCTGAACATAAAGCTATCAGACAGGACTTCAGCCTTGAACAATAATTCATTAAACACTACAACAACACATGCCTAATGGATGGGGAGCCCCCTGAGAATTTGGGATGAACAAGTGAATTAGATGAGTGGATTGGGATTTAATATAAATCCAACATCATTTTGTATCCATTAAGTAGTTTGTTTTAGATTTGGATTGGATCATAGACTGAACTGTTTAAGACTTAAACCAGTCTAGACTGGTTTGGACCGGTATCTAGTTAGATTGACAGTGTTACAAACTGGAATGAACTGGTTTGGGCTAGACTGGTCTGGACCAGTTTGGACTGGTTTGAACCAGTATCTACCTAGATTGATATAGTGATCTCATTGACTGTACTGGTCTATGACTTGTTTGAAGCAGCTAGTATTTACTGGTACATCAGGCACAGTCAAGGAGCAATGAGCAGAACGAGCAAATCATTCCCATATTTCTTCTGTATCTGAAAAAAAAATTAACTTAACAAGTGAGTACTGTCTCTGCAGTAGATAGTTCACAAGTGTCTTTCTAGTCTGTCCACAACATTTTAAACATGTCTCCATCCATATATCCCTGACCCACATGACTTTAATTGGCAGAAGTATCCCCTCCTTATTCTTTCTACGTAAATTTCCCCCTCTTCTAGTTTGTTTCTATAGCTACTGGACAGATTTCTCCCTTTTTTGAAAAATATTACCTCAAGCAAAAATTGTCCTGTGCTCGAAGATTCTTCCTTGCTCACAACAAATCTTAGGAGGTACATTTATTTTCAAACAAGGTGGCAAAAAACTAACCCACTGCTACAATTCGTATTACACTTTTATAATGCATTTTTCTATAATTTTTCTAATCAATTTTCGATCAAATGGACACAATCTTCCATTGCCAACAGAAATTGATATGGGAAAAAAAATTATGCTTTTTTTCTTCTGTTTTGTAAAATATTACAAAACTTGACTTCACAGGTGTGAGAAATCGCCAAACAAATTTCTTAATGAACGGCTCTGTCTGACCTCTCCTATTTGTAGAACTGTCAACTATACCGTCCAATAAACACTTTTTACCTAATTATGATTTTTGAAAGAAAAAAAAAATCAATTACAGATGATATTATATCTATATGTGAAAAAAACAAACAAATGCAAGGTTGGGGAAATGTATATAAAACCTGAAGTTATACCCTATTTTGTGAATCGTTCACACGAGCCATTACAGTCCTACACTATGTATTCATGCAGGAATAAAAGGTTTACGAAGGCTATAGTGATGGTGCGATTATCTCGTCAACCAAAGACGAACATGACAGACTTCCTGTATACATGGATCTTATACTCAAGGTTATTCCCTCTGTTAGGCCATCTATAATAAATATTATGCTTCTCACTAATATGCTAGATAACTGACCTTAGGCTATTGACTTTGATGTACGAAAACAGATTAGTGTTTAGATACCATATTTGCTCTATTAGAAGTGTATCTACAATAAAAGTTCTTGTAAATTAAAGTTAATTTATTTTCTGTTAAATCATTGTGTCTTATTTTGACTGATGTAGTCTCGCATCTGTTGTTGACATTTAAGTGCATTCATTTTTAATAGAGCAAATTACATGCATGTTTGGATCAACTCATTAAAAACTAAGTATTATTTAAGTTTAAATTAGACAAACTGTTCTACACGGATACTATGGACATAACAAATCCATTCCCTTCTTTTTTAAATATTTATAAACTATAATGGCAGTTGCTTTCAACCAGTCAATAAACAAGCACAGTGCATCACTTGAAAATGTTCCAATTTTATTCTGTCACCAACAATAAAAAATCTCTCGTTTCAGTTTGAATTCTGAAATTTATAAATATTTATAAAAATGAATGGAATGGGTTTGTTGTGTTGATAGTAAATCTTATTAAAAATAGTTAATGGATATAATAGTAGTAAGACTGTTCAGTTGAAACCATGGTTCCATGCATAAAAGTGGTACTATATATATAGCGTCATATAACTAATTATTTCATTGCAAATACTCGACTTTGCAATGTTCCACAACTGTCTATCATTGTTGAACACTATGGCCTGCGTATTTGTGTTCATTCCAGCAGATTATCATTAATTTTAATCTATTAATATTCCTCATAATCATAAACACTCTTTTAATTGAATTACTACCATTTCCAAACGTTTTTCGTACCCGCTGAATTATTAGCTTATTTAGATTCGTTGGATTGTGGCTATTCACAAGAACTCTCTGAACAGTTCTTTTCACAAATTTCCTTGTTTGTCTGTGGCTTTCCTATCAAATTCTGTCTACTGCATTTCACCGTTTCTTTGTGTGAGTGTAATCACACTAAAAAAAAAAAAAAAAAAAATGCAGCGGTTTTAAAGATTGCCAACTGATTCATGGATGTTTGATTGGCAGGCATATTTGCTGGTAGAGTGTCGTCGCACCCTGACAAATTAAAGTCTCTGTTCGTTTTACAATCCATCATGTTGCTCGTAACATTACGGCATTGATCAGCGACAATATCCCTCAGTATATGGCTTAAATAATTCACACAGGATTGTGGAATCAAGTCAACCATCAACTTTTTTAGAATATTATGATTCACAATCATTAATCTCGTATTTGCCGTCTCCCATTGTTCATTTCTTTTTGATTACACATTTTTTTTATTCAACATATTTTTACCAGAACCAATCAATAGTGGAAGCGTATTTCCAATAGGAGTATCGCACATATATACCGAAAATTGCATTTATTGTACGCTCCACCACTGAAATGTAACATATTGTGGTCATAGAACTGTCTCTTATTTACATAAGCGCATACACTAGTTTCTATGTAGATGCACAACTTAAAGTTGGGTTGAGTTGAGAGGGCAGCCAATTACAATATTACCTAAGCATTGAAGGAACAATGTAGAAAATAGATGAGTACACCAGGGCCAACTTATTGGGCATTAGGGAAATTGAATCTGATCAGAGAATTTGACGAAAAGTTGACAACAAAAGTTGTAATTTTTAGCCAGGCTAAAAAAAAAAAAAAAAAAAAAAAATTTGCTTGTTTAATAAAGCAATGCATTTTGTGACAATAGGAGTGGAATTCATTCATAAAGCATGATTGAAAAAAACAAAACAAAAAGATAGTTAAACAGGGCAGATGTCATCATGTGAAAAAAACCTACGTAAGAAAAACACAAAAAAATTGGTTGTATAGTTATAGTTATAGCTTAGATATAAAAGTGAGGGTTGGTGTATTTGTATACTAGGATACCAGCAAAATGTCAACACGATGACAAGCCAATGATATAGAGACATATAAAAATAGCTCGTCGTTTCAGGGCATGTTACAGCATTTTCAGGTCGTGACAATATAAATGTGAGTTATATATATACAGTACCAGTAGTAAAGCAAGGGGAGAGGGTGAGGGGAGTGAGGAGATTAATTACCGTGTAGTTTACCTGGCGTTTCATTTCTTTATATTTTCATAAAAGATCTTTTGTTGAGTATTTATCATTTACAAGATTATAGTGATTACATGCCTTTCTGACCCAAATAGTTAATTGGCTCAATATCAGGTCTTGTGACCCACCCACGAGTGAATCAAGATTTTGACACTGAGTACCACCCAAGATTGAAATATTTTTCATACCATTTGAGAACATTTTTGGTACTTTGTGTCAAAATGTTTCGTACTTCCCAGCGAATATGAATACCGCACAGATAGAAGTGGGCGTATGTCTGGATCCAGCCCTGCCACCCACCGTTACTAACATGTGAAAAAATACTGAGCGATATACAATGCTTATTATTCGATGATTAACCTTCATATTTTGTTTTGTTTAAACTGTTGTAATATTAAATCAGATGATATCTGTTTTTTTCATATCATTTTTGAGCCTAAATATGAAGGTCAATGTAGAAAAAAATGACTCATCATCATATTGTCATTTATAGTCACCATTTCCAAATTCTTTTTATGTTTGGATTTAATTAGTAAGAATTTTGGAATTGATGAATTTTACTGAAGTTTTACAATTTTGTTGGTGTAAGTAACAGTGGAGAAAACAAACCAAATAGGGGACAGTTTGGTTGATCAACAAATATGGCAGTTGGGTAAAAATGACCCCCTAGCTTGGAAACCAAAAACTGCAATGATTTAGGAACCTTTTCCAGCTTAGGGGGCATTATACCTCTACCCTAAAAAAAAGGAATCATTTTAGTCAATATTGTAGTCACAACCAAAATTTATACTGTAAATCGCTTTTATTTTGTGAAAAACTAATTTTCACAAGTCACAGAAAATCACAAAATATTGTTGTGTTGACAATTTTTCTAGAGTCTTACAACCATTATGTCAGTGACTTTTGCAAAATTTTGTCTTCATAAATACCATATAACCGTGATATCACAAAACGAATTTCAAAATAACAAAAATATTCCCCAATAAGAGAAAACTGCCATCTATTATGAAATGAACAAATCTAAGAAAAGACAACTTTACGGACAAATATTTTAAAATCACTACCGATATTTCAGACGTATATTTTTACATAAACATTGATGTCAGCTTGCTTTAAGCCCATGGCCACATCAGATAATGAGTGAAGCATAAATAAAAAATAATTATGCAAAAATAAATAATTACCAGTAATTAGATTACCACTCGCAATACAAATAAAAAATAAAAATGCATGGAAAATTATTTAAATTTATTGAATTTTACGAAGGCATGATCTTTCTTAGTTGCAATGTCCTATTGTAGTGCTCCTTTGTACATATTGTACATTGAATACTGATGGGCTGTGGGCTAGGAATTATGGGATGGCTGTTATATTTAAATGCTTAATATTCACAGACAGTATTAAGTAGTTAATGTGTTCACTAACCACATAATGTAATTGTCACTCAAATACTTAATGGTTGTCACTGGTGGTTCATTGACATTTTTCAATAACAGAAATAATTGATGTTGAAGTATTTGTATATATCAAAACTACATCAGATGTTTTCTGGATGTGTGTATGTGTTTGTATGGCATAGCTGTATTGATATTATCTATGAAATAGATGTAGATGTAATCGATAATTCTTATGGTCAGCAGTTGGTAGTCACTAGTCTGTTATTGGTACATGTACCTTTCATCGAGTACTAGTTGGTAGTCACCAGTCTGTTATTGCAACATTTCATTGGTCACTAGTTGGTTGTCACTAGTCTGTTTTTGGCATCTTTCATTGGTCATTAGTTAGTAGTCACTAGTCTGTTAATGGTACCTTTTATTGGTCACCAGTTTGAAGTCACTAGTCACTGGTCTGCTAGTAGTTGAACTATGTTATATCTCTTTCAAATTCAATATTGACCCTTGTATCTAGATATTGATCCTTGTATCCAAATATTGACCCTTGTATCCAAATATTGACCCTTGTATCCAAATGTTGACCCTTGTATCGAAATGTTGACCCTTGTATCGAAATGTTGACCCTTGTATCGAAATGTTGACCCTTGTATCCAAATATTGACCCTTGTATCCAAATGTTGACCCTTGTATCCAAATGTTAACTCTTGTATCCAAATATTGTTCTTGTATCCAAATGTTGACCCTTGTATCCAAATAATGACCCTTGTATCCAAATATTGACCATTGTATCCAAATATTGAACCTTGTATCCAAATATTGACCCTTGTATCCAAATGTTGACCCTTGTATCCAAATATTGAACCTTGTATCCAAATATTGACCCTTGTATCCGAATATTGACCCTTGTATCCAAATATTGTTCTTGTATCCAAATGTTGACCCTTGTATCCAAATAATGACCCTTGTATCCAAATATTGACCATTGTATCCAAATATTGAACCTTGTATCCAAATATTGACCCTTGTATCCAAATGTTGACCCTTGTATCCAAATATTGAACCTTGTATCCAAATATTGACCCTTGTATCCGAATATTGACCCTTGTATCCAAATATTGTTCTTGTATCCAAATGTTAACCCTTGTATCCAAATATTGACCCTTGTATCCAACTATTGACCCTTGTATCTAAATATTGACTCTTGTATCCAGATATTGACCCTTGTATCAAATATTGACCCTTGTATCCAAATATTGACCCTTGTATCCAAATATTGACCCTTGTATCCAAATATTGACCCTTGTATCCAAATATTGACATTTGTATCCAGATGTAATTGTAATTGTCAATTGTCCCAATGCACTTTATTTGTAAACAACAGTGGTAAGTACTCACACTACAGTTCTATTGAAATCATCGTTGTATCAAGTAGGTCATGCATTAAAGGTACTATCTGATGTCAATAATCAAATTCATTAAAGGTATGTAGTTCTAGGTACACAATTTACCATGCTTATATTTTTATCAAAATAATGAACATTAATAATAATACTTTCTTTGTAATCTTACTGAATTTGGCACTACCAATATTGCAATCTGAACCATTATAATTGCTGATCTGCTTGTATTGGATGAGACTTCTTTGTCCTACTGCTAACAAGGTTCAACGCCCTTTCAATTTGTTTAAGATCATATTGCTATTAAAATTAATATTTGACATCGAGCCACAGTGTAGACCACACATTAACAAAAGATGACATGCCCCACCACTAAAACAAATCCACTGATCAGCTGTTATACATGCATTAACACATGTCACTTGTTTAGATTGTACTTGGTTTCTGTGAACGTGTTTTCAATTGAGGAATTTACGCGGAGGACGCCCATATTGTGTGAACAGTAGCCACCCATGAAAAGCTGAACAAATAGCGTAGAACACTTGATAACTAATTTGTTGTTGAGGCGTTAATTGCTGACTTCAGTAAAAAAAATAGTTATCAAATATGGTTATTGTACGTCTTTACTGGACATCTGTTTTAAGTAGTTTGAATTGTTGCTGTCACTGATATTGTTTAGTTAACGGTGATGTCATCTATTGTCACAGATGTCAATCATTCCACTGGCTACAGTGGCATATCCTTGACCTAGCTTCCACCCACATTCCAAGGTAATAGTGTTACTCACTCTTGTCCTTGTTACAAAATGGCCTATTTTTAAAAGCAATTATATGCATAATTTTCTTATCCAACTTTGATTTTGAATATTAATAAAAAAAATGCTGTGAACACCGTGACAACCACTGAATAAAGAGAAAACTGTAAACAGGATTTTAATTATTCAAATGAAATGTTGATTTCCTGGGCAATTCCATTTTTGATAATCTGCCGCACGTTCAGTAAATGTACTGTATAAGCGGCTTTTCATTGAAGGAGAACGTGCATGTTCAGATGTTTTGGAATGCCGCAGTATCATCTTCTGCTTAAGATTTTTGGAACTTTATCACTATGGAAACCAAATTTACGTATATATCTCTATAAAATGCTATTTTTTGTTGCGTCAGATGGTGAATGCTTGTTTGAAAATCGAAGCTTATTATGTTTTAATTTTTGAAATAGACACTGGTCATTACCCTATATCTTTTGGTCAGGTAAAGTAATGACAGTACATACCAGATTATCTCTAATACCGTTAGCAGCACATACACATAGATAAATGTCAGAGTTGACTTTATAGTCAAAATAACTGTTATTGTTTTTCTGAATATGTATAATTGCAAAGCAGTACAAACTAGCTAATTAGTTGCATTACCATAGAAACCATAGCTGGTAGTTAATTAGTACTAAATCCAAAATTAACAAAAAAATTATACAAAAATTTGGACAAGTTGTTGCACCAGAATTTCAGCAGAATTCGATCTTAAGTATCGGTGGAGGTAATATCAGTCATGTGACTTGCATATTTCCTGTGTGCTTTTCTGAGAAGGTCCTGCCTCCCTAGTATAGCACGTAGGTTTGTATTGATTGACAGAACGCCTTTGTTTATGCTTTACTCTCGTCAGATTGATGTTTTGTTTCCAGTTGAAGTTGTAATCCACTAATGATATAGAAGTATAAAAGTACATTTCTTCTGAGATTAGTCTTTTAAAAAATGTTTGACGAGATGATGGTTGTTTTTCTGTTGCAGCTGCAAACTACTTTTTAATGCTTTTTTAAATCTACAAATTTTGGTCAGTGAAAATTTCTAAAGTCGTAAGTAGACGTACATAGTGCTTTGTACGCGTAAATGCCGTATTAACAGTTTATGAATGAATTGCATAATCTGATGAACACCAATCAGGAGTTGAATTAGTACCATTTGTACTTTTAATAAGTAACTGTTTAATTTATCAGAGACCATTAACCTTTTCACCACCAGGTCTCTCTTTTCATCACAAATTCACAAAATAGTTCCGTTTATAGTCTGCACTTTCCTTCAGAAGATTGGGACAAAAATAGCAAAATTTTTTGAGTAAAAACAGAAAATTGAATCAGTTTTGTCTGTTGGCTCCAAAATGAGGGTTCATTTCCAGAAATCTTGAAGAATATATGAAAAATTTGCAGAATAATTTAGGCAAAAAGTCTGGTGGTGTAAAGGTTAAAAGTGATTTATTGAATACCGTGTTTTCTCTATTAATATCGCATGCACATTATGCAAATGAGGTCTTTCTTATGGTCATCAAAATAAGTCATATTTAAATAATCCTAGATCAAGAAACTGCAAAGTTGTTTATATAATGCTGAAAAAATAAATTCGCTGGACTCAGATTTCACAGTATGATTTCATCGTGACATTTATATGATTTCTCGTTCACAATTTTCGGTGCAGCCAGTTTACGAGTTGTTATTCGGAATGCATTGATGGCTTGGTTCAATCACTCTGCGTGCCCCCAACTCTCCAACAGTTTACTAAGCGATACAGCTGGGTTTTTTTTTTTGTTTACAAGCAAAGAACTGACTAATAACCCCCTGGATTTAGTGGTATTTGTAATGACTGTGTTAGGTTTATTTTTATACCAGTGTTGTATATCTCAGTAAAAATCGTGGCCTTATATCAAATCAGTAAATTTTTTAAATTGTATATTTCGATTGTAAATTGTTACTGCATGATGTTAAGAAAATGGCCCAATAGCTTGGTAGCCATTTTGTTTATTACTTGGTGGCCTTATATGGTATATTGTTTGGGACACTTTCTAGCACAGTGATGTAGTTTCGTTTTCAAGTGAGTGGAAAAAATGGAAATGTAGGTGGTCCCAACAAAACTAAAAACCATGAAAAAAAAAAAAAAAAAAAAAAAAATAGCTGGTTTTTATTCAAAGTAGGTGGTCGTTTTACTAGCTCTTGTCTACTTTATATTCTGAACCCTTGACACTGAAGGGAGAAAAACACGTACTGCACATATCTACAGACAGAACGGATGGGAATTCGTTCATTATCAACTATTCTTAATAATACGATATGATATTTGTTAATATCTTTCCGGACGATTAATTATTAAATAATCCAGATGTTGATTATTTATAAGTATGTCAGTTGTCCTACTTATTATGTTTGCCAGTTCTGTTATATTCAGAATGATATACCTATATGTTGAACAGTAGGTGAAACAAACATCAATCTACTCGGTTGTACATGTCTTAATATGAAAATCAACGGTTTTGTGTGTTATTAGGATTTCCTGGTTGCATTGTGTCATGTAAGAAAGCTTGCTCACTCTTGACAGTTGTCAAAAAAATAGATCCCTATTGTCACTGACAGTTGTACAAATCTTGCTTTATAGTTCATGTGTAGTCTTTGTTTGTCTTCACCAAATAACATCATGAATAAATTAATAATAACATGACATGATGATGACATTCCTATATAGCAATTATGAGTTTAAAAATTACAAATTTACCACTGTGTTTATATTACCATAGAACTGATAGAATACATTTTACAGAAAGTTCCATTTTCCATGGAATGTTTACAATAGGTCCCATTTCTTTACATCTCCATTTCCGTGGAATCCTTATAAAAAGTCTAATTTCCCATATAAGGAATATAAAAAGTTTTATTTTTCATAAAATGCTAATAAAAAGATTAATTTCCCGTAGTATGCAAATTTCATTTTCTATGGGTTTATGTGATTCTTTTTAATTCTGTCCTATAGAATTGATACTTGAGTGAAAATTTGTCAGGCTAACGTTTTTCCATAATGTGTACTCATATTCTGAACCAACTGTAACAGCCCCATGTCTCAAAGCTGAACAAAAATAACAATTGTTTATAAAGTTTATGTCTGCGGTAGGCCAGTCGCATTCATGCAGAGAGCATTAGTTCAGGATTGTTGTTCAGTTGTATAAAATTACATTGACTGCATGGGAAACATGGAGAATTGTGGGTAGTACATGTAAAAAGACTCAAATACTATAAAATACTTGATTTTAGCTGGAATTAATTTTCACTGAAAAGATTTATGTATGTTTTGCGTGTATGGAATTTTCCTTTCACTGCTTTTTGATGAGTTGAATGTAAAATATAGGAAAAAAGGTATATTCATCGGATTTTATTTTGACTGAATCATCTCTTCATCAAAATAGCGAAAATAAAGTATTTTTAATACAGCATATGAATATGCTAATTAGATATCACATGATTGAATGTACCAATCCAATTGATCACAAATGTAGAATTGTGTAAAACATTCATCATAATTTTTGATCATTATTTCTCGCAAAAAACAAAATTTTGAGTGTATCGTAAAATATATTTAGAACTAAAATTAATAAATAAGTCTAGTCAGAGGCAAATACTTGTGAATACTGATTCATACATATAAATTTTTACATATTGCCACCAAACCTGATTTGTACTCAACTTGCTCAGCTCGGCTTCAGCAAATCAGATGAATTCCGTCAATTGAACAAATTTTCCCAAGAATTTACAAACACATCTCATATACATGTTCATATAATACACTCTAATTCTCGTGAATTTCCCGGGATAAAATAACAAAGTTATTCACCACTGGAAATTAACTGAGAGTGGTCACGTTTCCGCGTACATCGTGATCAGTACGTGGAGGACGGAGGATATTCAACCGCTAAATGTGATACAATGCGTTGTAGGTTATTGACCAGTATAATCTGTTGTAAAGCAGACCTCCGCATTGTGGGATGTTGTCTGCTTTCTCTCTTTTTAGTCTATCTTTATCGTCTGACTCATTTCAATGCTTTGAATAAAAAGAAACAACAAAGTATGACTTCATTTATTCAAAAAAAAAAAAATTAATGCGAACATTTGTATAAATAGAATACATACGTATGCATTGATTGTGTTCAATCACGTATTATTATGTATTGAAGTCTGTTTTTTTGTTTGTTCCAATTTTGAACTTACATATATTAAAAAACAAAACATTGTGCGTATTTTTTGTGACTGTTTCTGTTTCTTCATTGTAAAAGTCAATGACTGCGCAAGTAATTTCATAATTTTGTTTTCCCTCAAAGACGTAATATTCCCCTCAATCTGTCATATGGTGAACTAAAATTGTCATTTGCTCCGTTTTCCAAGGGGGAGGCTCAGGTAAGCGCCCACTCCTAAAAAATCATGATTTTCTGAGTTGAAGACACTGGGCGCTAACCCAACAAAATTTGCGTTCACAATTCTAAATTTTATGTATTATTGTTCTCCAAATCAAACAATGATATTAGATTAAATATAATTAATTGCAATCTTTTCAAACGTTGAGTTACCGATAATAATTTTTTTTATAGAAACAAAACAAAATATTAATCTGAATGAAAGTTTGCAATGACAGTAAAATTACACAAATTTTGCAAATTTGAAATAGACTAGACATCCAGCCTGCATCATTTGACTGGCAAGTATGTATAAAAAAAAAACGGTTTAGAATATCTTAAGTTTTCTTTCATTGTAAATGCAGATTTTGGTGAACAGTACTTCAACACCCTATGTATGAATCAGGCATTCAAAACCGCTCTGTTATGTCGTCAGACTATTACTTTAGCTGTTTAACAGTTGAATGATATTAAATTGCATTGTCAAACTATTAATCTCGAATCATCCCGAAAAAGAAAACTTGTTTTGTTGGATGAAATTTGAAACCACGGTAATGCATTACAACCTTTTAGCTTGCGTAAAGCCCATTTGAAAGTTAATTGATAAAAGCCCATTAAGCGTAATCAATTATTTAATTGATGTGTAAAGTGTGGTAAGTTGACAGACATCGTTTTATGTCATCTCCTTGACAGTGATGAAATGTATTAACAAACTAATAAACATTTTATTTTGACAGTTTTACTAAGTGTTTCACCTCTGGAATGCGACTTTTTCCCCAGGAATATAGATCCCCTCCAGGTGCAAACAAATGAAGTTTGTCGGTTGGCCTTTTATCTAAAAGTTCTTTAATTAATCTGATAAAACTGCTAGGGGTATACACAGAGCAAAAATAGGATTTTAAGGTTTTAATTGTGGTATGTGTAATTTGAATTTAATGTACAGATCAGGCAGGATTCAGGATTTTGTTGCAGATGTAGAAAGAGATGTTTTAATATTGTTTGTATAGAGATGTCAGACTACGTTGCAGGATTATTTTGTGTGTTCCCGAATGTGTCTGGTTTAAATTGATGTATCAGATAGAGTCTGCATCTGAGCCCAAGTCCTTTAAAGTTTTGCCATTTTGCACATTTATCGATATATGTATTTTCTTAGAATCATTTCTTGATCAATAGGTCTTGATCAAATTTTGTGAAACAAATCTGGAAAATCTTACAAAGGTTTGATTTGTGTGAGATGAGGTGACATAAGTTTTCTTCGGCTGTCAGATGGATCAAAGTAATTAGATATATACTAAATCATCATATTTCCTTGACTTTTAAAATGTTCTATTTTATGATTTTGAAATTTGCTAATTAAGCTTTGCGAGATATCATGTTATAATGCTGAAACTCAACTAGCCCCACCTTGTCACATGATTACAAACTTACAGAATTGAAAGATGATAACAACTGCCACTTGCTGCGACAATTGTAATCAATATTAGTGTCTGATATTGACGAAATGAGTGATATTCACAAAACCTGAATATAAAAAAAGTGTTAGTCTCCGATCTGCTTTACATATTAAAACGCTGCAGACAATTTTGTAAATGATGTTTTTTGAGCAATTTAATATTTATTTCTATAAAGGTAAAAAGAAAGCACATTTCAAAATTTTCTTCGGCAACATGTGGTAAAAAAAACTTAATATATTAATATATAAAAATATTAATGAAGGTACATTTGAAAATTTGTTTAAGAAAGCATATAATTTGTAATTATTCTTTCTTTTGTTTGTAGTTCATGTCATACGCTGTTGATCAGTTATTACTGTAAAATAGCGCACTATGAGTAAATTAATATTATTATTATTGTTAATTTTGTTATGCTTTTACATAAAAATAGTTCTTAAAACAGATAGTTTTCCTCCAAATAAATATTTGTACTTATAAATACTATTAAACAAAAAAATGTAATAAATTTGTCAGGTTGAATGCCCGCGAATACTCTGAATAAGGATTACTTGTGTGATAGCATTGATTTTATTGAGGCAGGCCAGTAGGCCAAATAGTTGGCCGACTTGACATGGTAGGCCACCTACTTTACTTTGTATTGAGTAAAGTGATGTTTTGACCACCTATCTAGTTGTGTACGGTACTCAAAAGGTCACTGACCTGTGATATAACACAATGGGTCGTAGAATTCTTTAAGTTCTTAGCTTTGAATAAAGTGAGTACATACTGCGAAACCATTTATTTTCACTGACATTTGATTTCAATGTTTTTGATCGTTTGAGCGTATTCGCTGGGATTTGAGTTCATCAAAATACTAGTGAAAAAATGAGTTATATTGTTATTTTACATATTCACAGGAATTTAATTATAGGAGATTTTATTTATCAGCAAAACTATCAAAGTTAAAACTCAGTGAATTTACAGTACAAGGTGTCTCTCTTGTGAGATGGAAGAGTTCAAGATTTGGTACGCCATAATGTTGGTGCAATACTTGGCACATTTTTTTTTTAGTTAGTGTTGAACCAACTGAACATGATATCCTATTCAGGTTAAAAAGTCTTGATAGAATTTAAAAAAAAATATGGAAACATTTATTATGCGGTTTTATTTTGTGAAAGTTGACAAATGTTGATTTTGCTGCTTGGGGATAAAAAGCGTCGGTCGTTTTGACTGATACAACACTTGTAAATATTGTTTGTTTACATGAAAATCAGACACGCACTGTGCAACGACCTCCGCCCTTTGAAAATTACAGTATGTGTTCTTTTCTACCTTTCAAGAAATTTCTGTACTTTTTGTAAGATTTCCTGGCAGATCAAAAACTTTAGTATATCAATTTGCTCTTTTAGAAGCCGCATTCTTAATAGAAGTCGCATCTATTTTTTTTGAACAATCGAAAACAAAAATTCATCATTTCTCGGATGTGTAGATGCTCTATTAATAGGAACCACATCCCTTCTGCTGTATTGTACCAATTTAATATTGTACATGCAATTAACTGAAAACTCTGCTCTGAAAGGTTGGTATAAAAATTCAAGGAATTGTCACTATACACAAAATAAAAATACATAATTTTTTTTATATTTTGTCAAAAATTGTTAATCGAAACCTGCAGCCGATGTGAAATTATTTCATTTGTTACAAAATGAAGAAGGAATTTTTAGACCAATACAAAAAAACTTACAAAATGTTGCACCAAGATTTCGTTGGGAAAATTTCTGGCATCCAGAGGGTTACAAATTTCAAACAACCAACCATTTTTTGCTTTCTCTGTGGCTGTATTGGTGGTACGCCTCTAGAAGACCAAATACAATGTATGTTATTATTAATGAAAATGTGGATAATAAGTTTAATGTAATAACTGAGTGGGAAATCCAGACCTGTGAGTTTGAATGAAAAAAGCAGAATTAACACTTTTCATTATGCAGTTCGAAGTTTCACAGATTTTTAACCATCATAGGTTTTCTTAACCGTCCATGACACAGCAGTTTGTGGGGAATGAATTTCATGAATATTCATGACTAATTCATGAACCCAATTATACATTTGATTGTCAGTGCTTAGCAACAAAATAAAGTTACACCATTCAATATTAGTATTATAAACTCGTATAGAGTTGTAGTGATCAATATCAGTATTTATTGCAGTCAAGTTTTTCTTTTATAAAAGGATATTGCTACATATTTCATAACAAAATTTTGTTAAAAAAAATAACATTTTACTTATTACTCTTGGCATAAACTTTTAAAATGTCAAAATAGTTTTAGAAGATTAGAATTCGTAGTAACACCCCTGACCCAGAATTAATACACTGGTTAAACACAGCCATTGGTGGGGTGAAATGCTTTGAATAAACGGGTTGGTGACAACTAGTGAACTATGTAACCATGCACACGTACGGTAATTGATTGTATTTCGTTCAACAATGGATGATGTAATTGTGAATGTACGCAACGAAAGTATAGTGCAATGCAGCTGGGGTGTAAGTTACGGCACCACGCATGGAAGGCAAACACGGTGCTAATGTACCGAGATTGGATAATATAATATTGACAGACGAATCATATTTTCCATTATAGGGTGGTAATATTAGTACCATCATTGCCGCTAGTGAGTTCAGGAACCATGTACGTATTGGCTATACAGGTATATTAGAATGAGAATAAAAAACAATATGTCTACCAATAATGTTTGCTATAGTCTGCGTTTTTAGTGTCGGGTAACACGAAATTATTTGTCCAATAATGACGAATCTCGTAATTGGTTCAAACTGAGCATGACAGTACAAAATAGTCTCATGATTGAAGTTCATTTACATTTGTTAGGTTGTATGGGGTCAGTTAGGGGTAAATTTTGATGGGGTCAGTTAAGACTAAATTTTGATGGGGTCAGTTATTGCTAAAATTAAATGGGGTCAGTTAGGGCCAAATTTTGATGGGGTCAGTTAGGGCAAAATTTTGATGGGGTCAGTAACCGATTGAAGTTGAATTAGGCCAGTTACCTCCAGTGAGCGACATAATTTATCTCTCCAACATTTTGCCAGTTTTTATGTATTTTGTAATCATTTTTTAAAAATAATCTTGAAACAATTAATTTAATGGACATCATTAGATTTTAATAAAAAATGTTTGAAAAAAAAAATAATAAAAAAATGTGGGTTTTATTTTTTGAAAGGTGACAAAATGATGATAGTGGTCAGTTGCAAGTGAGCTAGATGATGATGATGATGGTTTGAATAGAATTTTGAAAAATCAAATTGACTCTGCTTCACTGATGCTAATCGTTTTGGCAAGTCATTCACACCAGTACTTTTAATAGAGAAAATACAGTCATTTGGTTGAATATCATATTTTAATTAAAAAATGAAATTTTTTTTTGCTTAAAATAAACTGCCATGAACTTTTTGTATAAAAAATAAACTAGGCAAGACAAAAAACGGACATTTTTTGGGTCAATTTTCAGCTTCCTGGAAAACTACAACTAAGCTGAATAACTTAAATTGTTCTACCCTTTCTCATTGCAAAACCGTCGTTGGAAAATTGTTCATTCTGATTCTGGTAGCTGCTGTCAACTATATTCTGTGGTGTTTACCGGTCTAAATTATTAGAAATGTGTCCAGCATCGGGTGTCACTACTCATTTAATTTCACTGAAAGAAGCCCAAAAAATGTTTCTTCATTTTCGTCACATTAGTGAAATGCAGTGAGCATTCATTCATTCATTCATTGTAACATCTTGTCAAAAAAGAATGATATTATTTATTCGTTTTAGAAATCTTTTATTGTAAATATAACCCTGGCTACAAATTAATCCCAAAAAAAACTAATGGATTTGCCTAATGCTAAATACGCTGATGAATTAAACTGACAGGTATTTGTCTTTCACGTACGCGATCCCGCCTTTATTTTTCACCGGCCCCCTATTTAATAGTCTTACCATATATGAACTACGTCGGCCCCATCCTCTCGTTTATGCTAATAGTAAATTGACAGAACTCCTTTTTACTGCCTGTCTTTTCACTAATTGCCAACTTCATACCGCCTGTCTATCACGTATAAAAGCGACAGTCCCCTTTTCGCTGTCTATCACGTTAAGTGACAGGCCATTCACGTGATAATCACTCCTTGTTTTTTTCGACAGTTGTGCTGGATAGGCTTTTCAGGCTCCCTGCTGAGGCTTGGCTTTAGAGTTCATGACAGCGCGGAACATCCAGAGTGCTTATTCTCTCATTCGCTGTCTAGTTTTGTGTATAGATAAATGTCATGAAGTTCAGTTGCGTTTCTAAGCATTATAGATCAGTTTGGCCATAATCATGTTTTTATTTCTATAATTTCTGTATTTCATATAAATATATATATATATATAAAATGAAAAAGATAGTGACCATCTAAAGTTTTAAGATAGGAGTAACAAGGAAACTATATTTTACAAAGTTATTTTTGACTTTTTCGCCAGCCAGCCAGTAGAAAAACTTTTTATGGGCATCTTTTTTTACTTGGGGGAAAAACAAAAGAAGACATTTTATTTACATGTAATAGAAGTTTACCACAATTACAGGATTTTTATTGAAAATTGAATTGACGTAACCATAGAAACTCAGCATGTCAGTTTCAAGCCCAATTTTACTTGACTGTGGATTTTCAGTGGAGGAAGCCACTAAACAAATCCCTTGCCACAACAGTTTCAAGAAATACATCTGTCATCATTCCAGTTTTAGTTTACTTATTCGTTTGTCAAAATTGAACTTCTTCATGAATAATTAATTACATTCCATAAAATTGAGTGATGTCATTCAGGTGCACTTTTGCATATTTATTAAAAAGGACAGACTCGGTAATCACCCTTTGCATTTAGAAGGGGATGGTGTCAATGTTTTATGTAGTTTTTATCACAAAGTTGAGCACAATAATATATATTTTTTGAGTCTCAAGTTAAATTATATTTCTATGACTCCCAAGACTGTATATAAAATCAAGTGTAAAAAAAAAACGGGGAAACAAATTTGCCATGAATTATCACATTTTACAAACACACAAACTAGAAAATTGGAAAGTTTCTGCATTGAGAATTGACAATTTCGTCGTCTTTAATGGCGGTTATTATTTCTCAGCGGGTGGCAATTTTTCTATCATTTCTGCATAATTTCATTTAAATGAGGCTTTTGTCAATGTCCCAGCTCCATCATTATCACAAATTTGTCCATTGTCAATGTTGTTTAATGAAAGCTATTTGTAAACCTAAATACCTTTGAGTCGACAATACACTGAATGAATGGGACACTTCATATTGCCATTGGTCTCATATGTACGTTCTTTCTTTTTTCTTTTTTTGGCAATCTCTCACGTCTTTTGAATGAAAAAAAAGATTATCGAGTGTAAATCATTTGTTTGTCAATACAGCACTGTAATTGTATCCATTTAATCTTTTCCCTAATGTAAAAGCGTTTTTTTTTTTAAAAATCTGTGATTGCTGAATTTGAACTACATCGCTGTTAAAGCGTATTGTTTACGCTGTTTAAGTTTCGCTCTCAGAATGTCGTCGCCTTTCACAATGGAGTTTATTAGTTTTCTAATTTGAAAATATAAGGAGTCTGATAATTTGCATGCAGGGGCCATTGCTTGCTGATTTGAGTTACAAGACTCACTTTTGGGTCCCCTGCAACGATACAATATGTACAATTCACCGCCAATACATTCCATCAATGTAAAAACTAAGCTTCAAATGCACAGAGTCAAATTGTATTTAAAATAGAGCATATACATGAGAGAAGAAACATGGTTTAGTTTATTAGCTCGCTAATTAATATGTATTTTGATGTATCTTATACGAAAATTGGCTGGCAAACTGGCAAACGACAATGAGAAAGAGTGTGTTAATCAAGGCTTAAAGAAATCTAATCATGTTCCTGCTAAACAAGTTCATTTTCAATGTTTTCACTGTTACAACATCAACTGACTTTTCAACTCTTCAACAAAAAATAATACTCAGTCTCATTTCCTCTGATTCTGGAACCAATCATGGCACCCTCTGACAGTTTTGTTAAAAAAAAAGTATTAAATTTCTGTGGTTTGGTAAAAAAAAATTTAATTTTGGTAGTGCAGTAAACAAAAATTAATAATTTTGAAAATGCTAATTTTGGAGAAAAAACAAATGGTTAATTTGAATAACTATCAAATTTTGACAGTAATAAGTCCCCACTATTTAAGTACCTTAATATTAGCAAGGATCGAGAAATAAAACCAAAATGCAGTTAGTAGTACTTTGCAAACATTCATTGAAGCATATCAAACAGTTTAATGTTGCCTCTCAGTTTAAGCATGGTGTTCAACCGATACCATCTATAACAAAAGAATCAGCCCAATTTTGTTACTGCTTTGTTAAACTGCTATTCCATTCATTAAATGTAATTCTAGTACCATTATTGGGATGTTAACTTGGCACTAAGTAGGGTGGAACTGCCCCGCCCCTGTCAGTTAGAATGTCACAACTTTTTTATTTCCTTGTGTTGTACATGCATGGGGTTGTTTTAAACTACAACACCAAACTAAAAGCTTTCACCTTGGCCATGAGTTCACTGGAGCAGGTGTTGCTATGTAATTGGTTACAAATGACATGAACTTGGATGATGGTACTGTGGTTATTGTGTTCACCTTGCGTTAGAAAAATTCTGAGTTTGATTCCAAGAGTTGACTGTTTTTATAGACTTATCACTCTGTGATGCCTTCAAAATACTGTGAACTTATCGCAGCTAAATGAAAAAGTATTTTTTATTTCATGAAAATTCAAAATGAAACTACAATTTTAAAATAAAATGTGTACAGTATGTAGCGATTTTGTTATTTTATCAAATAAAAATCAATAATAATTTATTTCATATTTTGTGATATTTTTTAAGAAATTTCAAACTGAATTGACAATTTAGTGTTTTTTATCTTCATACATGCAAAATAAAATATCTCATCTCTTGGAGCAGAAACAAAAAAAACAACTGGTGAGGTAATTTTTCACGAAACAAGAATTGTTTTTAAAACGGTGATGTCTTGGTTTTTCTATTCATTGTTGAAATTATCTCTTTATTGTAAGTTGAATTTTGACATAACAAGTTGTTCTGTTACATCGATATTGTTAGAAAAAATTCACTGACTTTCAATGATATTTTAATTTAAGTTTCATCCTAGTCAAAATGGCAATTAGTTTAAATATAATACTTCTTTCTGCAATGCTGTCATACCCTGTAATTTTCATATTCAGTTATTTGTGTACTTTATTGGCGTGTGAACTGCTGCAAAACTAGTTGCCCAATACCAGGTAAATACAGGAAGCGAGTCCCATATAGAATGTGACATGTGACCGTTGAAAAATTATGCCTGAGTAAAAATTGCGATTGCTGGTATGTACATGTATGCTAATTTAAAAAAAAAAAATATTTTCAAGATTAGAAATGTTTTATTAACTCGAAAATAATTTATTTATATTTCTGTATATTCTAAGTTGAGCGATTAAACTGAGCTGGTTTAAATGTATTCACTTTAGTTCAGTGCAGTATAACTGAATAGCAGGCACAAAAGGTCAGCTGGGGTGAAGGTCAACAATTCCTGGGTCGAAGCTACAGAGTAAACTGCCAAACAATTTCTAATGAGATTCTGTTGAAGACGTACATACATACATACATACATACATACATACATACATAGATATTACTGAAGAAAGATTGCCTGATGTCATTTTAATAGGGAGAAACAGAGGATAAACAAGTCAAAAATTGATCCTTGATTCAGACATTCGCTAAAAGTTACTTATACATCTTCTGAAAGCTTAGATTAAGGTTAATATAGATAGTAGTGCATATGCCAAACTCATGTTTGCTAAGGGATTACTTGACCGTTTTCATTCTGTTTTTTTTTCTGCCCAGTTTTTGTGACAATGTACAAGAAACTTGCATCTAATTTTTTTTTTCTAATGCTTTAGCATTTTAATTTCACCTGTCAAATCTGTACGATGGATTGTCGGTAGCATGTATGCGTTTATTTGGTTGTAGCTAGAATACAAAGGCATTAAGAAAAAACAAAACAAAAAAACATGATGCCTTCATTCAGCCTGTCAGTGATACCAACATTCTGTGTAATTCACAGGTAAATTTTTGTGGCTGAAAGTGTTCTCAACGATCGGAATCAAAATTGGTTGTCAGGTAATCCCTTAGACAAACATTGGTACAACAGATGCACTACTATTACTATATAGTCTAGTATCTAAATAGTTCTGGTGTTGTGATTTAGACCGTATATATTGATCTGTATTTATGCGAAATTACAACTAATGCTGTTTGTTTATACATGCATCGAATTTTGTAACATATGGGATGCCATTTACAATTCTGACCACACTCTTATTTATTACTCTGTGTCATATTTTATTTTAGAAAATATGTCATTTTAATATACATTATTATTTGATTAATGACAATTTATATTCAAAAGATATTTAATGCTACCATGAAATTTGTTAATTATTTTGACAAATGACTTGCTGTTGTCAGATGTTGAAGCCGCAAATAGTTGCGACTCGTTCGAGTTAGTTTATTACCATGTGTTGTTTTTCAATGCAAAACGTTTTCTAGCTGTACAAGTGCTGCATGCCCAGAATGATATAATCACTCAACGACAATATAATTGGATTCGGAAAACAATAATTCTAGGTCCGTTCAAATTCCTCCGTTCTGTCTACTTATAAGAGATCTTTGTCAAACATTTTGTATTGACCTAAATTATTAGTTTTTTAACAGATTATCAATTCTGATAACAATTTTAAAATAAAAGTAAATTATATTTATTCAAATTGTTGTTGTGTAGATATTTCAAGCAAAAATATTAGGGGTGTAGAGGTTGAACTCCCTAGACAGGTTGATATTGTGTGTTTAATTGTACTCCCTAGATGGGTTAAAATGAGACCAGGTCCAACATGTTCTACTTTTGTTAATGGACCACTGAGATGTTAAAAGCCAGGAATTGATCAGTAAATAATAAAACTTACCTTGATTGTCATAGATAGATAGATGAATAAATTCATTGAATAACAAACTTCATTTTGTGCGGCATCACTTGGATGAAGATATATTGTAGAATTATTTTGTTTTCTGCAGACTGCTCTCAACAACAGCAATTAATGAGAAAACTAACTCATAACCAAACTAACTGTACGCATGTTTTTAATTTCAAAATGTTTGCCTGTTCGCAAAAAAAAAAAAAAAACTACTAAAAATGCTCAATAGTTAATGTTTGCTAAGTATACTTTGAAAACCTGACACATATAACTGTCAGGTATAACTGCTTAAAATATTGATTACATACTGATTTTAAATTTGATTATTAAAATTCTATATTTCTAAATTATTAATCCTAATATTAACTTTAATCATATTTTCAAAACCCGTCAATGTATTAATTAACAGTATCACTTACTATTTGGATTTTTCCCAAGTTCGCCATTGTGAAAATATAATACTTTATTGTATTATCTTAATATTTGTGTAACTGATACCAGTAATTGACGTTATTGATCACTTTCCAATTTTACCTACATTGTTTTCATTTCGTTTATTTTCACTTCAAATATTTGCATTTTTCAATTCCAGACTTGACTAATTTCATTTGTAAGATGGCCAGGGTAAGTAAATAACATTCTTTGGTATGAACGTATACTCAAAGTTCATTAAACTTCGCAAATTTTCTTTTCAACTTAATAAAAAAAACACAATCTTTCTAAACCGCTGATACTAATTGTGTGAAAGAATAAAAGAAATACAAAAGCAGAAGCTAACAAAATTAATTTCCAGATATTAAATCGTCAATTCACCATTTATCAGATCAAGGACTGGCCCCATTTTGTTTTACTAAATTTTGCGTCATCTTGTTCGCCGTTAAAAAATCTGATCGAGGTGATCAATTTGTTTTTTGATATTTGAGTACTGTAAACTGTCCAATTTCCATTGCTAGAAATATTTGAATTAACGTCAATGTTTTTGAGGACAAAATATTGTGTAAGTTATGTGACTTGTGTCTATAACATCATACAGCAATATCTGATACAAAAGTTTAGGCTTATTCAGTGACTATTGAAAATTTGTCCCATGAAACTGAAGCTGTGTAATATACATCCAATTGTTGTTCATGAAAATAGCGTTAAAATGAACGAATTGATATCACAAACACAAAAATTCATTATATATATCAAACACATTTACAAATATAGTAGTGTTTAAAAAAAAAAAAGTCTTTCCCACTAGAGCTAATCCATTTTTGAAAATTTGAAAAAAAAAAAAATATGTAGATAGTGAAATGAACATGTACAAGTAGGTTAGTTAGTACGCCTTGTGTTACATAATCCTGCAGTGCGGTGATGCCTGCCTGAGGGCGTTGGACGCGAGTCTTTTGTTCATGTTGAATGGTGTATGAATTGAGTACAGGAAACAGCATCACAGATTAATGTTGGTGGGCGATTAAAGCTGACGTGACGTATGTCTTTAGAGTAAATCTCCAAAATGTGTGAACCAAAGCAATTGTTTATTTAGTATCGTGGACTCTCGACAGTACGTTCTGCATCTGATCGAATCTTTTGAATGATTATTAGTCATTGTGGTTCGTATGAGGTCTCTTTGTAAAAAGGTCATGCATGTCTGATATGGCAATATAGTGTTCCTGCATATATACATCTATTTATTGAGTATTTGAATTAGAAAGAAAATATATATATTCTATAGCTACTGACTTAATGTGATTGCAAAGCAGCACCTAGCAGACAATACAGACCTAATAACATTTTAAGTCTATGGTACAAAATATATGAAATGATTACAGACGTTTTTTTTCGAATGGAGAGTCAGACCTGACCAAGGGGCAACCCTTTAGAGACTGGCTGGTTAACAAGGTTAAGCATATATAATTCATATTGATCAGTAAACATCTCTCTGCAAAAACACTATATATTTTGGTACTAATCTTAAACCAAATTTTGGAAGTTTGAGCATAATTTCATCCCAGTTCTTCAATTATTGGAAGCTATCTCTTGCTTATAATTACAAGAATTGCTATTTTAAATGCCCAGTATTAATAAATCTTATAATTAGCAATAATTTATCTAAAAAAATTAAATAATAATCTTATTAATCCACCAAATATCCATAATAAAGTTTAAATAAAAAATAACCATGTTAATCCACAAGGTTCTGTCCACCCTATGTAAGAGGGCTATTTATGTGAAGTTAATTTATAATTTATCTAAAATCTAAAAAAAATTAAATAATAAACTTATTAATCCACCAAATATCCATAATAAAGTTTAAATAAAAAAATAACCATATTAATCCATCAGGTTCTGTCCACCCCTATGTAAGAGGGCTATTTATTCTATAGGATTATGTAATATCGGCTCCTTATGTGGGTGCAGCAGGCCACCATGAAGTATTGTCTAATATGTCAAACTGCGAATGATTTATCACTAGTTGACCCAGACTAATGTGAAAGGGAATCGCTCCTAAGCAAACAAAGTGAACATTAAAAACGCATTACATCCTTAACAGTCTTGCCAATAACTCTCATGTGTACACTGCCTGTGCCTGGCGATACTGAATTTCAGGAACGAAATTTAAGAAAGTAACTAGCTTGTTAAAGATGTTTTGATGTTGGTCGCAATTGTTAGTCAAACAGTATGTTAGTGGCCACCTTTATATATAAAGACCACCTGCCTACAGGGACAACTTTTAAGCTGTCTTATGGCAATTATGAAAACCAGTAACTTGTGTATAAAAACTACCTATATGTGACCATTGGTTTAGCATTATTTTTCGCAGCTTTGCCATTAGAGACCGAAATAATATTTATTATTTCGTCTGTAAAACAATTTTTAATTTCTTCAAAAACTCAAATAAATGTGTATATGTTGCAACAGTGTCATCTCATTGTTTTCTGGGCAAATATGTCCAATGTCCAACAAAACAATCCAACCCCCATATAAAGACCACCTGTCTATAAAGACCATTTTGGGTGGTCGCTATAGCCAGGGTTGACTGTTGAAATTTGAATTGATGTCCAGGTTTTGCTGAACATGTTCAATTCTGTGAAATGTTGTGGTGCAACAAGTAGTGTGCGTACCCATAATGCACCGGGAAAAGCTCTATTTTGGTGACTTTTGCTGAAGGAAAAAAAAATCAACCAAAATAATATCCACTGTAAACTACCAATGTCAGAAAAGTTGTAATCTGCAAAGGAAAAATAATTGACATGCAAAACGGCAAACTTGCAAAATTCCTGTGACAAAGTTTTTTTCTACAGTATTAGAGAACATGTACATGTATGTGTACAGGTAATTTAAGTCAATATTTGTTATTGCCGTTTCATTATCCCTTAAAGTACTATGTTTTTGTTGAACTAAACTATGATATTTCCATAAAAACACAGGTGTTTGCATATCAGTACGTGATTCGAATATACATGCTGTAAACCACTTATTTGTAGCGAGAGATTTGTGTTAGTCCCACTGACCAATCAAATCAATTCATTTCTATTAGTGTTTATGGTCTGATTTATAGTAGAACGTAAATTTTTGGTATTTTACATTTATACCTCATTGCTCCTGTAAAAGGCTGTGATGGATTAAAACAAGTACATAACTAACGAAAACACTTCATTCAAGATTCACTTTTCTCTCCTAATGGATGAAAGATTACAAATAAGTGTAACAAACTACATAAAACAACACTGAAATTTGTGCACACTTTGTGCTCGCTCCCTTCTTCCTTTTCCCTTCTTTAAAGAAAAAATACATATACACATAAATTGTATATAATGGGAAAAATCTGGGCTACATTTTTCTGTTTTTTCAGTTAAAAAAGTTATAATTGAATATATTTGAATGCATCAGGAAATACAGTTGAAGAACAAATGATTTTATTTGTGAAAACTATTTAATTATACCAAACTTCACATAATATATAATGGTTATGTCATGTACTTACACTAATCTGCACATAACTTATTTCTATATTTTTATGTCATATAAATATACAGAGCTTCACATAATTTAGTGATGTCACTCAATCTTCACCTCATATTGTGATTACATAAATCAGTCTCAGCATAGTTTGGTGATGTCATAATAATCTTCACATAATATAGCGATGTTATAAATCAATCTTCACACAATATAGCGATGTCATAATTCAATCTTCACATAATATAGTGATGTCATAATTCAATCTTCACATAATATAGCGATGTCATAAATCAATCTTCACATAATATAGCGATGTCATAAATCAATCTACACACAATATAGTGATGTCACACTCCAATCTTCACACAATATAGTGATGTCATAATTCAATCTTCACATATTATAGTCACAGATCAATATAGGGAAATCTATTTGCTGAATTGTCTGATATATGTCCCGAATTTTAAACAATCAAACAAATTATACATTTAACAAAATATGGTTTCTGATTTACAAATGATGACGTTAATTGACCACGGCAACGAGGATGCATGGAAAGATGTATTTTAATCAGTAATGCGAAGCATCAAAATTGTTACGGTGTGCGTCTGTAAGGCGGATCGTTGGTTATCTTTGACTGAATTCAGTCATTTAATCATTGGCTTTAATTAAATTGGGTAACATATTATAGAGTTTACAATCTAGTGACTACATTCCATATGTTGCTTTCACTTCACACAAGACTTGATATAATCAGAATGTTCAATAATTTCCTCTTTCTTCTTATCCCGACGATGCACCTACCATCACCGTCATTGCATTGTGGCTCCCTCAAATGAAAGCGGGTTTTCACAATTAACAATATGAAATGGAGATCTTTTTTCTGTCAATTTTTTTTTTTATTTTTTTCGACTGATTGAATATGGAATTACTAATTATCTGATGGAATGTTTAGACTATTGATGCATATGTAATTATGATTGGACACACGCAAACTGACATCTGGCCTTTCCCAATCATATTGTAATCGCGGTGATAACTATTATTATATCTCAGGCTATTGTAATATTTTATGCGTTTGAACCGCTGACAATAATACAATACAATCATTTTCGTTAATGTTCGAACAAATTGATAAATTTATTATCGCTGCATAGTGGCTCATTTTTCTATTATCAACGTACTGTATATGCTCATGGATATTTTGAGTGAAGTTTAGTAAAGGCCAACTGCTGAAATGTGTTATTAATTGTTTATTAAGTACTAGTCGGGTTTGTCAATGTTTGTAAAGGTTGCAACTGCGGGTGCCGAAGGTCACATACTATTCAAATACCTGTATGCCTAAAGCGTAATAAAACACAATTGTACCGTAGAATTTATTCTATATGAACGCATAATCTTTTCACTTCACGTTCTCAACGTGTCTGTACACCACCATTTGAGAGACTAGGTATGAAGGATGAGATGAAAATGTCTCGTACAATGCAGGTCATCGGTCATATTGATGGAAATTTATATGGTCCACTTTGCATATGATTGGGTCTGCGTAAATCATTCAATCTGAGGTGTGGTATAAACGTACCTGATGGGTCAGCTGGGATGAACTCGTTGTCCAGTAGACAACTTTCACCTGCGATGAGCTAATTGTCTAGTAGACAACGTCGCCTGGGATGACCTCGGTGTCCAGTAGACAACGTTCACCTGGGATGAAATTGTGGTCTAGTAGACAACATCACCTGGGATGACCTCTGTGTCCAGTAGCCACCACACCTGGGTTGACCTCGGTGTCCAGTAGACAACGTTCACTTGGGATGACCTACTACTATTTTGTATATTTGTTAAAAACTAAGTAGACCATTTGTTAAAATTACCTTTTTTTTTTTAGAAATATCCAAATGAACATTTCTTATTGCTTTTTATAATCAACATTATTGGTGCTCAAGAGATTAAGTAAAAGCTCTCTGTGTCTATTGCAAAACCTGTCACAGTGGACACATTTCACTGGTACGATACAGTTGTTTTCCAATGGAAATAAAGTGTATACTCTAACTAAACAATATCAAATTCATTTTCTTTTTCTCTTTTTTCTTCTCTCTTCAAAAAAGTTGTGATATGTTTCACTTTTTTGGCTTAGTAAACTTTACCTTTTTCGCTATCAGACTTTCTCGCCAAAATTTGTCTATACTTTTTACTTCTAATTTTTTTTTCCTTATACCATAGTCTGATAAAGATAGAACAACTTTTGGGTTACATGTATGTGTGAATATTTTGTAAATTTAGCTAGCTGTTGTGAATTTAAGAAGTAGATTTATAAACACAATTAAAGTAAATTATTATGATAATATCACTAACAATTTAGAAAAATTATGTTATTAACCCTGTTACCATCAGACTGTCTTGCCCAAATTTTTCTGCACTTTTTTTTAAATATTTCTGGAAATAAACCCCAATTTTGGAGCCAACAGACAAAATTTGAGTCAATTTTCAGTTTTTACTCTAAAAATTGGGCTATTTTCGTCCCAGTTTTCTGAAGGAAAGTGCAGGCTATAAACGGGACTATTTTGTGAATTTGTGATGAAAAGAGGGAACTGGTGGTGAAAAGGTTAAAAAGACATTGATCATCTCAAAATAGAGTCACAGTTTTTTTGGTGGATGATGAGTCGCTTTCTCAAATTGTCAGTTTTGAGTACAATCCGCCGACGTAAACTATCTACAATTAGGTTCATTTATGTATAGCATGAAGGATGCTCAGCTCTGATCTAGCATCTCATCCTTGTCACACTTTCTGTGTCCAGCTGGAGACATTTTTGTCATACACATAATCCATTTAAACTTTCATAAATAACTGAATTTAATGGATTTACAAAAATTTGTACAAAAACTGGATTGTATCCGTTACAGTCATCCCATTGTGTTTATCCTATTATTGGTAAACAGGTGCGATTACTTCTGTATTGGATTGTTGCTATGGGGATTAGCAGCTGTCAACAGATTTGTATCACCATGGTTACATATCCTAAACATGAGTTAAAAACAAAAAAAATTTTATTTTAAGGTAGAATGCTATTTAGTGAGTTCACAGTGATAATATTTTTTGTCAAAAGTTCTCTGTACAATTAAATATTTTAGCATTAGACAACAGCTAGTACATGTATGTGAATAAAAGCACATTTCGCAATCGAAACCCACTAAAAAATAATGTTGATTTTGTACACATCTATAAATGAACAAGTACATTCGTGAAATACTATATATCATTTCATTTCACCATATGCCACAGAGCAACATTTAAAGATATATATTCTTACCATGGGAAACAATCATAAAACGTCCTATAAGTGATAAAACAAGCTGTTTCCACTCACTCTTGACATTGATGATCTCTTAAGTGAGTAAGGTGACCCTAAATATTTTTTGTTTTGTTGTTTTTTCCTCGTGACATGAAATTTTGTGTATATAAAAATAAAGAAACAACATTATTTTTACTATTGAATAGCATTTTACCTTAAAATAAAAAAACAGATTATAAACGAATATAAGAGTAGAATGAGTATAGATGTGGCTTTACAATTTTGAGAAAGGTGAGAAAATGTGAATTTTAACGTTCATACAAGTAGGGTAATTGTGAGTGATATCAGATGTTAAAACCATCAAAAAATGAAAATATAAATCGAAGGTCATGGTACTAATTCCTAAAAAAACATCCATAAAACATCTGTGTTTACAGGCACACACAAAAAAATAAGATTTGTTTCTGTTTGTGGCATGATATCTCGCATGTACAGATCAACTTTCTTGATGTTAATATTTGAAAAAAAAAAAAATAGAACAGAAAATCACATCACTGCATTTTTATGGATCAGTATATTTTATAATTTTTTGGCATGCAGGATTTTCTAATTTGTTATATTGCTTTGTTTGTGTCACATTATCTTGAAAATTAAAAAAAAAGATTTTTTTTTTATTTGATGTTTGGCTGGAGCTCACTCAGATATGTGGAAGTGGTCTCCAAAATTCATGGCTGTCTACAGTAATGTTGGGAAAAAAAAATAAATGCAAGTTTAAGCCAATAAAATTGTATAATAGTTAATAATATTAGTAACCAAATATAGAAATGTGTTATTGCCCCAAAAGTATGTATATTGTCATTTGAGAAGATCTCAATATGGTTATCACCATGGTAACCATGATGGTTACTATCATGGGAACCAAATTCTCATTAACTGTGTGATCTGTCTGCAGACAATATGGCCCGATGGTTGAGTTATAATAACATTATTGTTGTTTTAATTTAAAATTGCTACATTGAAGGGCAGAATGGAGACTTAGTGAGGTCTGTTGTATCTATTTCATATTGAGACCACTATGTCACATCCCTGGCTCTGACTGCTTGATCTCTTCTTGCAATATGTTCAATTTTTTTCTGTTTTTTTTTTGTTATCATTGTATGCACTCGACTAGAAAATTAATTTCCATCAAATGATCACATCGATGAAGCTTTAAACAAAGTATGAAGACTATGTTAGTACGGAAGTTATCGTTGAATAGCCGAAAATTTAATTTTAAATAGGGTTTTGTTCAAAGGTTGTGACCTCTGGCAATTTAGGGCATATCTCTGAATTTAAACAGTTTAACAAGTTAACAACCCATAATATTTATATTCTGTTTTCTTTCTTAGTGATTGAAAAAGCTACTTTTCTCAAATTTTACTAAATTCATGAAGTATTAACCTTTCCACCACCAGTTCCCTCTTTTCATCACAAGTCCTGTTTATAGCCTGCACTTTCCGCCAGAAGATTGGGACAAAAATAGACGAATTTTTTTAGTAAAAAGATTGTCAACAAATTTGTCTGTTGGCTCCAAAATTAGGGTTAATTTTCAGAAATTTTGAAAACATTGCTGAAAAATTTGGGCAAGAAAGTCTGATGGTCAAAAGGTTAAGAACATAATTTTTCTAAATTGTTAGTGATATTATCATAATAATTTACTTTAATTGTGTTTATAAATCTACTTCTTAAATTCACAACAGCTAGCAAAATTTACAAAATATTCACACATACATGTATCCCCTAAGTTGTTCGGTCATTAGTACAGTATACAATGCATACAAAGTTACGCAAATGGCTGCTTTATTATTGGTGAGTAAACAGTTAGCACCAGGAACCTTTCTGATGTGATGTGAACACGCTAACCACTGTAAAATCATTTTAATCTATAGACAAAAAACAGAATAATGTGCATTTCGAATAATATCTTAATTTAACCTAAATTGACACACAAATACTTAAAGCGGGAGGGTTATATTGTCACCTGCGCACGCGCGAGAATTGAGCCCCAAGTTACGATAACAACACACGCTAAAAACGCAAAGGCTCATGGGTAGACGTTTGTTTGTAATCAATGACACATTGTGGCCAACTGACGCATGCGCAAGTGACGACTCCCCCCCCCCCCCCACCGCTTTAAATCAATTCAAATGGCTTTGGCTGATAATGTATGTATAAAATGAAGAAATTAAATAAAAAATTATTTCTGCTGATTGATATTAAAATAATAGACAATTATTGGTCATAAATCTATGATAAAGTGAAACTTTTCGTCTCCATATTATTTTTTATTGCAATTCTATGTTGATCAGATTGTACGGGAAGCATGTTTATTCAACAAATGTTTCTTGTTATTTCTGCCACTGATATACCGGTAGATGGTATAAATTCCTGCAATGAAGTCACCTTTAATCTTTAAATAAACTGATAATTAAATCAATACGCCAAGTGGACACTATGGACATCAATGCTGTTTTCACTCATATTGATTTCAGTAACGCCTTCATAGTCCCAATTGTCAAAACTGACTATAATTGTCATGGTAACGAATATTTAGAATTCTGCAAAAAAGCTCCTTATTAAAGTTTTCTTAAAAAAGTACAGTAAATTGTGATAAAGTTATGTGTATATATGTGTGTAGTATATACATGTATCTGTCTTTTCCTATCATTGTTTTCAATAAAATATTTTGTAAGCGTTTCAATTTCATGAGATACAAATATGGAATATTTGTCTGGGCTTTTTGCCAGTCTGACGAATTAAAAGAAATATGAGGACGAAAATCGATAATGTCTTTATGTATTTTTTTTATCTGATAATTTCAGAGTATACAATATCAGGTTACCACAGTATAGCAAGAATTGTTCAATAATGTTTTAGGAATAAAATTGGGATTAAATTCTTGTCCTCTCACACAGTCATAGCACATGCTATGTTTGATTTCCCCTTTGGGTGAAATATGACAAAAATCGCCAAAATGATGGCAGACGTTAATAAACACTAATGCAAATTTACATTGAAAAAGTAATAATCACAAAGAATGAAAATCACCATATTTTTCGATATACATTTAATCGTCAAGCGCCAAAGTTAACTTTTGTCACCTTTGTTTTCAACAATTAATGATCTGTCACCAGTGGGAAAATGTTTTCATTTGGGTTGAAAATTTCTTTTCACATTTTGTACCAAAATTTAGACAGGAAATATAGAGCTGAAATTTTCATGATTTTGAAATTCAAAGTTGATGAGAACAGATTGCTTAAAATGTTTTGGTATGTATTTTTCAATCTGTACAACATGCACGTTATAAATCCCTAACACCAGGATGAACTTTGGTAAATCCAGGGATAATATTATTCGGCATATGATCCTTTGTTTTAAATATAAAATGCTCAAAATTCTCACAAAATTGTTCAACATGTGTTTCTGTAATTTCTTTGTTAATTTTGAAATTAAATTCTTCATACTTTTAAATTGACTCCAGATATTGATCAATATTTTGGAATGAATATGGAAAACATTATGTGCGTTTATGTTATGGTACGTAGGTAAGAAATGTGGTTGTTAGCGAATGGTCCCATATTATCAAAGATGTTGACTTCCTTTATTATACAGATCAATGCATATGAAAGACACACTAATTAATTTCTGGGATGGTTAGAACGTATTGAAACACTGTAAAGAGTCATAATCAGTATATAGTTAACATTGCGAGATGATCAAAATGTATTCGGTTGTCAGAAAATCACTCTCTACCAAAGCACCAAAGCAAATTTTGCATGGTGTGACGACCATTGCCCTTTAAGTTTTTTTCTTCGCCTTTGTCAAAAATGTCAACATTTCCCAAGTAGTCCAGTTAAATATATCAACTTGTTCAAATTTCTTTTCAACAGCAAAATGTAAAATGTCAAAATTTTGTCTTATTGGATCAAAATTACGATTAAACTTTTGGAAAATTAGAAGAAACGTGCAAAAAAGTATGTTGCTATTTTGGCGGGAAAATAAATGGTGGTTATGTGAAAGGTTAAATATATTACAATTACATTGAGGGGTGACTATGTAGAATTGTAAATGTCTATAATCTTTTTGAACATATGTGAACCTATTATAAATGCTGTATTGAGTGATGAAATCTGTTAAAATGATGTGTTTTACTGAAAGCGTTATTAAATGGACTCATTTCAGCTTCAGAGATATTGTTCTCATGTCCCACTTAGAGTCATTGTGAATAAGGCTCAATACAAATATTTTTTTGTTCTTGTCATATGCGTTTCAATCAGAAATGTGTTTTTTTAATGTTTTTTTTTTTCACTCGTATTGCCTTTTGTTGAAAATGTCTGGAACCGCAAACAATGAAACAAGTTGAAAAATATTTTCATTTGAAAAGAGCCAACACAGTTGTTTGGATTATATTTTAATCTCCACTGTTCTCACCACATGGTTCTTTTGCTGATTTTAATTATTGTAAAAATTCAACTATTAATGCTCACCCAAAATAATCTGCTTAACATTCCTGACTAAAACTGCTTAGTGTGATCCATTTGGTGATCGTATAGTATCGAATTATTACTGTGATTCTGTCAAGAGTGGTTGGAATAAAATTGACTAGCCCTATGCCTTTGTGAGACCATTTAAACTTAATAAGTTTAATGTGAGGGCATACAATCCATTCCCACGACACTTTGGGAAAAGGTGAAAAATACAAATATATTTTATAATTGATTGTTTACTCAAAAGTTTTATCTGTCATCATATTTTTGTTTTTATTTTTAATTGCGTTATATAATGATGATTTTTGATCAGCTCTTGAATTCATACATATGCTATCCGTATGTTTAAAATAACTTCAGCATATAGGGGCAATTGATTAATATTGTTTATTAATTTAAAAAAAAAATTATTTGGTAATTTTCATTGCTGAGTTGTTACACATGTATAGATACACATTTTGTTTGTACCATTCAATTGGTTAAATGGAAGTCTAGAAGAGCGCCCTCAAAGATCACTCTATATGGGGTTCATGGTTTTTCCTATTATGCAACATCTATTTATTAGTCCCCGTTCGGTCTCGGTCCGTCCGTGCGTCCGGAGTCATATCTCAGAATCCCTTGGACCGATTTCGTTCATTCTTTGCATGTGCCTAGTACTTTATGTGGGACATATGCACATGCAGTGGTTTAGCGAATCGATTCAAAATGGCCGACTGGCAGCCATCTTGTTTTTTGAAAATGTTGTATTTTGGACATGCTTTGTCAGTTTTCATTCAAACTTGGTACATAGATTATACATGTTAGGATACATGTCCATGATGATTTATTTCACAATTGGATCAAAGATGGCTAACTGGCAGCCATCTTGTTTTTTGAAAATGTTTTTTTTTGTATTTTGGACATGCTTTGTCAGTTTTCATTCAAATTTAGTACATAGATCATACATGTTAGGATACATGTCCCCGACTGTCCGTGAGTTCCTGAGTCTGTCCGTCCGATCGTCCATGTGTCCGTCTGTTCGTGCATCAGTCTGTCCAAGGTCATATTTCAGAATCCTGTGGACCGATTCCGTTCATTCATTGCATGTGCCTAGTAGTAGGATACATGTCCATGATGCTTTATTTCACAATTGGATCAAAGATGGCCGACTGGCAGCCATCTTGTTTTTTGACAATGTTTTTTTTTGTATTTTGGACATGCTTTGTCAGTTGTCATTCAAACTTGGTACATAGATTATACATGTTAGGATACATGTCCATGACGATTTATTTCGCAATTGGATCAAAGATGGTCGACTGGCAGGCATCTTGTTTTTGTTTTTTTATGCGGTATCTTGGATGTGCTCTGTCAGTTTTCATTCAAATTTGGCACATACATGTACTTTATACATGTTAGGATGCATGTCCATGACAATTTGTTTCAAAATCTGGTCAAGGATGGCCGATTGACAGCCATCTGACTTTTTGGCCTTACTACTATATTTCCACAATTTATGTACCTTTTTCATTCGTATTTGGCACATACATCATACATATCAGTGTGTTTCATAATCAGATCAAAGATGGCTGAATAACGGCTGTTTTTATTTTGGCCATATTACTATGACACGAAACACGTGTTTTGATGTAAATAAACAATCTGTTGTATACGCCACTTGGAACTCAAGTTTCAAGGACACGCTCGCGACAACCCCTCCGCTTTAATATGACGAGCACAAAGAGACTGGGACTGTGTCATTTTCAATGACTTGTTAAATGATAATTTATTCAGATTATTTGCTTTCTGACATGGATAAACCACGTTTTTATGTATATTACTGTAGAATACTTTATTTTTGCTTGAAATAAATTTTTGCTATTTTCACTGAAGTAATGATTCAGGAAAATTAAATCCAGCAAATATATATTTCTTTCTATATTTTACATTCAACTTGTCAAAAATCAGTGAAAATAAATTCCATACAAAGCACAAAAAATGTCTTTTCAGCAAAAATTAATTCCAGCGAAAATAAAGTATTGTACAGTATGTGCTGAAGATGCGTCTGACTAGCATACATGATGTGGTAGGTGTTTTGTCACAAGAGGGTACCACAATAGGGAAAAACAAAAGAAAAATTTTATTAGTCACAAGGTGGCAGCATATAGATAGGCTTCACTGCAAATACGTTTATTCATATAGATATGTATACATGTACATGTATTATTAATATCCTTCCTATTCCTGTCATTCTCTACCTTGAATAAACAATTTTAGCGTTCATTAGAAAACATTTTTTTTATTATTTGAAATATGAGAAATACTGACATTCATAACTTTTTTATTATAGGGCGTTGGCCGCATCCTGTTAACACTGTTTGTTACAAACTATGTGATGACCACATCCCTTTAATATACAATCATAAATTCTTCATTGAACAACTATGTTTTCATGTTGTTAGCCACTTGACAACTAGGATTATCTTCAAATTAACCCTCTGATTGGTGATCCAACAATAGTAGTACATGCATCAGATTAAGTTCAATGTGATTGACATTTTTTTTACTAATGATAGGTTTCCACTTTATATGTTTCAGCTGTAATTAGTGGCAATGGTGTTAGTAACAAAGCTATTACAGTGGATGATTGCTATGGCAACCAGACCAAAGTACCTCCCATCAGTACTCAACCTCAGAACAGATCATGTCTGGACGGTGAAGGAGAGCTATTACTACAAGTAGGTATAATCAAAGATGTGTACATTAAAGGATTTGCAACATTCTAAATCTGTGTTTTCCCCAAATCTCTGAATCACCTCGCTTTGATGCTGGGTTTCTTTAATGATATAATGAAATCCATTATTGAATTAATGTAACTTTTACTGTTGACAGGCGCTGAACGGATTCATGATAGTCGTATCTTCGGATGGCATTATATTTTACGCATCTCCTACGATTTATGACTTCCTGGGGTTCCATCAGGTAAAGTACAGTAAAATGCTTTAATTAGTTAATAATTATTAATAATAATAATTAAGTTGTGTAAAATCGGAATTGTGACTGTAGAGAGCGTGGAGGAAACAGCGAAATGGCTGACTGATGTTGAACAAGCCCGCTGGGGGCGCTGTACAAGAAAACACAAGATAAAACCTGTTTTAGGAACAAAGCAATAGCAAATTAACCAAAATTACAGATTATTTATTACACAATTTAGTGAGAGACATATGTTTCATTTTTGAAAATAGTGCAATGACGCAGAGTGTAACAATGTAGGTCATCTAATCATATAAGAAATGAGTTTTATTTAACAGTAGAAACCTCACTGAGGAACATTTTTTGAATCTTCATCACTAATAAATAGCTTTCTTTCAGGGGGGGGTGAATTATAGGTTCAATTTCCTTTTTGATGATACACTATGGAACATAAATGAGAATGTGGGAAATAGCTCATCAGCTTTAATTAGGAAGTATGCAACTGATTTATGGCATTATAGAAAAGAAATGATGAATGTAATTTAAAGATATGTATTACTGTTTTCATGGTGTTGATACAAAGGTTGAATAAACATTATTATTATACATCTGTCATCGAACACCGTAAGTTACAGCATGCCATAATTTTGTAATATTTTACAGGGTATTTTCATCCTACCATATAAGGAAATGCAAATTCCAAATATGGAATGATTACACGCATAAGCGTCCTCTAATAATAAAAACAAACATGGCTGCCAATAGGGTCTGACCAAACTCCACACAAAGAAGTTCGCTGATTCTGTTCTAATTTTTTTTGGATTTCGGCATTCCCATGATGTATTCTTGGAAGGAAAAGAGTTATTACGAGGATACCTCAAGGCATGCACTTACACAGTATACCACGCATCGATACTCCAGCTGTACTGTCTGAGTGCATACTTTGAGGTATTTTTGTAATAACCTCATATTATTATTATTATTATTATAGAATAGTGTAATGATTTCATGGAAGGTACAGTATAATTATTTTGATCTGTTACATTTCAGAGTGATGTAATGAATCAGAGTGTATTTGAGATAATCCATACCGAAGACCGAAATGAGTTTCGTCGACAGCTGGGTGACCTTACAATTACTTCTGACCAATCAGGAGCCAATCAAGTTATCACTCCTGGTGACTCACTTCCTGCACAAGGTTAGCATATTTGTGTTTGAGCTGAATCTATATTAATAATTTATTAAGATATTACAAATATTTTTAGATCTACATTGTATAATTAAAAGTAATGCAACCTTATCCTGGTATTGTGGGTGGCTTGGAGCGTAGGGTGGGTTAATTGATCGGTTTGATGGCAGGGTGGGTTGGTTAGAGGGCAAGGTGGGCGGACCTGTTATAGTGCAGGGTGGGTGTTTTGTTAGTGGTTAGTTGCATGAACGGCAGGGTGGGTTTGTCAGTTGGAATGCTGAGGCAGGATTTGTTGGAGGATAGGGTGGTTGTGGCAGTTGTGGGGCAGGGTGGGTTTGGCATTTGTGGGGCAATGTGGGTGGAACAGTTGTAGAGCAGGGTGGGTATGGCAGTTGGATGCAAGGTGGTCAGTTAGATATTGTTTAATTGGTATAATTGTATTTCTCTCTTATTTCAGATATGTCTAATAATGCAATAAGAAATTTTGTCACAAGATTTCGCTGTCTGCTTGACAACTCTTCAGGATTTCTGGTGAGGAAAAACAGCAACTATGGTTATTATAATGGTCTAGTTTCAATTTGGTTTCTTAAAAACCTTGCTTAACTCAAGGATAAGTCAAACAAAATATGCTTTTTTATCGAATGTTTTCTTGATCTGACCATTGTTGAATGATTTTTCTAGTTTTCCAGACTAACAAAAAAACTATTTTTTTTATTTACAGGCACTACATTTCACGGGTAAACTCAGACCCTTATATGGTCAGAATCATCGCCATGACGACAGTGGTGTGATGTTACCAGACAATACCATGGCGTTGTTCACTATAGCATGTCCATTACAGCCGCCGTCTATTATCGAAATACACACCAGAAATATTATATTTCGTTCAAAACATAAACTTGATTTTAAACCTCTCAGCATGGACCCAAGGTACACGTATGTTCTTATTTTTATTGATTTCTATATACTTTAATTCAGATTAGAATTTAAAAATATATTTTAATAATACATTGCACCATTTTGATAATGAAATTGTCAAGTTTGTCTTTGAATTATGTTCCTGTTTATATTACCTATAACTTTTTATTGGAGGAGTGTTTTTTCTTTTTGACAATATTTTTGGAAGAACCCAGTGAACCTTTTCATTTGAACTGTTTGCTGACCTGAAAAAACTAATTTACATGAGGGCAATGCTATAGATAGCTTAACCACTTAACAGATCTTGGCACATACATTGTAGTTGGTCTAGGATACCCCACAGAAGTCAGTGATTACCTTGTCATTTCCATAATTTAGCTTTCTACAGTTTTCACAAAAACCACTCATCAAATTCCTTTGAAACTTAACAGTTCTCGGATAAGACACACACTTGACAATTTTTGGTTGAAATCTATGCATATTAATTGCCCATTTTGCATAAATTAGATGAATTTAGCTTTCAACAGTTACATGTATCACAAGAACCACTTTGAAACTTACATGTAACTGTTCTCAGATAAGCCACATACTTGGTTATTTTAGGTTGAAGTTTGGTTATTTTAGGTTGAAATCTATGCATAATAATTACCCATTTTGCATAAATTAGCTGAATTTAGCCTTCAACAGTTATCACAAAAACCACTCATCAAATTTCATTGAAAATATGCATATTAATTACCTAATTTGCATAAAGTAGACAATTTGTTTATATCCCAAAAAACATTTATCAGATTTTAAATAAACCAAAGCCTGCAAACTGTAGATGTACAATCAAATTAATTTCTTCTGTTTTTATATTTTTAGAATTTTCTGTTAGTATTTATAAGAGCAAAAGCAGGGCTTAATTAAAGCGAGAGAGTCATTACATGTGCACATGCGGGATAACAACACATGCTAAAAACACAAAGGCTCATGGGTAGACACTTGTTTGTAAACAATGACATGCTATGGCCATCTGACGCATGCGCAGGTGACGACTCCTTCGCTTTAGCCAACAGGCTTCTGGTTCAATTGTCTCATCTTACATTTTTTTGATTTTTGTGATTGATATTAGTATAAACCACACGGCTATATTCCATGTTATTTATATTTGTTGTCGTTGTGGTTTACAGGGGACTTGAATATCTTGGATATAACGATAAAGATATGGCAAGTGCTGAGAAAGGGTACAATATGGTACATTTTGAAGACCTACTCTACTGTGCTGAACAACATGGAAACTGTAAGTGAATAGAATAAAATAGAGTAGAATAGAATAGAATAGAATAGAGTAGAGTAGAGTAGAGTAGAGTAGAGTAGAGTAGAGTAGAGTAGAGTAGAGTAGAGTAGAGTAGAGTAGAGTAGAGTAGAGTAGAGTAGAGTAGAGTAGAGTAGAGTAGAGTAGAGTAGAGTAGAGTAGAGTAGAGTAGAGTAGAGTAGAGTAGAGTAGAGTAGAGTAGAGTAGAGTAGAGTAGAGTAGAGTAGCGTAGATTAGATTAGATTAGATTAGATTAGATTAGAGTAGAGTAGAGTAGAGTAGAGTAGAGTAGAGTAGAGTAGAGTAGCGTAGCGTAGCGTAGCGTAGCGTAGCGTAGAGTAGAGTAGAGTAGAGTAGAGTAGAGTAGAGTAGAGTAGTAGAATAGAATAGAATAGAATAGAATAGAATAGAATAGAATAGAATAGAATAGAATAGAATAAAATAGAATAGAAAATATGTTCAAATGACTAAAAATTAATAGATGGGTAAACCACTCAATATATTTTCTGATTAACATTGTAATTCTTCAATATTCAATTCAAAACTTGCGCGATATTACAAAATAGGCTGAGCTATCAATGCAAAGTTATGGAAAACAGAGTGACAGTTGCTAGCAAAGAAACTCCTGCCCTTTGACCCTGATTGAATCATGCTGGAATTGTGATTGGCGACTACAAATTCATCATATCATGAATATTTATAAAATGGGTGGGAAAATTACAACATTAACAATAGAACACTATTATGAAAATTTTATGCTAATGAGATGAAGCTCCATAGCAAAACAATGGTGAATAAACTTCAAGTGATTTTTGTGTACGTACGATCGAGTGATGGTGCAAAATAATGACAATGATTCATTAGAAGTGTCAAATTTATTATATTGTTGATCTACATACCATAGTATGTCATTTTGATAAGAAAATTACAGGTTTTTGAAATCGTGGGCATCTCGACAATACTTTTGATGTGTAGGTAGTGTAAGTAATTAAATTTAAAAAGACTGGAATTAAAAGTCTTGAATAAAACAAGTAAAATTCTGTGAATATCATTTTAAAATATTTCTTGGTTTTAATTGTTTCTTTTTTAAAAAAAAAATGTAAATTCATTCAATCCTTTATATCAGTAAAACCATGTGACAGACGTATTTTTGTTTGATTTTCAGTATTGAGAAAAGGAGAAACAGGATTTATTTATTTCCGTTTAATGACAAAACATGGATCTTGGCTTTGGGTACAGGCCAAAGGTCGAATTATATTTAAAAACAGCAAGCCTGACTATATCATCTCGACTCACCGTCCAATGAGGTAAGACCTTTAAAAAAAAAAATATCATATCATATTTGTCATTGTGATAAAGCAAATTTTTAAGAGACTGTATGCGCAGAATTACACTACTAGTTGCTTGCTTATCGCAAAGTGATATTTTTTACAGTCAGCTTGCAAAGGAGTGTGCAGAAAGCAATACTGTTTGCAGTGAGCTCACAAGAATTGGGAATGCAACCTTCACAATAAAAAAATTAAAGGGCAGTAGTTGTCGTGCTGAGCATGTGCAACATGTGCTTTGATGAACATTGATTTTCCCACAATCCAATGCACTCATCTAATGGAAATCACAAGTATGAGTTTTGACCTTGCCTGTGTCTCTTCAATACCTTCCAATCTCAAAAGAAATTATCTAATTAAAGATTGGTAATAAATCAGTTTGTACTCGTTGGTCTGCGCAACAGTCAAAGTCGCCATCTTTGTTTATATATGAGACCCATATCTTGCCAATGCATGATGCGACAACCATTGCTCTTTAACTCAATAAAGATAAAGATGTAAAACATTGGTGGAAAGAAATTTTAAGGGTTAGCGTTCATTATTGGCAAGGCCTCAATAACTTTACTATGTTATTATTTTCCAGTGAAGAGGAAGGAATGCAGCATTACCAGCAACGAGGGAATTATCGCAAGTTTCCATTTTCCGGACCTGCTGTGCTCTACGATTGCAATGAACCAAGACCTCCATTCATTCCACAAGGTAGGTCTTTGCCATGGTAACAAAACTGCAGTCAATTCTGAATTTTAAATTTCATGAATATATACATAGCTCATCCTTTTATTCTTACCAATGCTGCATTTTAGTTGTCCTAGTAATTATTGTTCACTGCCAAAAAATTTATTTCTACTGCAATTTTGTTTGTTTACTGTATTTGCTTTGAAAGTAGAACACATGCTTAAATAAATTTGAGAGATTTGTTATGGGAAAAATAAATAATATTTAAATGATTCAATATACAACCATTGTAATTTGTGTTTTGATATGTTCTCCCATTATTAATATGTACTGTATGTTATAATAATTATTTTTTTACCATTCACTATGAATGCTACTTTCGTAACTGAAGTACTGTATTTGCTCAATTAGAAGTGCATCACCAATAAAAGCAAATGTAAATCAATAATTGCATACTGAATTATTAAAAATATGACGATAAACAAACCTGTCGTTTACATAAAATATATGCACAACTTTGGTACCCGGGTATATGATATGGACTACTGTGTATTAAAATGTGTTATACTGTGATAATACTGAGCGGAAAAAATATGATTCGGTGTAAATTTCACTAGTGTGAACTGTATGTAAGATAGGTTTAATGGAAATGGGAAAACAATGATATCGAAATGAAATAAATCAAAAATGAAAACAACTGACTTTTTGTATGTTACACATTCTTATTGAATTATAGCTTTATATATCTACATATTTAACTATAATATATCTATAGTTAAATTTATGAATTCTGGTCTATGTTTAATACAGGCATGGACTTTCCATATAGCAAAGGCGTCAGCAACCCTGGAAGTGATTGTGGATTAAGAGGTGCGGGAGGAGTTCCCCAAGTTGATGATCTAAACGGGGCTTATGTGAATGGATACAATGACTGCACGGTTAAGATGGAAAATGTACACTTGGCTATGGATGCTGATCATGCCGCAATGTCGGCTCCTATGGTAACAGATACAATTCATCATCCTGTTGCTATGACAGCAGCAGGGATGCAGGAACATGACTATAGGATGAGTGCACAAGCCTATTATGGATTGAGTTATAGTAATGATGGGTATGGTTACCATAGAAACTATTATGCTAATCAACACTTTAATCCCGGAGGCGAGCATGATGGGTATCGAGACTCATTTGATAAAGGAATGGAAATGCATAGGCTGTATTCATCTGATCAGAGAATTATGCAAACAAGTGACAATATTCTGCCAACTTACTATATGAATTACCCAACATATAGAGTGAACTCCACAGATGAACATGTTACCATGGAGACAAGTAATGGGAAACCAACACAAAATAGTCATGGGCTAGCCAACCCAACGCCAGCTTGCCAGTTTGAACATTATAACATGGAAGAGGCTAAACCTAGTAGTTACAGACCAAACAAACAAGCCAAAACAAAAACATTGAAAAAAACCAGCGCACATGTTGACGGAAGGAAGGACTCAGGAAACTATTCCTATTCAAGTTGTTGTTTGCTGTCTTCAAGTCCAGAGGCAGATATCACTTTACCAAATGCATGTAATTTACCATATATGCAAATCAGTGCTGCTGATGGCAAACACTATTACAGTACTGTGTCGACAAAGGTGAATATTAATTGTGGCTTCTGATTGGGTTCCTTCATCTGTTCACCCTGTCTGTCTGTCTGTCTGTCTGTCTGTCCATCTGTGAACTTTGTTTTCAGACATCTTCACCATATTTAAAATATCGCATAGTCGTTTCATATTTTGAATTTGCATTTCCTAATATATTAGGATTCATATACTCTGTGTAAAGCTGCAAGATGATGGCAAGCTGTAACTTACCACAAAACAGTGACAATTGTTTTTTATTAATAATCATTGTTAATTGTACCAGGAAATTCAATGATTCAAAGAAAATTTAAAAATTCAAATTCATTTTAAATTGTGAGAATGTCAATGAACTTTTTTCAAGAAAAAAAGAGATTGAAAAAAAACTTGAGTGCTTATGTGTGCAATGTAATCACATGGTCCTAACTTGATTTTTTCTTTTAATATAGGGCAATATGGGAATGAACACAGATCCTGTGAGTACAGTGGATTCTTGTAACGCATACACAGAAGAGACGGTGCAGACTCCAAATCCATTGTTAAATCCATTGCCACAACCGTTGTTATCTTTTTCTGCTCTGGCTGACACACTACTTGGAACTGAAAAATAATCAAAATTTGTTATCATTATTCGTAATTTATATGGTTGAAGATATTGCTTGCTTTCTGAATCAGGAAATTGTCATGAGGGCTGGTATGGGTTTAATGAATGTCGCTGCTCGCAATCAAATCATGTTGCCATTGGTGATGCTGCCAGAATTGTTTAAATTAAATTAAGAGTTTTGGAGAACTGAATCTCCATCATCGTTGCCATCTACATTTGTACCTTGAATACTGTCACACATGTCATCTCTTGTTAGATGTCATCGACTGCATACAATACACTCTCAAATGTGTATTTAAATTTAATTCATCATTTCTGTTGTTTGTATTGATAACAAATACACTGTGTATTTCAGTACAGAATTCACCTAAAAGTTTTAAACTGCTTCCAATACACCATATATATATATATATATATATATATATATATATATATATATATAGTAATTAATGTAAATGTGATTCTATATATATATATAGATATACACATTATGCAAATTTTGACCTTTCACTGCCATCACCAACACTTTGACCTATGAACTTTGACCTGTACAGTATCTGCTTCCTTTATAAAACTTGTGATCATTTTCAAACTTTATAATAAGAATCTGTCAGTTAAATGTCAAATTATTTTATTGTCAAAAACTGATGTAGAAGTTAAATAAGTGAAAAGTACACTGAAAATTTCATATTTTTTTGTGGGAACAGGAACATGTTTGTTTGTTTGTGCATTGGTATCTCTCATCTCATAACAGTCCAGTGTGAATACTCATTAAATCAGAGTTTGTTTTAGTGGGAATAATGAGAATTATGGGAAATTTGATTCATTGGCCATTGTTTAGAAAATTTCGTGAATTCTGGGTAAATTTTCATGAATTCAGGGTAAACTTACATGTAGAAATATTTTGGGTGTATTCCTTTTATGATTTATCCTGAAGTGAATTGGTTGTCAAAAAAGTAATCCACAATATTGTTCATAGAGGGCGTACTTCACTATGCAGACTAATCAAAACATAAAAACCATGACTGTACTGACTGGTTATTCCATCCTATTCATCAGTGTTTGGGTAGTTGACATATTCTGGGAAAAATGTATAAATATTGAGAATTGATATATTTTTAGCCTCTATAGGTTACATATAAAGATAGATGGCTTTTAGTGAACTGTGATATGAGGGTGAACAAATATTCATACTCAAATACCGTGAATGTGATTGGCTGCAAGTGTCTTATGTTCTGAAGGTCAGCCAATAGGAGATAACCTTCCAGAAGTGCGAAGCATATTTGTGAAGTTGAGTCATACTTGCTAGAACAATTTGCATTAATTTATTAAACAAACAAATAAGCAAAAACTATGGTTTGAATCACAATGTCTAAACCAATCAAACCCCGGCCTCCCTGTCAAGTTTCATCTGTTCGTAATTTTCTCAACCAATCATAGTCATGAGTATGATCTTTGTTGAAACAGATTAACCAATCCAATTTGAGCATGTTGAAAAGTCTCAGCCAATCAAATGTGACTTGAAAAATAGCTGAATACCTCATTCAATTATGTACTTTGATACATGAAGTAGAGTACAGTTGTGCTTCTTTTTTTAAACAATAAGATACAAGGTTTTGGAGGCTTATAGTTAAAAATGTAACAAATCTGCTTGCTTCTAATATAAGCTTCATGACACAGTTTTTGCATTATTGCCTGAAATCAAATAATTTTATTCTTATGATACAAAAAAAAAAATGTTTTGAAATAATTAAAAAAAAAACTTAAGGTAAACAGGGTATTTATTATATGTTTCTTTTGTAAAAATCATGCAGTTTTGTTACGTACTTGTCACCCAGCCAGGCAGGGATTTATCACGCATGTCTTAAACAGAGCACTCAGTGATACAAGAATCCATTAAATGTAGGTGTATATACTTCTGCTTTAGAAATTGTCTTCCACACTTTAAGAAATTTTATTCTGGTTCAACTGCAACTGTAAATGGTAAATTTTAACCAGGTTCCCTTTCCTTTCAACCACTGACTCCCCTATGTAAGAAATGGTACAATCCATATGACATCACATCCTGCATGTTACTTCATTGCTCTTTTCACTCAGGTCTGTATGTAATTTTACATAAATGATTTAGGTGGGTGTCAGTGAAGTCTTTCTAGACCATGAAATGTGCATCATATTTTCAATATACTTTTGTTATATTCACTGTGTAACGTACATTTCATTGATTGTATCTGTTAATTATCTTCTCCCAAAAGAAATATATCTTGCCATATTGGTTTGAGATTATGTACAGTTTATTAAAATGTGAAAATGCTTACATGTGTGTAATGTGGCAGTAATTTCATTTTGCAAATGTTTTTCATAAGAAAGTGGGTGTGCTAGATGACTTATAATTAGCATATATGTAAATCAGCATGCTCTTCAACAGACACCACTATTCAACTTGCTTGTCAGGGTCATTTCACATGTGTCCACGCAAATGTGATCATGTGTACATTGTATAAAGGTAGACAAATACATAGTGCCAGTTTTATAGCTACAGCTATGTGTGTAATTAACTTTACATAATGTTGAATGTCAATGTAATATACGAAGATGGACTGGCACTGAAACTGGTCTACAAAATCTGGTTCTGAAATTCTTACAAATTCATGGTACTCTCGCTGATGTATAATTTATGGTTCTGATCTGGGGGTACCAGTACTGGTCCAGTATGCCCGGTTCCGAAACTGCTCCACAATAGCACATATCCCTACTACGCATGCTCTAAGTATGAGCAATGCTGGGTACACAGCAGCTGATTTAGACAGATGAAAATTGTAAAAATCTAAAACTACATATTGTTATTTCTTTCCCATTCAACATTAAATATATTGTGCAACCTACATTGGTATGTCTTATGTCTTTTAATCAAGATCAACCGTTGAGGCCGTAATTGGCTACAGATGAACTTCCAACTCCTGGTATTTTGTTAGTCCAAAAGTAACTATTTGCCCACTCAACTTGAGTCTGTTGCATCAATACATATGAAGAATGATTAACTAACATAAAGAAAATACAAACAATATAGGTATAGTCAAATAGAGCTATGAAAAGCCCTAACCCTACTCACAGTACATATACAAAAATAAAACCTTACATAACCTCTAATATGCTGACTAAGAGCAACTGAATGAATCTAACAGTACAGTGATAAATTACGAAATAAATGTATTAATATACACAGTTGAATAGTCAGTACAATATCAAAAAATCAAAATGTACATACAGTAATGCCATACAGTAACGATGATAACTTGATGCATGTACAGTCTGATCTAGAAAGGCAAGGCCGTAGCTAGCGGAGGGGCAAGGGGGGCAGTTGCCCCCCTGAGTTTGGGACTTTTTTTAAAACTTAAAATAGAAAAAATTCGAGCAACAACGTATTTGGTTTGTACACGATTTGAAATAAAACATGGTAAGCCAGTTGCGTGTACGTTGTTTATATTTATTACTGAGCGCATTGACACTTTGATACACAGCGGGTCAAACGTAATAGTCTTTATTGAATTCGTATCCTAAAAATGAACATAGATCTAAGTACAATAAAGCATGGATGTCATTCCATGTCAGAAACATTCAGAATAAAAAAAGGAAGATACACTAGTATAAAAAAAACTAAACTAAACACAACTAAAGCAACAAACTTGCCCGAAAGTGGGTTAGAAATGCAAATTAATAAAGTAAATGTTAGGATTACTTATTTAGATTGACACGTCAGCCATGGCAGCTTCGAAGAAACGTTTGACACAACTGTCAATGTTGACTTTTTATAGTACAAGCAGTAATGTGAAGAATACCAGTATGATTGATGTATGACGTCGCCCTGACAGTATGTATGGCAGTATATTCGAATAAACAAAAAATCGATCACACTCGCCACAATCTGATGATATAAATCATTTAAATTACGGCTTCTTTTTTTTTAGGAATATGTGGTGGCCCTGAAAAGGGCCGTTTAGTTTAGTTGACATGAAGCCACTAATCAAGCTCGGTCACTTCATTATGATCTTCTTGGTGGTCGAGATTCCTCAGGGTCTGCAATGCCTCACGGCGGCGGGAAGCAATTGACAGAATTTCGTAAACGATGCGGAATATATTCAAATATATTGAATGTACATGTATATTATCTTTTCTCGGATCATGTCATCCAAGATCTTGAGACGCAATTTGCTGATCATCACTGTGATCTGATAGCTGCACAAGCACTTTTACCATGCAACATTGGTCAGCTCACATCAACCCATGTGACCTCAATTAAAAACTACTAAGGGACATTTTTGCAAAGGGCTGAATTTTTGAATATTGAAATTGAGAAGTGTATAACAAAGTTCAGCGATACACCAATTGAGCAAAGGCCCAATGATGCTGCTTCATCTCTTGCTGTTTGTGATGTCAACTATTTCCCAGCCATCCACAGAATTCTCACACTATTCTTTACAACACCTGTCGGAAGCGTATAATGTAACGTTCTTTTTCTGCACTTAGGCGGGTAAAGTTATGGACACGATCTAGCATGCCTCAAGACAGACTCACCGCTCTTGCCATGTTACTTGTACACCGAGGCACAGACATCATTCCTTATCCAAAAGTGATTTATTCAAAGAAAGATAACTGGAGATAAATGTATATGCTATTGCCAAAGTTGTAAACATAAACTGTGTATTGTACAACTATCAATTGTATTAATCAGTCCTGCACATTAATGTAAAACAGTTGATTATATATGAAGATAGAACAACAGTGTGTATAAAGTTCATACTGTAATATCCCGTGTTTTGTTTATATTCATAAAATAAAGATGATAGACTTATGGCGCAACTGCACACCTATACGCCCATATACATTTATACGCAACTTAAAAAAATACATTTGCTGCCCCCCTAGTGAAAAAAAGCTAGCTACGGCCCTGAAAGGTATAACATTCATCATAAAAATATTCAATGAAAATAATGTACAATACTCGTATGTGATGACAATACACTGCAACACACGAGGTACCAATATATCGGCGTTGTCAATAACACTAAATGCGTGTGTCTGATTTTCCGACGGTTAATAGATAGCATAAAACTAGTAATACACATTTCAAGTAAATATTGGTTCCTACCATGATAATATCTACTGCTATTTACTATTATAGTGTGTGGTATCTAACACGGATACCAAAACAAACGTATTTGACGTTCATGTCCCAAAAAACTCGTCGCCATATTTCGTCTACAAGCCAAAATACCTATCCAAAACATGCCAATAGGCGGCGCTATAACTAAAAGGGCTGTAATATGTGTTTTTGGCTGTAACATTATGGCCCTTTAATAGAGAGAAAACGTCCTTCGAACTATCACAAATAATTTAACATGTGGAGGTCAAACAACTTAGAAATTTCTGATTGACCAAAGTCAGTAATAAGAGTTCACTGTGCTCTGCTATCTGAATCACCCTCGAGTATCAGGAACAGCTTGTCCACTAGGTGTGTTAAAATGTTCATTTTTTTCTTTACTTTAACAAAACGAACAAATTCTCTGCTGTCTTTCATAATCTCGATGACCTTTCCCATGGGCCAAGATCGTCTTGTTGCAGAACTATCAATTACGAGTACTATGTTTCCAATAGTCAGGTTTCTTCTTGGTTGAATCCACCTTTGCCTTTCCTGTAAAGTAAGTAAATATTCTTTTGTCCACCACTTCCAAAATATGTCAGCTAAGTACTGTACTTGATGCAAACATATGCGAGCATAAACATCACACTTACCAAAAAGGCCGGGTGGCAGATTCTGTCTCGACTGCAGTAACAACTAGTGGTTAGGCGTGAGAGCTTCTAAGTCGTTTACATCATCAGACACTTGTGTGGCTGTTAATGATAGACTGTACTTCGCAAAAGAGTGTTTGAAGTGATTCATCAGATAGGTGGATATCCTGTTCCTTAAGAAGTGAGAAGAGGACTTTCCTAATTGTACGGATTTGCCGCTCCCACACTCCTCCAAAATGAGATGTTGCTGGTGGGTTGAACTTTCTGCTGTAGTACTTTTGTTCTGATTCCATCTTTCAATTTCTCGACGTAGTTCTCATTGAGCCCCTGTGAAATTGTATGGCACGGGTAGCAAGACACATGAAGATAGCACCTTAACGCTTATGTCGGTACGAGTGAAGGTTGGTTCCTTTGGTGTGAGATGATCTGCAGGAAGACTAGCCATCTTCTGTTCTCCAACTTCTGAGCGATAATGATGACATGTTACACAATTATTTATAATGCGTCTTATGGCTGCATTCACTCGTAGTATCTAGTATTTACTTCTTATTGTGGACAGCATTGTACCCGTACCTGGATGTCCAACGGCCCTGAACATCTTCTAAGATCAATTTAGATACAATTAATTCTTTGGGCAGTACTATTGGGTGCTTCATTGAGATTGGCAGTGATGCACACTCAAGACGCCCACCAACCTGTAGTAGACCTTCTTTCAGCTGGTTCTCTTTATCATTTTCTTTTATCAGAATGACAACACTTCAAGTTCACTTGGGAAGTGTTGCTGCTAAACATATCTCAATATTGACGTTTCTGCTGACTGCAACAGTTTAAGGCTTAGGGTTGCATGTTTGTCATTCTGGATTGAATTTTTTTTGTGGGCTTACCTCTGCTTCTATAAGCAATGGCCTTTATTTAGCTTTGACCATGAGGAGAAGTGTGTTAACAGCTTATTCATTACCACTGATGCATCACTCACTATTATAGTGTGCACTTCCCTATTCACCTCTGGATCTCTATCTGGAATACCTTTGCTAACTACCACTGACTGTTGCCATTCACTCTCTATTTGCCATTAAAAACCAGGTCCTTCTAGCCATCTTTTGTTGCAGAGAAATTTATCAGCAGTCATTCCTTTAGATGCATCATCAGATGGATTCTGACTTGTATCTATATATCTCTACTGGTGTGCTGTTGTGCTGATGTGCTCCTAATACAATGTTGACATGATTGGTTACGAAAGTGTGGAATCATGCTGTCTGGTTATACAGTATTTCAAGACAGACATACTATCTGTCCAAAAGTAGCTGTTATCTATCTTGTAGTCAAGCTCTTTTTCTAGCATTTTATTTATGCAAACTGACATGGTAACTGATATTAATTCCATTCTAGGCATAGTAATCTTCTTTAAAGGTGCAACTCACTATCAACAAGGAACAGTAAATTATCCCCATTTGGTTGGCGATACGAAAGTAGGAAGCTGTTTCATTCCACTAGCGTCAGAGAAGTTATGGATTTCACACAACCAACATATCCAAATCCTTCTGGCCAATAAATTCTGGGATCAGCCAATTCTTCTAGTGATGGCAAGTCTGTCTGCCACCTTCTCCATCTTATTAAGTCTTTAGCTCCAATCTTCTGATCCAATCCAATAGTGCAACAACACATATCTTGAAGCATATGCTTCGCAGGTAATATAAATGGAGCAGAGCTAACTGTTGACAGTATTCCCCTTCTAGTTGAGGATGATCTTTATGAGTTATCTGGAATCCTAGTGTATCTGCATCTATTGACCAACCTACATCAAACACTCACTTATTTGGCAGATCTTCCCAGTCAAGCTGTACAGCTCTTATTCCCTTTGCTCTTTCTTCTTCTGGAATGGACTGCATCAGTGCACAGCTGTCACATTCTGAGAAAAACATTGCATACTCATTCAGTCCCTTTGCATTGTTTGTTGTGATAGAAGGCCACTTCATAGCCCTTATAATATATGCACTGGCTATTATTACAATATTGCCATAGCGATCTTCTAATTCCTTTAATGCAGCTGGGTAGCCTCTACTTGCATCTAGCTAACCAAATCTACTGACAATTTTATTTGCTTCATCTGTATTATACTGTTTGAGATATTTCATCCATTTGTCACCAGTCTCTGTATTTGCTACTACTCTGGATTTAAACTGACGCATGAACTTTGTGTATTCCATGATGTCACCACCAAAACATTTGATATCGGGTTGAAGCATTTTTCAGCTCTCTCACTACAGATAAATGGTTTCATTGTGTGATCTCCTGTTAGTAACAGAGCTCTGACTGTTCAATCACTTTTGCCAATCAACGCGGATACCAACATCGGTATACAGTGTGTTTCCACTGGAGCTCTTACATCAATGCTGAGTACCAAGGTGGGATCGGTACAGCTCTTAGGGACTGAACTGGTTCAATCTGGCCTCCAAAGTGAACTCCCTCCTGCAGTCGCAGGGTATGACACAGGAGGACCAGCAAGGGGGGCGAGTGCCTTGTCGGGCAAAAACAGGCTACCCAGCCAACTGGAGCCCAGCTGACCCTTACCAATATGTGGTTAAGGATGCAGCTTGTGAACCGGGCAGTGCTTGGTGCAATACTTTTCTTTTGTGCATGCTGGTGGTGATCCCATCTCCCCGATTGGGGGAGATGCCTTTGGACTCTTTTTTTCATCGGCGCTCTTCTCTCCCACTGCTGGCGTGGAGACCAAGACTGTTGGTCAACTCCCCTGGACACATTGTGTGACCCGGGTTGTGGAGGGGGCTCAGAGGGCGATGGAGGGGGGGGTGATTGTTACCTTTCGGCGACAAGGACAAGAAGGCTGATCCTGAATTATGTCGCTCCTGTCCCATGCTTTCCCCATTGGGGCTATGCAAACAGTCAATGGTTCCTTGGTGTTAAAGCGTCAGCTTACCCTTTTAAGTTCTTACCGCTTGAGTGATAAGCATCACATCACAATCCTCGGCAGATGGGCCAGTTTTTGGCTGTTCAGAAAGTCTCTATATGCGACATCCATACTGTCCATTTTGGCAGGACTGGTTTCGGGCGAGCGGGAGGCAGTACTGAGTTAGTGTGCCTACCCTACTCCAGTGGGAAACAAGTTTGATAGCCTGCGGAGAAGGCCTTGGGTGCACGACCGGCTCTTTGGTGGCCGGCTAGCTGATGTGGTGGTTGCTCAGGATCAAAGTATTCAATTGAAGCAATTATTTATGTTGGCTAGGGCTGTTAGTATATTCAGCCAGCAGTTCAAACCAAAATCGCAGGATGGCTCAGGCAAAAATTCCCCCACTAAAGACACCACCAGCAAGGATCTAAGCACTCATGGTCTCCTTCTGAGGGGCAGAAGAAGACAGGTTGTGGAAAGCATCAGAAGAGGTCCAAGAATGTGGCCCTGGTGGAGAATCTGTTGTCTCAGCCGGATGAGCCCCGCGTTGTTCTATCTTTCCACATGGAGGCTGTCGATAAACTCGCGCAAGCACAATTCGTTTTGGCTGAGTTATCAAAGCTCCTCGCTTTGGCACAGTCGGATGGCACCAGACGTTTGCATGAGTCTAGATGGAGACTCTACATTGATTGGTGTAACGGAAAGGAAATTGACCATCTCAGTGCCTCTATTAGCGAGGTAGCAATTTCTTGTATTTATTTGATCAGGGAAAATCAATATCTACGATTCTTGGATATTGGGCAATTTGTTCCCAGTCTTATCGAAATCTGCAAGACTGAAACTGACCTAAAGTTTGGTAATGCAACAATTGTTTAAGTTTTCCCACTTGAAGATGCTGCACGCCAAAGGGCTAACGAATCCACCAAACTATGATATGTCATTGGTCCGGGTGATGTTATGTCACCCCCCTTCGAGCCTATGGAAGAGGCGGACATGAAGTATGTCACTATGAAAACAGTTTTTCTCTTGGCTCTGGCATCAGGTAAGCAGCGTTCAGAGATCAGAGCTTGCTTGCTTCAGTGATGTGCCTCCTATACGAATGATATGAAGTTATTTTGAAGACTCAGATAGGCTTTCTTGCCCAGAACTAAATCCCAGGGCGTGACCTGGAACCAATCGTCATCCCACGCCTCACTAACATAGTGGGCAAGGAGGAACATCGGGAAAGGATTCTATGTCCTGTCCGAGCTTTGAGCTGGTGCCTCGATCGCACCAAGGTGTCTTGGGGCAGTGAGAAGCGCATATTTGTCTGTTATTTTGACAAAACAAGGTTTGAACTGAGCTCGGTGAAATTTGCATCTTATAGTTGGTATCATCTCAGTTGGCAGGTTTTTGTTCATCGTGTAATATCCAGCTTTTTCTCCATGCTACTGTCTTTTTTGCAATTGATTTCCTGTGACAGAGTGGTTGTATTTGTTTTCGCAAATCCTCCATGCCCACCTGGATTTAAAATACTCAACCCTTAATATAATATAATATAATAAAAGCATCGCATAACATGATGAATGTCCCACACAGTAAAGGCTCCACATCATATGATAATGCATTACATGACATGACAAATGCGTCACATAACTTGGTGAATGTACCACATAATATGACAAATGCACTAAATGACATGGTAGGAATGAAAACGCATCGTATAACATAATATTGTACGAATTATGATAGCTGTGGCGAGATGCTGAATTGTTCGCGTTACGGACATCGAGTAACGAAAACATATGTTTGAAACCATGCCCTCTTTTGTGAAATTACGACAAAATTGTAGCTCGATGTTCAATTTATAGTTGACAGATCTCGCCCCTCCATGCAAAATTTCGTGCCGTCGCCTCTGTTGACTGATCGATTTTTGTGTTCATGATATTTACGTTCAAGCATGAACTATGCCAAAGCATGCCAGCAATACGAAATTACTCTACTTAATATAAGGGCATACAATACAATGGGCGGTGCTTAATATTGATTTAATTGTACATTCTTTAGAACTAACGTCACCCTGGTCACATCAAACATTATATAAACTAATTACGGTGTGGGAGATTGCTGACATCCAGTGCTGACACACGCTGGAGAGAGAATCCGACAATAGCTGTGAAGAATATTCCAGCAGTCGTGAAGTAAGTCGTCAAACAAACATATCAGATTGAACGTGTTGATTTTTTTCTATTTTTAGGTAAGTGACGAACCACTAGTAATTTTGTGAGGGCGATAGAAGAAGAAAATTCAAAATATTCTTTCTTTAACTTAGTTTTGTGCTTACATTGTTGTCCATGATAAAAATGGTGTAAAGTGTTTTTCTACTAGTATGTAGAAAATAGTTTTGTTCTGAAATTTGTTTTTTGTTATTGATTCAGGCAGGATTTTTTCTTATGTACTTTTCCTGTACATATGTTTTTCTAATTCTGCCTTTGTCTCCCAGAGTTTTAATGGGCAACACCAGAACACCAATAATATAGTAAAACGAATAGAAGAAGATTGGTTAGTTGGTTGGTTGGTTGGTTGTATTTACACCCCATGTACATTCATCTGATCAAAAAAGCAAGCTATAGCGGCTTATCGTATTCTATTCTTACTAAGTGAACCATCATTAATTTTTATTGGGAACAAAGTTCATACACTATCAATGCACAAACCAAAACCGTTGGTATGAATTAATCAGTTGCTAATTCGACTGATGTTTAAGAATATATAAAGCACGAACGCCTGGAAGAAAACTGCAGGATTGGCTAAAATGACTAAGATTACGTAACATCAAATACAAGCATTTACATTATTTTCACGATAATCACAGTCAAGTATTTGCCAATTTGAAAGCATACCACTAAGTGGTGGGGCATTATCCTAGGGAGGGCGATGGCAACAAAAAACAAAACTGTAAACAATATTTTTCTCTTCACTTGATGTAATTTGTTTCTTACTAGTATGTAGAATACGTTTTGTTATAAAATTTAAGCTTGAGTAATTTGTGGTGACACCTGCAGGGTTTTCTCATATTTGAATCCTGTGCATTTTTTTCTATTTCCGCCATCGCCTCTTAGATATTATAATGTCCAACACCAAAACACTTAGTATTGTATTTAAAAATTCCGAATAGGAGAATCTATCTATCTATCTATCTAAAAAACTTATATAGCGCCGGTATCCAAAACTAAGTTTTGTTCAAAGGCGCTGAAAGCGAACACTACAAATCTGTAGAGTTATTCCACACTGTAGGCGTTGCTGAACAAGTAGGTCTTAAGTCTCTTTTTAAAAATATTGACATCAGTAACTTCACGAAGATCAAGTGGAAGGTCATTCTAGAGTTTTGGAGCTGCATATGAGAAGGCACGTCCACCATATGTTTTCTGTCTGTAGTTAGTGTTATGGAGAAGCTTCTTATTGGAAGAACGAAGACAGCAACTGGGTGTGTACACATGAAGTAGATCAAGAATGTAGTTTGGAGCAAGTCCATTCAGAGCTTTGAATGTCAACAGCATAAGTTTGTAGTCAATCCTATAACGAACAGGTAGCCAATGTAACTTCTGTAGAACTGGAGATATGTGATCATATTTTCTAGTGCAGGTGATGATTCTTGCAGCAGTGTTTTGAGCATGTTGAAGAAGATTGATGCTATTGTCCGGCAGTCCAAATAATAATGAATTCCCATAATCAAGCTTAGCAGATAGAACAGCATGAATTAATGTCTGGCAGGTGTCATTACTGAGATATTTCCTAATGCGACCAATGCGACGAAGATGGTTGTAGATGGATCTGCAAGTAATCTTGATGTGAGTGTTGAACATATGAGTATTGTCAAAAGTAACTCCCATGTTACGAGCAGATTTGACTGGTGCAAGTGAACTGGTACAAATGGTGATTTTGTCAATTGGATCAGGCAACTTGGTAAACTTTGAGCGAATGATCAGTACTTCAGTCTTAGAGTCGTTGAGTTGGTTACTTGGTTAATTGTATTTAAATGTATGTAAAATCACTCTACTTTATGTAATTATTTAACGGCATACAGACATAGTGGACGGTACGTATTATTGAATTAACATTCAATAATTAATATAGCTGTGGCGAGATGCTAAATTATTCGAGTAACGGACATCGAGTAACGAAAACATATGTTTGAAACCATGCCCTCTTTTGTGAAATCACGACAAAATTGTAGCTCGATGTTCAATTTATAGTTGACAGATCTCGCCCCTCCATGCAACATTTCGTGCCGTCGCCTCTGTTGACTGATCGATTTTTGTGTTCATGATAATTACGTTCAAGCATGAACTATGCCAAAGCATGCCAGCAATACGAAATCACTCTACTTAATATAATGACATACATAATGGGCGGTGCTTAATATTGATTTAATTGTACATTCTCTAGAACTGATTAAATGACGTCACCCTGGTCATATCAAACACTATATAAACTAATTACGGTGTGGGAGATTGCTGACATCCAGTGCTGACACACGCTGTAGAGAGAATCCGACAATAGCTCTGAAGAATATTCCAGCAGTCGTGAAGTAAGTCGCCAAACAAACATATCAGATTGAACGTGTTGATTTTTTTCTATTTTTCGGTAAGTGGCGAATAACTAGTAACTTTGTGAGGGCGATACAAGAAGAAAATTCAAAATATTCATTAACTTAGTTTGCTAACATTGTTGTTCATGACAAAAATGGTGTAAAGTGTTTTTCTACTAGTATGTAGAAACTAGTTTTGTTCTAAAATTTGTTGTTTTTTGTTGTTGATCCAGGCAGGATTTTTCTTATGTATTTTTCCTGTACATTTGTTTTTCTAATTCTGCCTTTGTCTCCCAGAGTTTTAATGGGCAACACCAGAACACCAATAATATAGTAAAACGAATAGAAGAAGATTGGTTAGTTGGTTGTATTCACACCCCATGTACATTCATCTGATCGAAAAAGCAAGCTATATTTTCGATGGGCAACATGATAAGTGGCTTATCATACTCTATTCTTACTAAGCAAATCATCTTACATTTTTGTTGGAAACAAAGTTCACACACTATCAACGCACATACCAAAATCTCTAGTATGAATTAATCAGTTGCTTTTTAGACTGATGTTTAGTAATATATAAAGTACGAACGTCTGGAAGAAAAAAAAAACTGTAAAAAATATTTTTCCCTTGATGTAATTTGTTTTTACTAGTAATAATAATAATAATAAGTTTATTCAAGTACATAGGCCACCGGCCTTTAGGTACAAATCAGATATAAAGTATATATTTACACATATAAGGGCTAATCAAGAAAACTCGTATCACAATTCAGGTCTTGTCTTTGCATAGCATAGAAAATAAATTTTGAAAGATCACGTATAACGGTAACACTGCGTGAGAACATTAAAGAAATAAATTTATCAATAGTTGGAAAAGAAATCATTAATTCGGAGATGTATTTTCTCCTCAGATCACTTTAAAAAGGGCAAATTAAACTAAAGTGGTATTCATCTTCAACCTGGTTTGTAGTACAACAAATACAAATACGCTCTGATCTCTCATTATTCAATCGCCTATTTGCTTCAATTCTTAATTGATGTATTGACATTCATAACCTACACAAAGCTGTTCGAAAATATGGTTTATCATTACAGTTTAAGTACTTTTTCTTGCCAAAAAGCTGTTTAAATTTAACATACATATCAACTTTGGAGGAGTTTTGTTATAAAATTTAAGCCTAATTAATTTGTGGTAAACCTGCAGGGTTTTCTCATATTTGAATCCCGTGCATTTTTTTTTATTTCCGCCATCGTCTCTTAGATATTATAATGTCCATCACACCAAAATTCCGAATAGGAGAATATTGGTTGCTTGGTTAATTGTATTTAAAGAGGGAGGGTAATCACCTGCGCACGCGCGGGAATTGAGTCCAAAGCGACGATAACAACACACGCTAAAAACTCAAAGGATCATGGGTGGACGCTTGTTTGTAAACAATGATACGCTATGACCATCTGACGCATGCGCAGGTGACGACTCCCCCGCTTTAAATTGTATGTAAAATCACTCTACTTTATACAAATATTTAACGGCATACAGACATAATGGACGGTACTTATTATTGATTTAATAGTATACTCTCTAGAACTGACTTGATAACGTCACCCTGGTCATATTGATTGCTGATATTCAGTGCTGACACACGCTGTAGAGAGAATCCGACAGTAGCTCTGAAGAATATTCCAGCAGTCGTGAAGTAAGTCACCAAACAAACATATCAGAACATATTGAACGTGTTGATTTTTTTCTATTTTTAGGTAGATGGTGGACCATTTGTAACCCTGCGATGGCAGAAGAAAAAAAAATTCAAAATATATTATAGTTTTTCTCTTAGTTTTGTGTAATTTTTTGTTCGAATCTTTTGATGAAGGAATGGGAAAGTGACCGGATTACGTTAAATCAAATTCAAAAATAGTTTTCATAATAATTACGACAAAGTGTATAACTATGTTCACTTATCTGTAACAAAAAGAGCAACATAAGTATATACAAAGTCGCTCATGTTTATTTACCTCTGTTGGTGCGACCAAAGTTCACACACCGCACGTACTGAAACCGCTGATATGATTGCTATTTCGACATAATTCCTGTTAGACAATGATTAATTAAGTGGCTTATGCCAAAAATATAAAATGTTAAATATAAAATGTACTAAAATGAGATTATCTAAAATCGAAATGTTTTCATATTAATTACAGTCTCGAGTATATGCCAAAGCATACCACCATGATAAAAGCACTTGACTTAATTTAACGGCATACAGACACAATAGACGTTGTTTAATATTCATTTAGTTTTATATTCTCTAGGTCTGAATTAATAACATCACAGCACGTTGATCATTTCAAAAACTATATACACTCATTTTGTTTGGGAGACTGTTGATACCCAGGGCATCGACAAAAGCAGGAGAGAGTCTCCATCAGCCGCGAAGTAAGTCGCCAAGCAAACATTGATTGAACTTATTGATTTTTTCTATTTGTGTAGTGAAGGATCCTTTGCTCTTGGAGGGTGTTTGCAGAAAATCCAGTTCAAAATATTATTTCTCCCACTTAGTTTTGTGCTAATTTTTGTTTTTTCGATAAACTTAGTGTAATGTGTTGTTGATCCCTGCAGGATTTTGTTTTTTTCTTATTCTGTCATCGTCTCTCGGACATTATAATATGCAACACCAAAACACTAAGATTGTAGTAAACATTCCGGATAGGAAAATATTGGTTGGTTGGTCGTTTGTATTAACACTGCATGTACAAATCGTGTACAACGCCCGAAAAAAAAACACACATAAAACAAGTGGATGTATTTTTAATGTTTATAAAGTTTTTTTTACATAGCAACGACCACATACAACCACGTGGTATTGCTTCCATGGATTACGTTTAAGAACACTACACTAGTAGCCCTTTAGTCCATGAGTCAGTCGCCTTGCTGCTACTAACAAAGGATACTAATCAAGTAATCTGGCTTTGAAAAATATTAGCTTGACATGACAAATCAGTAACTTATAGAACATTTGGAGGTGTCAAAGTCCACTCGACAATATAAATTGTGATTTTATTAGTTAAAACTTCTTGTATTATATTTCAATTTAAACATTTTCGAATGATAAAATAATCAGCACCGTTATAATATGTACAGCGCCTCATATGTGTTGGCACGGTTGGAACATGCATATTAACACAGTCGTATTTCGTTTTTACTTCAAAACTATTTTACCCATCTTAATTCAAATGACTTGGAATTATAATTTGCAAACCAATACACTACACTCAAGTGCACAATTTTCGTTTGTTGCAAAGTCCATGATGGCACCAAAGCCAGGTGACTGATCAATTTTTTTGTATTAAGAAGTTTTAGCCAAACATACAAAATATTAAGTTGATCGATAAAAGCTTCTGAGAAACAAATGCACCAAACCATGTAATTGACCGAAATGTTTGCTCATTCATTCTGCATGCAAAATAGCAAGTATTCATAACAAACAAATTCTAAACAATAAAATAGAGATATCATGTGATTGTCACAATTATTTTCCATCCATCTGAAGGCGTTCAGTGAAGAGATGCAACATGGAAAATTTCAAATCATAATGTGGCCATCAGTATGTCTAGAAGAAAACCAAAATAGTGATCAGATCACGTGACGCATCAAACAAAGATTTTCCATCATTGATGTACTTCTTACATTCATCCTAAAATTCAAATTCAGTTCAGTGGGTGTAATGTATTCGATATTTAAACTGGTATTGTAATTTCGGGATAAATCGTGGCAGACAAGATTACGTGACCATTAAGTTATTGTTGTAGCACATAAGACATAGTTTATGTCAAAGATTTCAGCCCCTTTAGTTCGCCAGAATAGTAGGCCGGTTTGGACTAATTTCAAGATGGCGTCAATCTGAATGCTAGAAGCAGATTACTGAAGGCCTACGGGCTCACTAGTTGTCAGGTCTGTATCTATATTTTTCAAAACAATTACCCACAATGCACTTTAATCAGATCATTTAATCAATTTGTTCTCGAGGTCTGGTGAACAAAATGAGCCAGAATTTAGCGTGTGCTTAGTATATGACATTTTGCACCTAGATTCAAGTTTGCTAACAAAACCGTCTGAATGAGAGGTAATACAACATTGCAAAACAAGATATCAGGTAAACCAAGTGGCTGGTCGTAATTTTGAAACTTGTACCAACTGGTTCCCATCGACATACGAACTTTAATTTTTCACAGGTTGCATCAGCTCCGCTGATTGCCAGTGGAGTTTAAAAGATCAATACCATAATCAAAGTGCAGTTGGATCCACGTGCTTACGTTCAGGCATAATAATGAGATCATATATGGCCACATATTATGTTAGTCGCATCGTGTGTTCAATGCCTTCATTATGAAACTAGGTGAACTTATGATGTGATATTTGAAGGGTAAAATGCACCTCCATATATATATATATATATGTGAAATGTCAGACCAACAAAACATGCAAAACGATAAACGAAGACGTCGATCGCTATTTTGATAGGTATTTGCACCAATTTCCATTTGTTTGCTTGAGAATACATTTTCTGGTTTTTAGCTTCAGACATTCAAATAACCTGACAAGGTTACAGATGAAAGAAATAAGGAGGAGAGGAAGAAGAAGAAAAACAAACTTACAATACCTGGGACCTTGAAAACCGGACAATAATAAAATGGACCTAGCCCTTCATGCTTGTGTCCTTGAAAACTGGGTCCTAGTGCTTCGAACTCGGACCCCCTAAGACGGGCAATAATAATAGGCCCTCTAAATAACTGAACAATAATAGAGGCCTAGGTAACACCATGGGCAGTAAGGTGTTGCAAGGGTGTACCTCGAATCACCATCGCAATATAATGCCAGCGGTGTTACCCCTACGCATTTGATTTACAGCGTGAGTAGCCAATCAGAGAGCACGTTGCATTATTAAACGCAAATTATGGCCATAATTCCCAACGATAAACTTTAAAGTGCCTGATAGTTTCAGTGTGCCATTGAGAGGATAGAGTTATCAGCGAATCCATATAGCAGGTGTGGTCCTTGATTTTGAGTGATCAGATGTTTACAGATGTTTGTAATTAGAGAATGCTTTGTGGATGGAAGATATGTGTTGACTTCTGTACTACTTTAAAATAAGTTGAAGCAGCCAGTGTATGCGTATATAACAACACTCACAACACCTCTCCGCCACGCAGTATTACATATACTTACTACCTTAAATATATGTCAACAATACCATTAAAAACTTGCGCAGCAGCAGCAGTAATGCATTGCCATTGCCTTGTTACACCCCTATATTTCGACAACCCTATGTTGTGATGCTAATAGGTTCTGACACCTACGAAATTTTAGAAACGTTTTTGACATTTCACTGCATTTTTATCTCTTTACTATAAGAAAAAATATCATTATTCTTCTTCAAATATTATCCTGCGCCCACATTTTGTAACACAATGTTACATTTCTTTACATTGAAAACAAATAAGTATGCCGAATTATAATACTTGTCACTCCTCTGGCCATGAGCTTTCATGTAGGTGTTTTGTGAACATCGTCGGTAATTGTACATTCAGATTTACAATGTCAAACAATATTCTCAGACGTGCAGTATCCTATCAAGCTCCAGACGCAAAATATACTTTTTTTAATGTACCTGACAGTCTTCAAGTCCTCTGACAACTAATAGACCTAAATTACATTGTTAAGTACTTTTAAAGTCGACGAACATCCGTTAAATCCTGGGCCGGCGAGAATGTGCCATATTTTCATTCAAAATGTGTACGCTAGCGGTCGGAAGCCAAGTGTGAACCAATTTCTCTGTTCAACGCGATCAGTCTAGTTACAGAATACTGGTTGTACAATTAAAATGTAAGTCAAATTTAATTGGGTAAATTTTGGCTGAAGACACTGAGCCGTTGTTGTGATATTTGCCCCAGACAATCAGGGTGAATGTGTTAACTTTAAAAAAATTAACACAGCGTCAAACAAAAAGTAAATTTCATGGGATTAACTTTATACAAAAAATCTGGATTTGGAAGTTATTTAAGTGACGACACCTCTTTTTTTCAAGATATTTGCATAATTACGTAATAGCCTGTCACATATTAAATGGAAATTCCTCAGACAAACACCATCATGTTATATATCAAATTAAAACTATTTTGATGTAGCGTACATATATTGCGGTGGTTATTACATCGTATAATCCATTACTTATTGACATGAATTCATTAACTTTAATAATAATTTTCTATGCAAATCCTGTCTATGATAAAATGAATTAGTTATGACATATTCATGCATTTGAAAATAAGTTATTTTATGTTTTCTCAATATTTTATTTACTTATTTTACTTATTTATTTAAGAGAACGTTATTACACTTCCAAGTAATTACATATAGACGAAAATGGAATTCAAATAGATGGCGAGACGTTGCCTGACCTAAGATTTACATAAGTAAATTAAACATATGTAGCAAAGAAGTTGTATTGTACATGTAGGTCCCCCTCTGATATCGATCTAACAATAAGATAATTATGGGAGAATATGCGAGAAATTTTAAGATTAAAAAAAATCAAGTGTAGAATTCTGATGTGGATGTTGTCTAACATGGACCGTAACCTTGAACGGGAAATTATGAATCAAATTTGCAGAAACCGGTAATATAAACTTGTAGAATACCCCGGCTCCTGGCATTAGAGGAAGCCGGCCTATTGTACATTTGAATTATCGCATAATTATCTGATAATTCTCGATGTTTTAGATCGATATTAGACAAGGTCTGCAGCTGAGTGGTGGTTTATTTTTTTTAAACATGGAATTCTCTTTTAGATTGATAGATTGATTTGTGTTTTTTGGCATCTCAAAAAATTATGCAAACGCTACGGAATGCTAAATGTAGTGCATATTTATCTCTTGCATAATAAATAAACAAACAAACAAACAAACAAACAAACAAACAAACAAACAAACAAACATAAATAAATAAATAAATAAATAAATAAACAAACAAACAAACAAACAAACAAACAAATAAATAAATAAATAAATAAATAAATTTGGAAAGGTGCTACCGGATGTAAACAGCAACCTTGCAATTCCGCGACTGATGAATATCGAAGTACAACTTTCATAAAAAGGGTAAAATAATTTTCCGACAATTATCGACCTAATATCGATCTAAAACTTCGATAGTTAGGTTTTAGGTTGGAAACACACCCAACACACACGGATATTGTCAAATAATTGTCGAAGTATTAGACTGATACAATAGGCAACATTGTTTGATAATTCTCTGATATTTATCCGATAAAAACATGCAAGATCCCGCCTCATGGATATTCAAGCATTTGACATGGCCGGACTCTGGTTCACCACAGTTGGATTTCTAGTATTAACCCACATGACATCCTGGTTACAGGTCAAATGTTAGCAGTCAAAAGTCACGCAGGGTATCATGTGCATTATAATTACTTGTGGCCGCATAGAGCTAGTCAGTTTGAGTTTGACACAAGTATACATTGTTTCGGAACATAGGGCAGTCCCCCTGCATGGAATTATCAGCTGCAACGCTGTAGCCTTTTGACTACTCGCGCTGTTGATCACTTGACCTGTGCATAAAGTTGATAATACTCAAAATCAGTTCAACGCATTAATAAGCGCAGTTTGATATAATCAAAGTACACTGACAATTGAACATTCATGTTCTATAGTACATTGTGATCTTCATTGCCAGAACATTTAAAAGAATATCTTTATTTCATAGCTATGTTATTCTAAGGAAGATTGGAGAACGGTATGATGTATACGGCAAAGACGGTGCCAATGTTCTTGGAAACGTGGCATGTACTAAATAAATAAGTACACCCTAAGTTGCACGCCGTCGAGCAAGAAGAGATCCAAGTAGGGGATTTCCCTGACCACGTGACTCGGGTCACAGGCGGATCGAAAAGAGAACAGCGAAGAACTACTACTGTTCTATATGAGTGTACAGGGAAATATGTTTTTCTTTTTTGCGGTCCGTTCATTCTTTGGGTTTTGATATTGTATTAATAGTAAGGAAATTAAAAGGGCGTTCCAAACAGCTAGTCACAGCAGTAATAATCATTGATGATTGTGTGCATATCAGGGCGAATAATGGAAGGAGTTACCCTTTGTGGAAACATCCAAGATGTAGAGAGCTGATACACATTTTTGATGATATAAGTGTTTTATGAGTTACTTCAGATAAAATAAATGCTTTTTAAATTATATAGCAATGGAACCTGACAAGGGGTCCAGTAATGCAGAAACGAATCAAGATCTAATCGGTGAATCTGATGTCAGACGATGGGGACACGAAAATAATTTAAAGCAGTCAACGATTGATGCCCTTCTTAAAGAAGGTTTTGACTGTATACCTGCATTACAAGTAATGGAGAAACAAGATGCAGATGCATTAAATATCAAACTAGGACAACGCCGTCTTCTTCTACGGGCTTTGGATAATCTAACTACACGAGAACCAACAAGCCGAACATTTCCAGCGAATTTGAAACGTATGGCAACAATGCGATTCAACTACCTGGTTGTCAACTTATCTACAGCAATAGATGACAGTATGTATACGTCAATATAATAAGATTGTACTCAATATATAATTCCTAATGAAATGGAATACGCTTTCAGAATAATTGTCCAAAGCTATTTCTGAATTGTGCACGTGACTTTACCCCAGAACGAAATTTTCATAGGACTTACTGATTCATGTCTAAAACGTCTATATATTAGTGTGTTTAATATTAGATCGGGTAAATAATCCCGTGCTCTGGATCTTCTAATACTTTAACTCATCTCCCTAGCATGAATCACACAAATCAATTTCATTGGTCTCTAGGTCCAACATTACGGTGGATTTATCCCAGACAAAAAGATAATACAAGTTCTAACTTAATGTTAATATCTTTTTGTTGTTGCTTGAGTAGTTAATTAATTAACATTATAATCGTACACAGCATTCACCATATCTAGTAAAAGCTCTACGATTCACCACCGAATCTGTTTTGTCTAATGTTTTACAGATACAATGTACAAATTGAAGTCGTTGTGTCATGATATCATAGACCGTACTGTTATTGAACAATGTCAACACGCATCGCAACTAATAATAGCGCTCAAAGATGCTGGATTGGTAAGAGTTGATAACGTAGCCGAATTAATTAAGCTCTTTGAATATGCAGGAAGAGGAGATCTGGTCAATGAAGTCCAGGAATATGCAAATAACCACTGCCAAGGTGTGTAACATTGTGACACAGGTTATGATGGGTTAGATGTATAATAAAAAGTTTATTACGAGAATACCTCAAAGTATGCACGAAGACAGTGCAGCTGGAGAATCGACCGACCGACGCGCAGCGGAGATCGATGCGCGGCGTACTGTCTGAGTGCATAATTCGAGGTATTCTCGTAATAACCTTATTATTATACATCTTTTCCTTCCAAGGATACACCATTGGAATGCCGAAATTCAAAATATTTAGAACAGAATCAGCGAACTTTTTTGTGTGGAGTTCGGTTAAACTCTGGTGGCAGCCATATTTGTTTTTATTATTAGAGGACGCTTACGTGGGTAGTCATTCCATACGTGGAATTCGCATTTCCTAATATGTTAGCATGAAAATACTCCGTAAAATACCGCAAAATTACGGCACGCTGTAACTTATGGCGTTACTGTGACAGATGTATAATAATGACTTTTACTCTGTACCTGCTCACGTCAGTTCACGTTTGTCCATTCAAATCATATGTAGAATAATGATAATTTGTTCAACATTTACAGAATTAAAACAACGCTCTGACGAAGGAAACATATCATATTTCAAGATGCCGTGTTTTGGTAAATAACAATATTACTCTTTATCGTACATGTTTCTTACTTATTTTACAAAAGGATAATTTCGTAAGTTACACAAAAGCGTGTAAATCGGACACTAGCACTATACATCATTGTTCATCTTAAAAATTGTTATTTGCGTAGTAAAAGTTGGATCGGGGCGATGTATAACAATATCATTACAAGCATACCACAAAGTGTGCAATTTATTCTATACTTCAGTTACAGTATCAGGTTTAATGATGTTTTATTATACATCATTAACTTGTTCTTATAGTTAACTACCAATCATGGACAAGGTGTTGGATGACTTAATTACGCGTACTTTTGGTACTCAACTAATTATAAGCTTTTGCACTGTTGTCTATATTTAAGTTTCATTGTAGTATGACACCTAGACACAGGTAACTATATAATAACTATATAATAATTTTACTGCAGATATAACCCTCCTTGTTAAAGTGAGTGATGTACATCAGGCGGCATTTTGTGAACAAATGAAGAAAATCAAAGCAAACCCATCATCAGCAAATGAAAAAATGAAACAAATCCAAGAAATAATGGATAAATTTAAAGTTCACTTGATTGAAATTAAGATGTCTAGCGTAAAATTTATTGTGAGATGTCGAAGAATGTCAAGCCTGAGAGTTTTAAAGGAAGATGTACAATCCGGTAAGATGGGCAAACTATTAACCCCTGTCTTAGTTACAGCCAAATTGAAAGAAATCATGAACGCTGAAGACATTGAAATATCTGTCAATGTGGATCCAAAGCAGTTTGAAGACTGTGAACGATATTTTAAAGGTATGTTGCGCAGTACTTCGATAGTAGATGTATAACTCAAATTTAAACAAATGAAATTACATTAAACAACTTAGTGATTAGTGTCCCAACGTTGACAGGCCATACAGCGTTTATAATCTGATCGGACACATGCATGTGATGTTGTTTTTATTTCAGATATATTTAACATGGGTTCATCATTACTTTGACAATGTATTCTCATTTATTTTTAGAATTTGAAAGCTTGGAAAAAATATTTTCTATGGGACGAAAACAACGTTTGGTGAATCATAAAGTCCTGGAATCATTGAACCCACATTTCACGAGACTACCAAGCCAAAAGGACATACGCTCATTCGGAGAACACGTGATCGATCGAAGAATGAAGCAATTAGGAAAAGACCGTCTTACACTTCGTAATTCATCAAACCAATATCTGCAGCAGAAGCTAGACGACCAAGAAAGAAGCAATACACATGATGTATCTGCACTCAAATATGAAGTGGAAGCAAAGCAGAAGATGATTAACAGCTTGGAAGCTGAAAAAAAAATCATCAACGACCAACTAAAACAAGTACAGCAAGAGTGTGATCAAAAACATATCACAGTATTAAGTGAAAGGACGATTCACATACAGAAATTAGAAAATCAGCTGAAAATGAAAAACAAAAGCAAATCTATGCGGGAGTCTGATTCTGAGGTAACATAATAATATACAATTATACCATCCCATATTTCAGTGCAATAATATTAGGTTTTCATGAGAATGCAGCTTTTTACAGAACGGCAAACCTTTTTGTCTTCAGTCTTAGCTGTATGATAATAGAAGCAGGAAGTGACCTTCTGTCTAAATATTTTTTTTAAAATTTAATTTGTAATCCAATGATATATGAATATATGCAAAGTGTAAACATTATGACCTACTCATGCGCAGATTATGGAATATGTATAGATTAGATTAAATGCTACGGATTTGGATACATAACAATTATACGGATACAACACGTAAACTATCACGGCAATCAGGCATTTTTTTAAGAAGTTGATACTAGGAGAAATATTATCTAAAATTGAAGAATTGAGGGGTTCGACATGAAATGTGACAAATCTGAGGTAGCATCAAATGCAATTTGTTTATTTCACAGGAACAAATTATGGTTGCTGATGATGTAAAAGGTACGAAGACATTAATTGTTCAATTTGCACGCAGCTATTACATTATTTAATACATGTATACATATTGTATAGGTCATGATGTAGATATTAAATTGGTAATTTACACACAAGTTAGTAAAATACATGAATATAGGCATTCATATAGAAAATCTTCATATATATATAAGTACATTATGCTGAACATATATTTAGGACTTCATATAAATTGTATATTAGTAAACCTGCATACATTTCACTGAATTATACTATAAATTTCATATTTGCATGCGATAATTTACGCTGCAACAAATCTTCGGACTTTCTCATATGCACATGGGCAGATTGGGTTAGAAATGTAGGTCGCATGGTAAACTTTAATCTTATCAAATAGTTCTGGCGGGATATATGTATAGATATTTTACCACTGCATGTATACTGGTACATTACATTCAAGAATATATAAGTAAAGCGATTAATTTTAATTAATTGTTCATTGGTTATGTTTAAGCGAACTAACTGACTTCTCCATATCATCAATGATTAGTTATAAATAGATTTGTGGTCTGATTTCAAATAAATTAGTTTTTCATGTTACATGACAGAAACTGACAGATCAAGCATGGCAGAATGTGAAATTAGGCGATGGGGGCAAATTCATTCTTTACTGACTTCAACGATTGACGTTCTTCTAGAAGGAGGCTATGACAGTATTCCTGCTTTACAAGCAATGGTAAAAGAAGACGTAGATGCATTAGATATAAAATCTGGGCAACACCAACTTCTTCAACATGCATTGAATAAACTAACTAAAGATGAAGGTATGTTTACAATATTACGTAATAAGCAATATGAATGCCCAAAACACAAACTATTGTAGATGATAATCGGCACGTTGTCGCTACCAGATCGTAGCCCTGATAAAGCTATTACATTGGCATGCACTATTATTTCACTAATAAATTGCAGTTGATAACTTTGTACTGTTCCAACCATCTCGATTTAATTCTTCTCTATTACATCTTTCTATTGAAAGACGACGTGAACGTTTAGAAATTCGAAATAGAGTTTATAACAACTTAAATTGGAATGGTTATCACTCATTGTGATGTGAAAAGTATTATGATGAATTGTTTTAATATTAGATTTGAAAAAATGGATTAAATGAATAAAATGAAATCATTAACCTTTCTTTTGAAATTAGCAAGATGAATTCAACATTTTGTTTCGAAGTTTTGGCACATAACCTTACACAGGCGGCGTATACCACCATGCCACAGCATTATTTCATCTTACTAATAACATCACCCGCTAGTGTGAAATGCGTGGATATGCTTTCTAATCATGGACATTTTACACACTGCGACTGTATACTTCATCCCAGAGTCCCATTATATTAATTAATATATTTTGTTTGTAGGACCATATTCTGGAACTATATCCCCGACATGGAATGAAAAAACTAAGATATTTCATGCACATAACTTGGAACTAACCGCGGTGCCAGAGGAACTTTTGACAATGTATCAGCATGCACGCAAAGTACTATTACAGACAAACAAATTGTCCACTTTGCCAAATACTGTAAGCAAGCTACAACAGTTGCAGCATCTAAACCTGAATTTTAATATTCTTACATCACTTCCTGATTCCATCGGCGATCTACATCAACTTTCTACTTTGGATGTGGGTTCTAATAGATTGGAATTTATACCTGACAGCATTGGCGATCTACAACAACTCTCTACCTTTGATGTGCATAATAATAGATTGAAATCTTTACCTGATAGCATCGGCAATCTGTTCCAACTTAGTTATTTGGATGTGCATAATAATATATTGGAATCATTACCTGATAGCATCGGCAATCTTCCCCAACTTACTTACTTGGGTGTGGGCACTAATAGATTAGAGTCTTTACCCGCCATCATCGGCTATCTACACCAACTTACTAACTTGGATTTGCGTAATAATAGGTTAAAGTCCTTACCTGATAGCATCGGTAATCTACACAGACTTACTAACTTGGATGTGCATGATAATACGTTGCAGTCTTTGCCTGACAACATCGGCGATGTACACCAACTTTCTACCTTGAATGCAAGCACTAATAGCTTGCAGTCTTTACCTGACAGCATCGGAAATGTACACCAACTTACTACCTTGAATATAAGCACTAATAGATTGGAGTCTTTACCTGATAGCATATGTAATATACAGCGTCTGACAAACTTGGATGTGGGGCATAATTCATTGAAGTCATTACCTGATAAGATCGGTAATCTACATCATTTAAAACGCTTGGTTTTGCCAAATAATAAATTTAAATCCTTTCCTAGCGGGATTAGTAATCTACAGCAGCTCGTTCAACTATCCGTGTTTAATAACGCAATACTGGAGTTACCTGATAGCCTCGGGAATCTGAAAGAGCTTAAATTATTAGAAGTGAGCAATTGTAAATTAAAGAGTTTGCCTGAAACCATTGGTGAACTACATAATTTGACAACGTTAGATGTGCAAAGTAACGAACTCGAACAATTACCAGATAATATTGGAAAACTGCTGCAGCTCAGGTCATTACGTGCGGACCGTAATCAACTGTCATCATTACCTGCTTCCATTAGCAATCTAATAAATCTAGAGCAATTATATCTTGACAACAATAAACTGATATCAATGCCCAATGTCAGAAATCTGAAGCAATTACGTTTTTTCAAGTTTAATGGAAATCATCTACAGTCACTGCCAAATGGTATTAGTCAATTACGTCAACTAACTTCGCTTCAGTTTGATGACATCGGTGATATAGGTGCTGTGAATATTAGCCACAGTGAGAACGAGGTTGCTAAACTATTCAACAAACTATTCGGGTATCACTACGACCAATGAGTGAGTGGACGGCGAAGTTTATTTGTCCTTAAATACATTCAGCGAAAAACGGAAAACTTGTATTATATTTGGATTTGTTGACATTCAATTAGTATTGAAGTCACTGCACAAACTGAAAACCGTTACCTTATTCAATATCTAGACATTAACTATAACCTTAGTCAAACATGACGAGCAAATCCCTACTCCCTCAGTCAGGAATTGATTTCGGTGGTGAAGAGGAATGTGCATCTCTAATGCTAATTTTAAGCAACCACCCTAAAATGGGTGTAATTGGCGCAACGCACATTCATTTAATCGGATGTATCGATTTGCGGGACAACAGTGCAAATGAATGTAATGCTCGGCTGACGGTAAATGAATTTTTACAATTTCAGTTCCTACAAACCTAGTGATTTAATTAACAAGCATTCTGCATGCTCTATTTAATTAAGTGGAGCTAACATACTTCATACATATATTGAATATACATTGAATCTTTATACATAGTATTTAAATTTTAAATGACGTATTATAGTATTATAATAGTATGCCTCAGATTTTTTTCTGAGGACATCTCAATAGTATTTTGGGACACATTTCTTTGTTTTATGATGTAAAAATACGGACCCTTGTAAATATATAAAAGAATTATCACTGCGTCACAGAAGGCGTTCACATTATTTGATTTAATGTCTACTTTTCCATTTTTCTCTTTGTATGAACATTTACAATGTTACCTCGGGTTACTAAATATTATGAAACTGTGTAGATGTGTGTAATTAGCCAATTTTCTGCAAGCCACTGTTTATCGAGATGATATTTTATTTTCAATATACAGTCATATTCAAGATTTTACGTGTCACCAGCCGGCCAAGGGTCAGATTATGAGAATTTCTAGTAGTGGGATTGTCTGTTTGTCATTGCAATCTGAATTTTGTCTGGATCGTTTAATCTTTTTCAAGAAAAAAAAAACAACTTATCGGTTTGAAAGTTGCTTGAATCATATATACTTGTGCACGACTCATTTCAGGGTTACGGTTTTAGTGGAAATTACTTTGTGTGACAAGTTTGATAACATTGCCCTGCAAATACTTGATTGAATGGTTATGTTCCGTGTATCACTGTGTTACCTATTGTTTATCATCGAATATTGTATTATCATTTAGTTAGTGTGCGCAAGTTGCATATGTTACCAAAGAGAATAATATAATTATCATTGATTGTATGAATCGATTTGTGTTTATGTTCTGTTACATTGCAAGCGTGACATGGTGATGTCATGCCTCACAGGACCTTAATTAAATAAGTGTATTTAGCAAAGTGACAATTTTATCTAACTTCGACCGCATTTGGGGCGAAAAATGGAAAGAACATTTATCCTAGCGGTTTGGCAGACGTAGTGTATTTGAAAGCCACATTAATAACACTACATTCAAATTGCTGGTGTCTTAAAATAGGACCCTGTAGGAATTGTGGCGTTTTCGGGACAGCCTGGTTTTCCGGTGTGCAGTGTATGTGATTAAAATACTATTAGCATAATATTTTGTTACAAAAACTGTTCAGAGTATCACAATCAATAATTGTACGACCTAAGGTAGATTACGTTATTCTAATACGTACTGGGTTACTAGGGAAAAAAGTCCTCATTATTTTCACTGTGTAATCATTTTTTGGGTTGATTTTACTTTCTATTTTGAATTGAATAAACTATTCCTGTTTTGATTTCATTGTTTATAGTGTCTGGTGGTGATGTAACTATTGACTACTGTATTTTATTTTTGTTAGTCTTTCATTAAATTCTCTGTTTACTTTTTTTCTATTTGTATTATGAAGGGAGGCAAGGGGGTAGCTGGTACGGTTTTACGGAAAATAAAAAGGTTTTTTTACAACTTACAAGGAAAAAAAAACGTTTTTACAGTTTAATGTGTTAAAAAATGGAACATTGAATGGCCGAAGAGCTCTCCGACTCAAATTCCATTACTGCGCTGTGTTTAGAGACGCATGCGCATATTACCCTCGTTATGCTCTTCATTCGGTTAGAGGGCATTTTACGTCTTGACATTCAATTTTGTAGTGAATTTTGTCATCTAGTCGTTTTACAGTTTCTAAAATGTAATTTTCCTGGATTATTGTTTACGATTTTGTTATTTGGATGTAAATTCTTGTACGTACCGTAAAAAAATTGCACATTTTTACAGTGTACGAAAAAAATATTTGATTGATTACGTTGTACGTCTAGCCTGTGATTACATAATTACGGAATTTATTTTTTCTATTTACGTTGTACGAAAAAAAAAATATTGCAATTACGTTGAACGAAAATAACCCTTGCCCTTACGTTTCACATGCAGATCTGAGAGGGTTTCTTTTCAAGCTAATTTTGTATTATCTCAATAGTACGCTTGTGTGCCACGCCATGACGTTGGTCGTTATATTTTGCAAACTACAATGTCCCAACAAATGTCTAAAAATGAGTTGAATAGGAAAGTAAATATAATATCTTTGGATCTTGTGAGTGTTTATCTAGTGTTATTCAAACTTTGCCGTTTGTGTTTTTGACAGTTTTTCATTCCCATGTGTGCCGCATTCTTATATATGACAACTTCCCCATTTTATAACCTGATGAAATGTAACTCCATATGGAGGCCGCTGATTGGAGGATTGAAACATCACGTGTGCATATTATAGTGCAGCGGCTTCTTACTATATAAATCTTTTGTGTTGTTGCACACAGCACAAATGCACACAAATGATATTCCATTTTACTTTTGTGATTCATGTTGGGTTAAACGGGGAAAAGTTTGTGCCTGTGCTTGGCGAACTGTCTACAACAAGGTGTCTGCCAAAACATTGATGCCTATCTTGTGCAAGTCTACATTGGGGAGTCTGCACAATGAAAGCATAGCCGTGCATCGCCGGTAGTTCTTGCCTGAATATTTCACGACAGTAAATAATTAAAAACACAGAAGAACACCTGGTAACGTGAAATTGCACATACACACAAACTCCACTGAATATTTCCGATTCGGACAGTGATTTATTATTCCGAGAGAACTTTTTTTAATTAAATATTATTTAGTTAAAACAATTTTTCTAGCATTATGTTTCAGCCGGTGTAGCCGTTTTTTTAATTGTTTGATTGATTGATTTTACATATGCATACATCGCGTATCGTTGTGCATAATATTTTATAATTTAGTTTATGTGTGTTCTTTGCATCAGTGTGTGTAGCAATGTGTGAATCATCCATCAATATCTTGACGTTCTGTTATGTGATTGGTCGTGTAGTAACCAAAACCCACACAAATATGTGAATATCCTTGAACATCTTGACACACAAACTCAGTTCAGTTGTTCTACAAATCAAAAATCAAAACGGTATTGTCTTCTTTCATTGTTTTTGTGAAAAGAAATTGTAAACATTTACAAGATTTCATAACTTATTATGTAACAATCAATTATAGTTTTGGTATTGTTGAAGACTCAACTGAACCATTTGTTGAATAACTGGCATACAGTTATCATGTCTATTATAATGTTTGTTTCGGTATTGCGTAATAAAAATTGTCATAAATAACATAATAATCATGAGTTAAAACATTTAGTGCCACTGTATGAACCTGGTTTTTAATATGTGGATGATTGTCTAGTCGTGTCACGTTGTGCCACTTTATCTAACTTAACAGACTGCTATTCACTGAAAACGTATGACATGAAAGTAATGAACTGTTCTACAGCACTGTTCTGTTTTATTAATATACTTATGTATTAGAAATATAACGTGCATTAAACAATGTATGTAATGCACCATTCAAAAGTTTATAATCAACAATTCTTTTGAATTTTAGGGAATACAAGTGACACGCTCTTAAATATGCATACAAATGAAATCGCTTTGAGTGAACGAAATAAACCATACCTCACTATCAAAGTAATGTATCTATGCATAGAAAATAATAATTACTCAGGGCATAATAAATGTAACTAATCAACTCAAATAAATACTGTAAGAGTTGGTTAAAAATACAGAATATAATCTAATATCAAAAATTACAAAATGTATTAATAGTTAAACTAAATTCAACAACAACATTCTTTGACGTTCATTGGAAAATGGTCAAAATCGTGAATGTAATTTACGTTGCTGAAATCTTATCATGAGTAACATACATGTCAGCTAAATCAATTGCACATTTCAAAGACTATACTAGATTGTGCAATTAATTCTTACTTGTAAACATTGCATATTAGTTACTAAACACTAGCACAGCAGTTTAAATTAAAAATTATATCACATTTTTATACTCACATAAATTGTTTCACAACTCAAACAAAAATGACGCCATTATTGACGGTTTTTAAAAAGGGCTTTATAAGCGATATACTACAGATAACTTGTAGTAAGCCTAAATACAAATGATTAAAGTATATACATTGCACTATATATTAAATCATAACATACATAACAAACAAGTACAGATTTAATCAACAATTGGTAAATTCATATATACATACACATCGTATTATTTTCACCCCTCGTGTTCCTTTTTCGGTGACCAAATGACACTGCTCACCGTGCAGCGGCATGTGAAAGGGAAACTGGTCTTAATATTCGGACTCAGACATTTGTGTTGAGAAACATTGTTTTCCACACAATCCAATGCGCTCTTCTAATGGAAATCACGAGTATGAGGTTTTACCTGGTGCCACCTTACAATAATTACCGCTGATGACTCGCTCGATACTTTCCAACCACCTAAAATACCTAATTAAAGCTTCGTAACGTCTCAGTTTGTACCTCGTCATCTTTGTTTATATGAAATCCGTATATCTCGCGCATGCGTGGCGCGACGTCTACCGTCCTTAAATCGCTGTCTGCCTGAAAATGAAAATCCATCGTTATGATGTTTGATATTTTATACAAGGTTATCTAAACTTGGAATATTGTTTTCACGTATTTTCTTTTTATATTAGATGTGGTACAATGTAACGCCTCTGTGATGACAGACCAAACCATATTTGATAATAATATCTACATGTGTTGAACTATTACGAATTAAAAGTACGTTTTGCTCTACATTCGAAAAAAATAATGCAATCTTGAAAGGAATTCTGTCAACTTTCAGGAACCTCGTTAAGCTTTACTTCACCCGTTACGGTACATGAGTCTATTCAAACATAAAGCGAAAGATGGTGACCGAGATGCCATTGTTATTCAAATTACGTTATGGGTGTGTATGTTTGTATGAATAAATTAAACCCCAAAATCTACTAGAAAAACTGTTTATATTATTTATTGGGAATATTTATCATAAATAATATGTAAATTATATACTAGTATGCCGATTTAAAATAGCGTTTATCTTAACCAGGACGTGTTGAAATTAGCGTCCGATAGTTTTATGTAGCTTCACACAAGTCCACACTTAACCTGTTCTCTGTGTTTAACCGATAGCATAAAATCTACTTTTAGTTCAGAAAATTAATATATACTGTATCCTTATTATTTAAAATAGATCTGTTCTGCCATTCCCCACCGGTTCGTGAAACAAGTACATGCTTGGGGTGTAAATAAAACAATTCAGTAGGAACGAGTGATTGATCGGTATACGTTCTATAGGCAATTTAACTGACAGTTAACAGAAAGTGGGTGGAACTCCTACGGTGTCAGGTATCGTCCGCCATTTTAAAATAGGAATCGGTGTGCGCAGGTCAGACAGAGATAACAAGGTAATATTAAACAACTCTCTAATTATATCCTGTGATATCAAGTTACTAACATAATGTGAGCTCAGTTCGAACGAGTTTGACATATTTTATCGGAGGTTAAACTCAAGAAACTCATGGCTTCGGTCGATCACGACTATAGACGGGAGTATCATTTCCGGGTGAGCCATGTACACATTGGAAGGACTGCAGCCCGTGAGCTACCGATATTGTTATCGCTTGGGGTTTTACATGAATTCGGGTACATGGGGTAATGTGTAGGTATCAAGAGGAGAGGAGAGAATACAACCTGTCTACTGAGGATTTTCAACAAAATTAATTATATGGAGAGCGGCAGTATCCAGTTCAAAGGTCATACGCTTGTTGTGACTGCCTTTTCGAAACCCATGTTTTAATATACGTGTGTCGTGGTTTGACTTTGAACATAATGGCAGAACTGTTATTATTTTTCAAAATCATATGCACCTTTAGCGTTTTGTTTCATTTAATTTGACATTGGTGACTGGCAATGCATTGTATATTTTGTTTACTCTTCTTAACAAGTATATTAGGAGTTTACGCCACTACAATTCAATTTTCAATTTACGTAAACTTGGTATAAACATAATTATTGAATAAAAAACAATATCTTAAGACACAATAATAATCAATATCTTACCCTAGTTCTCCTAATTTCGATCACCAGTATCTGATTTAGTCTAACCTTGTGTGACCTTTGACCTACATTTAGCCACAATACACAGGACCTATTACACCAAAATGTAGTTATTGCAATATTTGTAACTAAATATTTGTTTTCTACTGGTGTTTTAGGTTAAATATCTCAAAACTCACCACAGTATCTGACCTACTCCAACTCGAAATTAATTTCTCAGAGACATAGTTCTTCGAAATACTTGGCAGTTCATCTCGTTTTATTATTTGATTAAAATGGGGAGCACGTACTTGAGTTAAATTAGGGTTGGGGAATAGCAGTAACTCTTTCCTACTGGAATCTGACTCCAATATTATGAGCCCACGTTGTTTGTTTACATGAATTCATGTATCCAGTAAACAATATATATTTTAAATCCATTTTAATCATTTTACCTGTTTGTTCGTGCTGATTAACCCTGTTTTAAATAACGATGAGTTAGTAATAATTATTTAGTAGATTTTCAAGCGATCGGCGGTTTGGTCAGCATCTTCCATTCGAATAGACTCGTTTATCGTAACGGGTTAAATAAATCTCGACGAGGTTCTTGGCATTCTTTGATTGATTTTAAGAGCAAAAATTTACAATTGATAGTAATAACACATATATATATATACCATTTGCAAAAAAAAAATCATGGTCGTTCATCACAATGATATTGCTTGGAATAAGAGACAGTGGTGTTACAATGTACCATCTACATAAAAAGACAACACGTGAAAACAATATCATAAGTTTAGATTATCAAGATATAAAATATCAAACATACCAATGGATTTTCATTTTCAGACAGATAGTGATTGTCCAACTGTCCGAACATTTAACGACACTGGGAATACATATTGATCTGTTTCTCAAAATTATATGTTAGACCTCTTTTATATATATTTAACAGCAGAGAAGCAAATAGCTTAGGATGAGTTCCCATTCGAGTGTTAACGATGATGATGATGAAGCCTTTGCTTTTTTCATCGAGGAAATAGGTGCAGAAATAAAAGAAGGTAAGTGATTTATAACAACTTACAGAACTTCATGTATATATGAATATACCAATTGTTGATTTGAATAAATTTAGTTGTTAGTTCTACTTATACAATGTGTACAAAATTATATTAAATACAAACAACCCGAAAGCCGATACACAGTGTGTGTGTGTACGCAGTCGTGTGATTGGGCACAATGCACAGACCTGTTAAGTTTCGGGTTCAAATCCCGGCATGATAATTATCTAACTTGCATAAATTAGGCTATTTTTTATATTCACATATATCTTAATAACCATTCATATTATTTTACTGGGACTTGATAATGCTCTGGTCAAATCAACTGCACCTCACATAACCATATATGGCCATATGGGTACATTAATATACATAATCTCAATATCTAATAATATTTAAAGCGGGATGGTCGTCACCTGCGCACGCACGGGAATTGAGTCCCAAGCAACGATAACAACGCATGCTAAAACGCAATGGGTAGACGCTTGTTTGTAAACAATGACACGCTATGGCCATCTAACGCATGCGCAGGTGACGACTCCCCCGCTTTAATGTATCCGACAAATGATAAGACTAAAATAACAGATATCCATCTATAGTAATGAGGTCTCAATAATAGACAACTGTAGATATGCAAGTGAAATGTGAAATGAAATGAATGCTATATGTACCTCGAATATTGCACAGATTTTTTTCTAAGCTTTATTTAAATTGTAAGTTGTTATTGAATACCAATATAGTTAGATCTCCGGACATTTAATTTGTTCATAACAAAGAACCCTTGGTACTTCAAACTAGATATCATAATACACATAATACAGTGCAGGAAACTGTTATGGTAAGTTAGTAGTGTAAATAGGTTTAGTGAATAGAGACTTAGCAATAATTAATATATTATTAGTAATATTTTGAACATTATTTTGCTTGTCTTCATAGATGCATTTCAAAGGATGAAACGTCTGAGTGGATGTAAATTGTCACAAGGGAAAATCGAAACTATAACAGCACCTGCGGAACTGATATGGGCACTTGTAGACGCAGACAGTATATCTCAGTGTAACCTGTGTTTTCTGTCAAAAATGTTAAAGAGCGCAAGTCAATTTAAACTCGCCAAACAAGTGGATGAATATGCAAATCGTTGTGGTGGTAATATAGGTAAGTGCAGACAATTTTGTGTAGGAAGAGATGTATCTATTCGTAATCAAGTATCACAATTTGTGAACTACAATTACTAGACCAAGAGCACAACAAATGTGACGTATTGTATGTGACGTTTAATTGACGTATATGGGTATGGTCATAGAAGTCAGGAATGGCACGTACACTGAACTTATGCCATACATACATTTTAAGGATGAAATCACTAAGAATTTGAAGCATTTGAGCATTTTCTGTTTCAAATTCAATTGAAATTGGAAACCAGACCAATTGACCGATCAAGACAACCTTGTCAAATATGATGCACTTGACCCATATATAATACAAAGCAAATGCCAATTCGATCGAAAGTTTTGAAGGAAAAGATTAAATTTAAGCGTTTTGTATTTTAGTGATTTTGATAAAACTTATTTAGAATAGAATTTGGTGGCTAAGGTGTCTGATTACTAAGATTTGTATTCGTGAAAAAAGTAGTCCGTATATTGCAACAATCATTTAAAAATATGGCAAACCTATAAAGAATTGGAACTCTGTGGATTCTTAAAAAAACGTTTTAACTGGGATAGGCTTTCTGAGTTGGAGTGGTGTGTCACAATCATGGCGAACTCTCTCACACCCTCACTCACTCACTCACTCACTCACTCACTCACTCACTCACTCACTCACTCACTCACTCACTCACTCACTCACTCACTCACTCACTCACTCACCCACTAACTCATAATATCTTTCCGATATTTACAGGATTGAAACAAGGCTTTGACGATAATGACATCGAGTATTTTAAAACGCCATGTTGTAGTAAGTACGATCATTATTATGTTTAATCATTATTATACGCGATAATTGTTATTTTTACTCATTATTATTTATAATCATTGTTATGGCAACCAAATTAGAATTAGGAATATCTACTACCACTTATCATTAATGTAACAAATCGAAATTTCGGAATACTTTTACACTAAACACAACTGCAAATCTTGATACAAGTAATACTACTAATACTACTATTGCCTGTCAATAGCTCACAGGCAAATTGTTATTACCTGTTTAGTTGTGTCAACATGTTCATTCGTGGGACTTCAAACTGATAAAACGTGTATCATTACTGTTTGAAAATACATCATATCTGTTTTTGTTGTTTGCTTTGAGTAATTGATTCATTGAGGAAATGAGAAAAGATTTGTTCATACTCAGACATATTATGTTTTATTTGTGACTGTATAATAATTCATAATTGTGCTCTATTTTCAGATATCATCCTTCCAGTTGGCCTGAAAATTGGCGACAAGAGTAGTGTACATTTGGCGGGAGTGTATTCGGTTTTTCGTGAACAGATTGCAATAATAAAATCAGATGACAAGATGTCAGCAAAAGAGAAACTAGAACAAATACGCCAAATATTCAATGATTTTAAAGTAGAGCTGAGTGAAATTAAGATGTCCATTGTCAAATTTATTGTGAAATGTCGGACAATGTCAAGCTTTAGAATTTTAAAGAAAGGTGTACAATCTGGTAAGCTGGGCAAACTGTTAACTCCTGTCTTAGTTACAGACAAGATGAAAGAAATGGTGAACGGTGAAGACATTGAAATATCTGTCAATGTAGATCCAAAGCAATTTGAAGACTGTGAACGATATTTTAAAGGTATGTTGTCAAGTATTTCTATGTCGAGATGTATAACGCGTATTTACACAATTATATAGTAGTAGAGTATATTTAAGTAGGTATTTAGTCTGCTTACATTGGCAGTGCCGCACATTGTTTAGAATCCGTGTAATTGAAGGACACGGTGCGTGTAATGTGGCTAGTGTTGTTTTATTCTGACAATGTATTCTCACTTATTTTTAGAATTTGAAAGCTTGGAAAAACTATTTTCTATGGGGCGAAAACAACGTTTGGTGAATCATAAAGTCCTGGAGTCATTGGGCCCACATTTCACGAGACTACCCAGTCGAATGGACATACGCTCATTCAGAGAACATGTGATCTTTCGAAGTATGAAGCAATTAGGAGCCGACAATCGTACACTGAGACAGCTAGAAAGAAGCAAGACGCGTGATGTAAGTGCACTCAGGCATGAAGTAGAAACGAAGAAGGCGATGATTAACAACTTGGAAGCTGAAAAAGATGTCATCATCGATCAACTAAAACAAGTACAGCAAGAGTGTGATCAAAAACATATCACAGTATTAAGTGAAAGGGAGATTCACGTGCAGAAATTAGAAAATCAGCTGAAAATGACAAACGACCTGATAGCAAATATTCCACGAACTGATCCCGAATTAGCTACGAAATACAAGAGATTCAAGTCAGCCTACACAAAAAAACTCGAAGAGGTTCCGGATGAAAGCAAAACTAAATCTATGCGGCAGTCAGATTCGGAGGTAAGATAATACAATGCAAACTAGTCGCAATAAAAAATATTATTACATCTGTCACCGTAAGTTATATATATGTCATTATAAGTTACAGCGTGCTGTAATTTTGCGGTATTTTACGGGGTATTTTCATCATATCATATAAGGAAGTACGAATTCTAAATACGGAATGATTACGCGCATAAGCGTCCTCTAATAATAAAAACAAACGTGACTTCCACCAGGATTTGACCGTTTGAAGTTTGCTGATTCTGATCTAAACTTTTTTCTATTTCGTCATTCTCATGATGTAACCTTGAAAGAAAAGATGTGTAATAATAAGGTTATTACGAGGATACCTCAAAGTGTGCACTCAGACAGTACGTCACCACAGCGACCTCCGCTGCGCATCGGTCGATGCTCCCTCTCTAACTGTATTCGTGCATACTTTGAGGTATCCTCGTAATAACCTCATAATATGTATCATCATTAGTGCAATAATATGATATGATATAATATGCAGCTTTTTACGTAAAGGCAAATCCTATTTTCGCTGCTCGATGTATAATAATTTACGATATCTCGACAGAAACGGGAAGTTGTGACATTATTACTGACAACCTCAAATTACAATAAAGTCTCAATATGATGGTGGTTGAATTCTATATCGACATTGGTAATCATAATGCCAGGACATCTTATGAACTATATGATATATTGATGGTACCAAAAATAAATATATTCAACGACAATGACTGTGTTAGTTTTGGCAGCGTTGAACATCTATATGGATTCACGCCCTTACAATATTTGAAACGTGTAGACATTATAACCGACTTATTTGCGGATCATAAGTGAATAAGTACGCAATAGAATATATTACGATACATAACTCCATCGGTTGTGCCATAGTCTATGAAAACGGGTACAACAGGTACATCAATGTGGCTTCAGGTCAGACATATTATCTACCAGTAATAAAAATCAATTGGACGGGCCATCCCAAGGTACTCGTATGTAAAATATCAATGCAATTGGACAAGCAGTTTTTAATGAGACGTGGCAATTAACAGATATATTGACTGAAATTTAACAAAGGTCTAACATCAATGAATTTTGTTTATTACACAGGTACAAATAATGGTTGGAAACGTTGATGTCATAGGTACAATAATAGTTCATTATTTGTTCATTTTGAATGCAGCTTTCTCAACATTTAAAAACGTATGAGCAATATATGTATTGTAAGCCATGATATAAATATTAGATGGGTAATTTACACACCGGCCAGGAAATCGCTAAGTATATCAGTTATAAACATTCATGTAGTTATTACATTAGTAAATCTATAAACATGTCACTTAATTATACTACACAGACATTTTAGGATTTCATATAAATAGTATATTATTAAATCTACAAACATGTCACTAAATTATACTATACATATATTTTAGGACTTCATATAAATAGTATATTAGTAAATCAACAAATATATCACTAAATTATACTACACATATATTTTAGGACTTCATATAAATAATATATTAGTAAATCTACAAACATGTCACTTAATTATACTACACATATATTTTAGGACTTCATATAAATAATATATTAGTAAATCTACAAACATGTCACTTAATTATACTACACATATATTTTAGGACTTCATATATATAATATATTAGTAAATCTACAAACATGTCACTTAATTATACTATACATATATTTTAGGACTTCATATAAATAATATATTAGTAAATCTATAAACATGTCACTTAATTATACTATACATATATTTTAGGACTTCATATAAATAATATATTAGTAAATCTACTAACATGTCACTAAATTATACTATACATATATTTTAAGACTTCATATAAATAGTATATTAGTAAATCTACTAACATGTCCCTTAATTATACTACACATATATTTTAGGACTTCATATAAATAATATATTAGTAAATCTACAAACATGTCACTTAATTATACTATACATATATTTTAGGACTTCATATAAATAGTATATTAGTAAATCTACTAACATGTCCCTTAATTATACTACACATATATTTTAGGACTTCATATAAATAATATATTAGTAAATCTACAAACATGTCACTTAATTATACTATACATATATTTTAGGACTTCATATAAATAGTATATTTGTAAATCTACAAACATGTCACTAAATTATACTATACATATATTTTAGGACTTCATATAAATAATATATTAGTAAATCTATAAACATGTCACTTAATTATACTATACATATATTTTAGGACTTCATATAAATAATATATTAGTAAATCTACTAACATGTCACTCAATTATACTATACATATATTTTAGGACTTCATATAAATAGTATATTAGTAAATCTACTAACATGTCACTTAATTATACTACACATATATTTTAGGACTTCATATAAATAATATATTAGTAAATCTACAAACATGTCACTTAATTATACTACACATATATTTTAGGACTTCATATAAATAGTATATTAGTAAATCTACTAACATGTCACTAAATTATACTATACATATATTTTAGGACTTCATATAAATAATATATTAGTAAATCTACAAACATGTCACTTAATTTTACTACACATATATTTTAGGACTTCATATAAATAGTATATTAGTAAATCTATTAACATGTCACTAAATTATACTATACATGTATTTTAGGACTTCTTATAAATAATATATTAGTAAATCTACAAACATGTCACTTAATTATACTATACATATATTTTAGGACTTCATATAAATAATATATTAGTAAATCTACTAACATGTCACTAAATTATACTATACATATATTTTAGGACTTCATATAAATAGTATATTAGTAAATCTACAAAAATGTCACTAAATTATACTATACATATATTTTAGGACTTCATATAAATAGTATATTAGTAAATCTACTAACATGTCACTAAATTATACTATACATGTATTTTAGGACTTCATATAAATAGTATATTAGTAAATCTACTAACATGTCACTAAATTATACTATACATATATTTTAGGACTTCATATAAATAGTATATTAGTAAATCTATAAACATGTCACTTAATTATACTATACATATATTTTAGGACTTCATATAAATAATATATTAGTAAATCTACTAACATGTCACTTAATTATACTATACATATATTTTAGGACTTCATATAAATAGTATATTAGTAAATCTACTAACATGTCACTAAATTATACTATACATATATTTTAGGACTTCATATAAATAGTATATTAGTAAATCTACTAACATGTCACTTAATTATACTATACATATATTTTAGGACTTCATATAAATAGTATATTAGTAAATCTACTAACATGTCACTTAATTATACTATACATATATTTTAGGACTTCATATAAATAGTATATTAGTAAATCTACTAACATGTCACTTAATTATACTACACATATATTTTAGAACTTCATACAAATAGTATATCAGTAAATCTATAAACATGGGACTTAATTATACTACACATATATTTTAGAACTTCATATAAATAGTATATTAGTAAATCTACAAACATGTCACTTAATTATACTATACATATATCTTAGGACTTCATATAAATAGTATATTAGTAAATCTACTAACATGTCACTAAATTATATTATACATGTATTTTACAACTTCATATAAATAGTATATTAGTAAATCTACAAACATATCACTGAATTATACTATACATATATTTTAGAACTTCATATAAATAGTATATTAGTAAATCTATAAACATGTCACTTAATTATACTATACATATATTTTAGGACTTCATATAAATATTATATTAGTAAATCTATAAACATGTCACTTAATTATACTATACATATATTTTAGAACTTCATATAAATAGTATATTAGTAAATCTACAAAAATGTCACTAAATTATACTATACATATATTTTAGGACTTCATATAAATAGTATATTAGTAAATCTACTAACATGTCACTAAATTATACTATACATGTATTTTAGGACTTCATATAAATAGTATATTAGTAAATCTACTAACATGTCACTAAATTATACTATACATATATTTTAGGACTTCATATAAATAGTATATTAGTAAATCTATAAACATGTCACTTAATTATACTATACAAATATTTTAGGACTTCATATAAATAATATATTAGTAAATCTACAAACATGTCACTTAATTATACAACACATATATTTTAGGACTTCATATAAATAGTATATTAGTAAATCTACTAACATGTCACTAAATTATACTATACATATATTTTAGGACTTCATATAAATAATATATTAGTAAATCTACAAACATGTCACTTAATTTTACTACACATATATTTTAGGACTTCATATAAATAGTATATTAGTAAATCTATTAACATGTCACTAAATTATACTATACATGTATTTTAGGACTTCTTATAAATAATATATTAGTAAATCTACAAACATGTCACTTAATTATACTATACATATATTTTAGGACTTCATATAAATAATATATTAGTAAATCTACTAACATGTCACTTAATTATACTATACATATATTTTAGGACTTCATATAAATAGTATATTAGTAAATCTACTAACATGTCACTAAATTATACTATACATATATTTTAGGACTTCATATAAATAGTATATTAGTAAATCTACTAACATGTCACTTAATTATACTATACATATATTTTAGGACTTCATATAAATAGTATATTAGTAAATCTACTAACATGTCACTTAATTATACTATACATATATTTTAGGACTTCATATAAATAGTATATTAGTAAATCTACTAACATGTCACTTAATTATACTACACATATATTTTAGAACTTCATATAAATAGTATATCAGTAAATCTATAAACATGGGACTTAATTATACTACACATATATTTTAGAACTTCATATAAATAGTATATTAGTAAATCTACAAACATGTCACTTAATTATACTATACATATATCTTAGGACTTCATATAAATAGTATATTAGTAAATCTACTAACATGTCACTAAATTATATTATACATGTATTTTACAACTTCATATAAATAGTATATTAGTAAATCTACAAACATATCACTGAATTATACTATACATATATTTTAGAACTTCATATAAATAGTATATTAGTAAATCTATAAACATGTCACTTAATTATACTATACATATATTTTAGGACTTCATATAAATATTATATTAGTAAATCTATAAACATGTCACTTAATTATACTATACATATATTTTAGAACTTCATATAAATAGTATATTAGTAAATCTATAAACATGTCACTTAATTATACTATACATATATTTTAGAACTTCATATAAATAGTATATCAGTAAATCTATAAACATGTCACTTAATTATACTATACATATATTTTAGAACTTCATATAAATAGTATATTAGTAAATCTATAAACATGTAACTTAATTATACTACACGTATATTTTAGGTTTTCATATGAATAGTGTAGTGGTAAATCTATAAACATGTAACTTAATTATACTATACATATATTTTAGGACTTTATATAATTAGTATATTAGTAAATCTACTAACATGAAAATTAAAAAATAAGTACGTTGGTTATTCAGTTTCCTATTGTTATGTATAGTGCTTGTGCAACTTGCCATGAATGCCATTCACATGGGACAATATACACTGCGACAATTCATCTTTCGATTTATCACTGCGTGTCTACTGGTACGGCAATCTACAGTTAAAAGCTCAAAACTTGCCGGTGTATCACAATTTCGTATACATTTTCCCACAGTTGAATTACACAACCATACCGGGACATGCAACCTTTAAATTTACACCCAACTTAGATTATTATGTTCCTAGGTTAAGACAATACCATTTTAGGTTCAGCCATTGCCTTTCTAGGTTAGGTTATCAAGTTTTTTTTGTTAAGTCATTACATTGCTACGTAGGTAATTAGATTCTTATGTTTGATATTTATAACATCAGGCATCTTATTTATTTTTTTTTATTTTTATTATTTATAAGTACATTCTTCAGAGGTTTTGCAGCCGTTTATATAAGTAGATATTTATTGGTGAATCTTCTCACTCGTCTTTATTTTATTCTGTGCGTGTATTGTATTTATTGATATAAATAACGGTATATCAACACGTTTGTTAGGCTACATATATTGTAGATTTTGATATAGATATTAGATTAGTAATTTACATACCAGTTACTAAAGTATATTGTACATCTATACAGATATTTCCTTGATGAATCTACCTTATTACAATATGTTTTGATTCTCAACTTAAGGGAGTACAGAACCATATGGAGTCGTGGATAAAGATATAGCTGCATCCACAGAACAAACTAGTGCATCTGTGAAGTATACAGAACGTGACATAGACAGCAGCAGTGAACAACAGGTCCATAGTCAAAAAATAGAAACCCATCTAGACACAAAACCAGGAAAAGGTAATTTCCTACTGATTTTAATTTCACATTCAGTGTTGCAAAATGTATTTAGGAGTATGTGTTTGTATTTAGAAAGCTATGATGTAAGAAAAGCAAAGCTCCTAACTATTTGTGAGACATTAATAACATTATACCGGGTTTGAAATTTCAGCCTAAGTTTTATTGATAAAGTTTCATTTGTCACTTTTTGTGCTGTTAGTTATAATAAACGATTTGCGTGTGTGCAAACAAGGACGACAAAATGGCGGATAAATATTACGTGTTCGGAAACAAATTACCACGTGTCACAGAAATCTGCAAATGGTCTATTGTTAAACAGTGAATTCACTGCCATTCTAGATTTATTCACACAGCGACGCTTTCATCAAAACGCTTTGGTTGGACACCGTACTAACAACAAAATAGTATATGATTATATTACCATAAGTAAGCACGGGGAGTGTGCTTTCGAAAATCAGAAAAAAAAAACATTTACCATGACTAAACGTTCTGCCGACCCAACAACCAGTTTGTCAGAGCGTCCTCTATTGCCATCATGTATCTAGTTTAAGATAGCAGTGTAGAGGTATATTTGACCTCGTATGAAACAGCTCAGTCACTGACACGTCTGTACAGCATAATCGCAAGTGGTCTATTTTCTCCTCAGTTTTGATGCCGGCGTCGCTGTGACGATCTAAATGAGTAGTTAATTCAGCATGTGAAACTTTCTGCGAACATATATCTCCATAGCAGTACGTTTTCAGAATTCTAGGGTTACTAATCAACTTAGTTAAAGGGTGGTGGTCGTTGCGTCACGCACGCGCGAAATAAGTATCTCATATAAAAATGTCTTTGACTGTTGTGCCGGCTTGCGTGGCCCGACAACCACCGTCATTTAATCATATGATCCCATCGTGGAATCTCATATTTTTGGACATGTATCTAAACACAAAAGCCTGCTTGATATGTCCAACTTTGGACATATTGCCAAGCAACAGAGTCGCCCAATTCATGGAGAAAAAAACTCATTCAAATGGTTATTATTTTCTTTTTGAAAAAAAAGTCCTACATTCAGTCCTGACTGACACATATTACTGCTAGATATAACTTTGCTCAGTCTATAGTGAACTGTTCAGTCCTTCGCCAGAGTCTATAACCTAGCCCTTATGTAGTATGCACATAGGAGACTATGAACCCTAGCATTTCCGCCTTTAAAGATCATGGCTACAGTTCTCCTCAAACGGCAGAAAGTAAACAATGTTAATCCTTCTAATACAGAACTTTTCCCTGCTGTTCAGTTTACTGAACGACCGACAAAACTGTGTTGATGTTTGCCAACGAACCCACACAACTTTACGGAAGTAGGTGCTCCAGCACATCAGTAGCGTAATTTTGCGTGGGTATCAGTTGTTGAATGTGCAATCAATAAACGTTATTGCAAATTGATAGTTAAAAAGTCGCTAGTTTAAATAGTATGATTGGTTCTTCTGTATTCAGGGGTACTCATTGTATATTCACAAAGACCATAGCCAACATACACTTTTTCATTTGCGTTTTCATAGAAAAAAACAAGCGTAGGACCAGCTTGTTAGAAATAGGCTAAATAAATAGTAGAGGCAATAGAATTTTACATGTGTTTCATGGGATACTTATGCATGACCTCAGCTGAAAAAGATTCTGGCAATTCTTGGGGTGTTTGAACGAATGTTCTGAAAACCAGTTATATGTAAAGGACTATGCCTTTTAGTAATGATGACTTTCTCACTATTGGCCTATAATTCAATTATAAATAACGGCCCTTTAAACTGGATACATGTTCTATCCTAGGCCTCACAGGCCGAGGGAAAATAGAGTTGTTGAGTGTTGAAGCATTTTATTTCAGATGCCTCACCCCAAATATTTGTTTTGTTTGGGTTAATCCTCATACTTTTCTTTATTTGGGCAGAATGTTTTAATTGAAGTTGGAGATGTTGTGTTAATATTAATCTCGAATGCTTTGAATTAATTTGACAGTATTTTCTTGCCATGCTCAATAATATCTCAGGAACAAATCGTCTACATTTAATTTAGAATATATTTATGCCTAAATCTGCTTTTATCTTTCATCAAACACGTGTTTGGAATTAATTTCACAAATTCTTGAATCTATATCTCACCCGTAACAGAATGGCAGATACAATTAGACATAGATTATAATGAATGTAACACGAGTCACATTTTTAACAATCACAAATTCAGTCATGTGTTAACATCAGTGTAAAAAGCTGTAACTATTGATCCTTTTTCTCCGATTTTCATTTTCAATAAATATTTCCTGTGTCACAACTATCAATTTATAACAGCCGTTGCCGAAATATGGATACTGAAGCATAACATATATCTTAAATAAAAACGTTGCATTTAAATCACTTGCATGTGAAATAATATGGCTGCTGTGCTTTTTCCAGAGGGCGCCATCTATTGAAATCCAGTTTTGTCAAGCGAACCTCAGAGATTACGATGATAATATAATGTCAAATTTGATTGATTTTATGTGTCACTTTCTATAAGAGTGTGTGTCGTACGTCATAATGTTGCTATGGAACCATCACGTGACCGAATTCAACAATAGCGACTACTTAGCCGTTAGTTTTCACACCGCAATTTATCTGATAGCCTTGTGTAGGATAATTTATTTTGTTCGTGCAATTGTTAAAACAAAATTTCAATGAGATTTGGTCAAAATTTTTTAAAAAACTAGTGATTGTCGCTGTAATGATATGCCGGGTACTGTATGTGGAGGCAACCACTGAAGGATCAATTAATTATTAACAAATATTAACCATAAATAGTAGTTTAATTGATTGGCATGCGTTAATGTGTATGTCAAGTTTTGACATTGGTATAATTTCATGATTTTTACAGGAATAAAAAGAAGCCTTGACGATGAAGACATTGAATTTATTGGAAAAAAGCCGAGTTATGGTATGTAAGGATTATACATTATTTATGATTGTTTGTGATGTGAATGAATGAGTAAAACAATAATAATAGTTTTTAATTTTGACTTTTTGACCCACTTCTTAGATCAGCCAAATAGCGATACTATATAATGTAGGAAAAAATTTTTGAAAATTTTTCAATTATAATAATCATGGATAACAGTGATTTGTAGGATGAAATTTGAAGTATAAAAATTATATATATAAAAGTTGAAAGATTAGCCAGGCTGAGCTTTGAATAACATTTGCATTTGTTTAAAAACATTGCAATTTGGGGGATCACCCTCTGTATTTTATTCACCCAGAACAAGGTCACATAATTTCGGATTTTTGTAGGTGAATTTTGTAACTTTTGCTATGATGGACACATGACACATGACTTGTTCCCTATCGCATTGTTTATTGACTACATGAATTCTAATTTGTGTTCTCTTTTTTTTTAAATGGAAACATTTCTCTTCGTTTTTGAACATGAAACAAACATTTATTTTTAATTTTCATAGCTGGTTGGCGGGCTTGTAATATGTAATGTTATGAAGCTATCAACTAATATCGTTTGTTTTCAGAGCTGGTTGGTATGAGTGACCTCATAGCTAGTGTAATACAATACATGACACCAACCAGCTCTCTGAATAAGGGATATCAGGTAACGAGCATTTGCAGTTACGGTGACTGATGGTTTTCGAAATCGGCAAAAAAAACGTGAAAGAAAAACATCCAACATATTTTATTGAAACTTGGTACATTGATACTCGGGGATAATATGCAGACCTCATAAAGTTTTAGTTAACTTCTGTACATAGCAATTACCTATTTTGTATTAAAAAATAAATAATTTAATTGACCAATTTTAAGCCTTTCCCTTGTTTTTCGAAATCGATCCAAAAAGATTTCAATGAAAATTGTTACACAGATGCTCTAAAATAATGCACAGACTTGATTAGTTTTTGGTTGAAATCAATGCAAATTAATGATCTTATTTTCATAATAATTAAATATTTGAACTTTTTTCTTGAGTAGAGATATGACAAACATATTGCAGAGAAGCATGTGCAACCATTGCTATAATTGAAGCATTGGACATGTGATATGACTGAAATATATAAGGTCATGTGATCTAATAAAGGTGCATAACTGTAATATGAAACACTGTTGTAACTTAGCAGATAGCAATACGTGACCTCATTAATTATGACAGCATATCATATTAACCGAATTAAACTGTAGATATGCATGTACAACAAACTGGCAATTTGTGACAATATTAAATATCATATGGTGTATAATGCATACACAACATGCTATTAGCCATGGTGCTCGAAACCCAGATATTGCTGCTTTATATTTCATTATGTAGTTTACATGAGTTAGTTCATGGTTAGCTTTTTTTTTACAGATATCTCAATACATTCGTCAGATTTTAATGAAACTTGAATACATATCTGCTTTAGTTTAGAGTCGAAACGTACCATATTAATTATCAAATTTGAATAATTTAACTATTAAGTACCACCACAGTTTAATGGAACTTCGTACATAGATGCACCGGGGTAATTCACAAATGCGTATAGGATTGAAATACATGAATATTAATTCCCTGAATTTGCACAAATTAGACAACGTTCTGATATATCATAAACACTTAAATTATGTATTATGTGCTTTCGAATAAATCAAAGTCAACAAACCAGAGATTTATGCAATCAGATTCTGTCTTTTGCTCTAATAGATCAAGAAGTGATGTGTTAGTAATATAAACTGTGGGTCACATTCCATGGCTATATTAGTCGCTTGTTTTTGTAAATGGCTTAATTTCAAATTTTGAAGTAATTTCTGTTCCGCGCATCCCCAATACCGTTTTTTGTTTGTTTAAAAGGTCCAACTTCAAGCTCAAGATTGACTCAAAAATCCGCGGTATGGAACGAAGAAGAAAGGGAATATAAGGCTGAAGGTTTGAAGCTAACTGCGTTACCATCTGATCTACTGACAACCTACAAACATGCAACTCGAGTAGATTTAAGTAAAAACAGATTGGCAACATTGCCAAACACTATATGCAACCTAAGACAATTGACTGTACTACTTCTAGAGAAGAATTACCTCCAATCACTCCCTGATAATATTGGTGATTTACAGCAGCTCTATCTCTTGAATGTAGTACATAATAGATTGACATCATTACCTGATAGCATGAGAAATTTACATCGGCTTGATTTCTTGTTTTTGAGCAACAATTCATTGGAGGATTTACCTGATAGCATTACTGATCTAGACCAGCTTGATTATTTGCATCTGAACAATAATGCAATAAAGTGTTTATCTGACAGGATCGGTAATCTAACAGAGCTTACTAAATTGTTTTTGGATGGTAATAAATTGCATACTTTACCGGATAGCATCTCTCAACTTCGTAATCTTGATATACTAGATGTCCATTCAAATTTGCTTGAATCCTTACCTGATAAGATTGGCGATATGTCTTCTCTGCTTAATCTGAATTTGGAAGACAATCTCCTGACAGTTTTACCCAAAAGCATTACAAACCTACGTAATTTGAGAGTTTTCAATGTTGGAAGTAACTCACTTGAAAACCTACCAGATTGTATCGGTGAGTTACAACAACTTGGCGAATTGTATCTGTATGACAATCAACTGGAATCTTTACCTGACAGTATTGGGAGTCTACGAAAACTCACAATATTGAAAATTAGCAAAAATATACTGATATCAATACCAAATATTGGTAATCTACAGCGACTGGAAATATTAATGTTTCACAATAATCCTATACAATCACTGCCTAATGGTATTGGTCAATTACGTCGTCTTCACACTGTGCAGTTTGACGCAATTGGAAATGTAACTGCCAAAAGTATTCACAATAATATAGACGAGGTTGCTAAACTATTAAACATATTGAGCAAAGAATAACAAGTCGCAACAAGTCATTACAATACCACTTCTAGTATATTGATAGTTTGAAATAACCGAGACAAAGTAAAGTTTTCATGAAATATGTGGCACCTTTAGTCCTAATTATTTGTCTTCAATAATTATGACCTAAAGCTGTCTCCACTCTTACCAAATGAAGCTATATTTGTCAAATTCAATTGTTGTTGTTGGAGTAACTTGTGGGAATGTGGATGTATTCTATCAATTTTATATATGATGATGAGTAATCATATTTGTACAAAGTTAGACAATTTGTAATCTATTAGTCACATAATAGGGTCTATGCATGGTTGTGTTAAATAAAGAACAATTATATCCAATTGGTTTGATGGCGTGTATTTCTACTTTTTATAGATGCATTACGACGATTAATTAAACTTATTGTCAATAACAAGTCGGATTATTTTATTATTATACAGCAAATCGTGAGCAATATGTCACGGCTTCTCTTTGTTTACATCAGGGATTTTTGTACCAGTGGTAACGATCGACCCATTATGTATTTTTGTATGTGAGACACGTACGATTTGATATGACGTTCAAGTATATCCAGTACCATACGTGCTGAACTAACCAGATGTGTGTTAACCACAGCTAACAGCATGTACTACCCGGTAAGAAGAACCCCCTGTCCAGTGCGAGTCCTTTTCAATATCAATAAGCAAGCCTTACACTGTGACAAATTGTACACAAGGGATATTTTTTTTCGTTCGAACGAACGAACGAACGAACGATCTATTCCTTTCATGCCTTGATGCGCCTGTGCACAAAACAAAGCCATTCTGAAAACGTCATGCTCAGATATAGTCAAGTTCGCCAATAACAATGTAATGTGCGAATTTAAATATTATGATATGTGAATGGTTTCTAACCTATCTAATCAGTGTGTTTTTTCGCTGATTACAATAATTATTTAATATATGCGCATAAAATACACGTATGTAATTCAATAACTCTTTGAGACCAACTGGTGAGACATGAAGACTTGACATCATGAATGTATTGTTTTAAGATCTCACTATGCAAATTGGTCGGTCACATGTGGGCAAGAGCCGCATACATATGAATACAGTACACTCAGCTGTCAAAGAACAAATGAAGATAATCGTAGTAAAAAAAACTACCAACAAATGAAAAAAATTAAACATATTAATGAAATAGTGGATAAATTTGAAGTTCGCCTGAGTGACACTCAGATGTTTATAGTGAATTTTATTGTGAGATGTCGGAGAATGTTAAGCTTAAGAGTTTTAAAGAAAGGTGTATCTGGTAAGATGGGCAAACTGTTAACCCCTGTCTTAGTTAGACAAAATGAAAGAAATGGTGAACGGTGAAGACATTGAAATGTATGTTTGTATGTATATATGATCGAGGCAAAACCTTAGAATATAAGCAAATCACCCTACGAATATACATGGCATTCGTCGTGCAGTGTATGAACAGAACGGGTTTCTACTATCAGGGTTGTTATAGGTAAATGGCTCTTCGGGTTGAATGTACGGAAAGTGGTTTTATCGGGGAATGGGTAACTCGAAAGGCGGTGAGTAGTACATTAGGATCGCTCGACACTTATACGCACTATTCAGTCATAAAGACACCAGTAGTATAACATACCAATGTATTTATTGAAACTACAATCGTTACCATATGTCCCCGGTTCTTTTCCAAACTTATTACGCTAGAACCCTCCATTTTTATAATCGACAGTGTTAATTGTTCAACCAATAGTTTTAATACTTTACATGCGTTTCATAACTGCATGTGGAATACACCACTGAGAGCGTCGTCATGACAACATCAATGCAACTTTGTGACGATCCCCTGTATAGGTTGTACTCGATGCGAGGAATTTGGGATTTTAGGAGTTTGTATATTTACTTTTTGTAAAGGAAGTCCATATCAAGTATAATCATGTATGACTCGTTTGTATTCACTTATTTACTAATATGGATTGGAGCAATAATTTATTTAAATATTTACCTGATAGCATCGGTAGTCTACAGAGCCTTACTGAATTGGATATGAGTGATAATAGATTGGAGTCTCTACATCGGCGACCATACGCAACTTATATACTTAGCTGTGAAACATAACACATTGATATCCATACCCGTAACAATTAGAAAACTACTTAATTTGAAACAAATATTGATATCTAACAATGATCTTGAAACGGTATGATGCTATTGGTGATAGGAAAGCAGTGAATGTGCGTACATGTGCATCAGATGTCTGTGTAGGCACACTATATAATTTATGTCAACCAAATCAATTCGTGAGAATTATAATTAATGATATTGTACATCAAGGTGCACAATGTTTATTAGTATTACTTTACATGAATATTGAACCCCAAAAAGGCAGTACACAGGTTGTCCGATTCCCGAATTACTAAGATAACAGATGTGAAGTAATATTTAAAGAAATCTTTTAATTTTTATTTTAAGTAAATTTCCTTAGGTGTCCTTTTGGTTTGGACTTACTATTAACTACTGCATCAATGTCATTGAGCCCATGTCTACATGACTTATAATCATGAAACAGCAATTATCAGAGAGGGTATTCGAATAATTTATTCTTCGATCTTACAGCCGAGAGAATATAACCATTGTAACACTCGCATAAATTTACCTGCAAATTTTCAACTTTCAATACAACTTTATCATATAATTTGTAAAGTTGCCAATACATTCAGCAGCCTCTGATATCAACATAAATTTGTGACGGGCAATGACGTATACTAAAAACTGATTGTCAGTAGTAGCACATTTTACTGTATATTCTGAGTTTGTTTGAACTTAGTGTGTGTATATGAGTGTATTTACTGAACATAGATGTAAAATATTGATTTCAAATATATTCCTACGTTTCATTATATTACAGCTGAAAGAGGGTACAATATACTGCAATATACTACAATGTGATTCTGTGTAAATGTATTGAAGATCATTTTATTTTTTTTTCTGAATTTTGTTGCCAAAAACTACCCACGATAAAATTTACAATTTGGCAAATAAGCCTCGAACTAATACATTTATTACATGGTATAATTGTCATATGTCTTAGTAGTTGACATATGTGAAAATATGGGATATTCTTATTGACATATGATAAAACAGATATGATAATTAAGCAATAGTCGTCGCTCGGTGTGGTATACCACGAATTGAATGTGAATTATGTGACCTATACGAAATTAATTTTAGGAATACAAAAATTCCGAAAATCACACAAACTTATTCACAGTGCAACAGCGCCTTCAGGAATAAAGTGACAAACTGACATTCCACAATTTTACGACTATTGTGGTCGTATATTTTTCTTCTGAGGTGTAGAACAGTATACTACATAATTGCCAGCATGGCGTACGACACAATTTCCAGTACTGTACACCACAAATTCCCCATCCTGATATACCACACAAGTTCCAGTATATTTTGCAGACTACCATTAATTATTATTTAGCAATAATATTAATAATGTGATCCAAATCTTATTGGTGATGTGATAAAATAAAACACAATTCAGAATTAAAACTGGAACAAACTATCTAAACCACATAACCATTTGATTTCGTTCCTGTGTTGAATGTTGAAGATTTGTTGAAGCAAAATTCATATCTTCTATAAGCGCACGTGATATAATCAACATTGGGTTACAGGTAATATGTTGCTGTGTATTGATTTGAATAAAAATATTGAAAATGTATTGGTGAAGCTGATATGCTACAACAAAAATTGAACACAGAACACACACGCAAGCTGGGTTTCGGGCGTAAAATGTAGTAATAACTGCGACATATATTTGGTTATTGGGTGTATTAGTTACAACATGTTTTGAATGAATGTAATAATCTATCTAGTTTATTTCATAAACTGTTCACTTATAACTATAATTGTTAAATTTCCAGGAGAAGAACCTATGTTCTTACATTTATTGCCATATTAAATAAACTATATAGTATAAAATAGTGAACGACTGCCCAGCATTTGTCCCGATAGTTCTTCATACTTAAAATACTTAATACACTGTGTCATTTCACGCATTTTGCTTAACAAAAAACATGTTCTGAAGATAATTGGAGATTGCCACAGTATTTTGAAATTCAAATGTAATATTTATCTGAGGTTTGAGGATAAAAAAAAGTGACAGCAGCAAGAACCACCCTTATCTAAAAACTTCATCATCTGCTTTATTTGTTATTGATCCTGATACCATTTGAAAGTGCATAAACGATATAAAACATGATGGAGTTCAAAATATTGCAACACTTGGTCAGATGCGGTAACACATGTTATTGTCCTCCCATGAGACATTACCCAGGACGACCGGGTGAGATAAACCAGCGTATAAATAAAACCATTATTTTTTTTTCAACGTGCATATATATAATTTAAAAAATATAAAGACACTCTACCAAATAACGTATTAAGACAAGTCACGAAAGAAAAATGGTGTTTGATATTACTGTATTATGTCTTGTTTTAAATCAGCTGATTGGTTGAACATAATGTGTGACGTCACAAAGTGCACATCTTTTGAGGACGTGGAGTGGTTAGCCATATTCAATTAGATAGAAAAATAGATCATCGCCGATTATCAATTATTCGTACAGTAACAGAAGACTGTAATATATTGGCAGGTCAGTATAAGTAATTATGTATTTTTAAACGCATCCCATTCTGAATATATATAGCATCATGTTTATTTTTTTAGTTATGTTACATACATTCAGTTCATAACAATATCGTGCATTGCCTTCATTTTTGTATTCCCATAAACGACCATAATATCTTTTCTAATTTACGTTTATTTCATTAATAATACAATTGAATTTATTTACGCAGATATGTCATTACGTAACATAGACATATCATTATGAGAGGCACACTGATGAGCCTTGCGCATATATATTCATGTGTGAATGAAGTTGTTCCATGAAGTGTTGTTGAATTTACAAGGGCTGTACAAATAAGTAAATAATTAGCACAGTGTAGAGAGAAATATGAAATAAGCTGATTATGGAGAGCATCACAGAAATAGTTCTCTTGAACTAATTTAGTCCATGATCTTTAAAATAATAAATGAATAATATTTAGCAATAATGATGATGATAATTACTAAAAAATAAATCTAAATTGTAAATTTATTAATTTTATGCCCGAGCGCTTGCCTTTATTTATATCAGCTGTGGAAATATAATATCAATAAGTATCGCATAGTCACGAATCTCACAAAATGACATTCGATGATACATATTAATTCCAAATGGTGACATCACGTCATAAAAAGTCACTGTATTTTTGTCAAACAAATGACATCTAAAATGACAAATTTGCAATAATGACATTAAATTATATACGTATATAATATCTTCATGTTAATCAATTATTCACCATTCAGGTTATTTCTCACGATAATAACGAAATAGTGCATTCGCTAAAATGCCAAGAATATGTAAACTGACTGTTTAGTCATATAGTATTAATACGATATTTTATTTCAAACGAAAAATGGTTCATAATTTAATATAGAAAATGATTAACGAGATGTAATAATTACATTGATTTTTTTACAGAATGCGCGGATTGAACATGGTTGGGCTGATGGTGTGCCTACTTGCCAGTCTGGTTATGTCAATCAATTTCCACGGTCAAAACAGAAGAGTATGAACACTTTTTTTTCTTTTAACTATCTGTTTGCATATTGAGCATGGGTTGGCCTTTACAGGTTCTTTAGTGTGGCAAGTTTTGTGAGCAGGTGGTTGAATGTGACTTTGTTAAAACTCGCAGTGCAGTCTCATTTTAAATCCCACAAAGCAGCCAATGTGAAACAGACACGTCGCTATATCTGTCACAGAACGCTATCACAAAACCAGTACGACAGATCACTCACAACCAGTCCTCGCTAGCTACTCCGCCATCTTAGCTCCCCCTGTGTATATTCTTCCTGTCACAGAGGGCGCACCTCGTAAAACCACTTACGCAAATTAATGTAAGAATAAATAATAAGAATTCATGACAATATCATAACACGTGGAAGCAGAAGAATTAGCTTGCTATTACATATAAAACTTCACCAATGAATGTAGTCGTATACTATTTCTGTATTATATTTCAGAATGCATACAGAAAGGAAGCTGACATTGGTAAGTAAATAAACTGCAGTATAATGAAATTGTGGGTATATATATATATATATATATATATATATATATATATATATATATATATATATTCGTTTTTTCTCAAATGTCGCAATAATATGTTACTAGCATTTTAGTAGTGGTTTGTGGAAAAAAAATAAAGCTAAATTAAGATTAATTAAACAATTAAACAGTACCACATACATATCATTTTAAGATGATAAAGTTTGAGAAAATATAGTTTTTTTTTTCAACTTGAGTTGTAATACACTGAAACCATTAACTGATACATCATCACTAATACCCTATTATATTATTAGAGTGCTATACCAATCCAGACGGTTCTGATTATCGAGGAAAGAAGTCTATGTGTAATTTTCTCGGCATGCAATGCGAGAAATGGTCAGATCAACGAGGATTCACAGTCCGCGATTATCCCAATGCTGGTCTGGAAGGTGCCTACTGTCGTAACCCAGATCTATCTGAGTCAACCGCTTGGTGCATTATCAAAGATCACAATAGTGGTGTTACTGTGAAAGCGAAATGTGATATTGGAAGACCAAGCACACAATGTGGTAAGCTCACATGTATCCAAAATATAATTATTGATACAAGTATATATAAAAACATTTCCAGTGTGATATTCGATGTTAGTTATGTTCCATAATGCATTGAACAAATATGCAGTAACTTGTTCAGTATTGACGACAGTCACGTGATTCGTTCGATGGTTATAATCTGCTGGTGATTGTGATCGATCAGGTATGCTTAACGCATGTGCATAACACTTATTGATCCGTCCAAATGTAGTTTATATGACAAAGTACATGGTATGTGCAATTGGACTATTTACAAATTCGTATCCTACAACATGACAAAAAATAATGCGATGAAACCAAGTACTAATTATTGTTTCGTAACCAAAAACATGTCAGAAATCCCAAAATAGAATACGTTACTATAACTAAATAACAGCAGTGCGTTTTCTTGTACATTGTTTCATTTCACGATGGGTCCATTCATATATTTATTAATAATTAAATGAATGATAGATATAACCTCTTTATGATTGCCTTCGTCAGTGATCACGTGATACATTGCATGTTTTGTGAAAATCTAGACCACCAAAAACAATGCATAGACAGGTGGATCGAAAAAAACGTATACATAATGAATACTCATCTTTCATCGCATTCAGGGACAAAGTTAGGCGCCGGGGGAAATGGAGACCCTCACATGGTTACATTTGATGACGTTAAATACGACTTCCAAGGCTACTGTACCTATGTCCTTGTCGAAGACTGTGAACACTTTGGCCAGACGAACTTTCAAATCACGGCCGATTTTCGAGGACACCACAAATCTACACAACCTCCTACCCGAATGGTAGCCATTACTATAACTGGAATTGGGATACCAAGTATACGTTTACTAGAAGATAACACGTACATTGTGAGTACTCGTATTGCTGGGTAAAGTTGGTAATATTGATACAAACATATTGATGTTTCTGGTTAAAATACCAACACCGTGGTAATGTTTTAGGTTAATACGCTAAATTGCGCACTGATCATGTAGTAGATGAAGCCATTGAGGAATAATTTGTTTTGTATGTCCGTATATCAATTTTGACTTGGCAAGCTTGTCTTTGCCTAGGTTATTTCTATTAGATACATGCATGACATGATCTAATTCAGAGAACTTATTACGTCATGTACAGCTACCTGACTATTACAACATTGGTTTCAACTTCGATAGTTTGAGTTGATTTCTAATCAATCCTAGTGAGAAGGCAACATGTAGAATAAACCTATTACAAATTTACTGGGCATAGTATATACTAAAACTGGGATTCCATGACGTCTTTGTTAATTTCTATATTGAATTGTTTATATTGCATTTCACTTGTATTCACAACTCTACTTATTTTCACAGATTGGTGATATTATATACAACGATACAGAAGTCAATCTTGGTGACAACATTGGCTCTATCAAACCTATTGATAAAACAGTTGAAGTGAATCTAACGCAACTAAAGCTGTTTATCACGTGGAATGGAAAAGCGCATGGAGTAATTGTTTACATGGATGAAAATGATAAGTATGGAAGCGTCTGTGGGATGCTGGGTAATTTTGATGGAAATCCGAACAACGATTTCATCAAACCAGATGGCACTCTTGCGACAGATGTACAGGAGTTTGGAGACAGTTGGGCTCTACTGGGAAGGTCAGTGAATTATACACATTTGTGATTTATACATTATAAAAATAACTGGTTCGTACCAGTAAGTATTATGGTCATGATGTGACTAATGGGACACACCCAAGCTTTTTTCAATAGGGGATTCTCAAATTCGTCATCAAGGAAGTACTGTATACAGATTAAAGCGGAAGGGTCGTCATAACAACACACGATAACAACACGCGCTAAAAACGTAAAGGCTCATGGTAGACGCTTGTTTGTAAACTATGGCCATCTGAGGCATGCGCAGGTGACGACTCCCTCGCTTTAAATCAACCCGTCACCTAAAATACATGCAGATCCACAGGCTAATCATGATTGACACGTTTGTATATTACAGTTGTCCGTAATTACGCAACAGATTCAAGGAGAGGGATAAGCTGAATGTTGGAATTGCGACCTTTATGCTTCAAGTCCTGCGTTATATTATTACAAAGCTATTAGTACTACTTTGGTTATTATAGCTATTCTAAACCCACGGATGTATATATGTATGTGTCACGAAAATAAAGATCACTCAAACCATATTACGTATCACTTTTCACCGTTCCCTTTAAAAAATGGAGAATATGTTATGAATTTCAGAAACCTTACATTCATGTCTAGAAGAATTTGAAGGTAGTTTTTATTCTAGTTGAATTGATCAGACAATATATGCATGTAAAGATTTCTTTATGTGAATGATTCGTACAAAATATCAGTCATCTAGTGAAATATCAGTTGTATGTATTGTGGCAGTACTAGTGCTTAGTAACCACGTTTTTAATACTAAAATGATGCTATATCTTACTAATTATAATAATCATATCCCAACTAAATTTCCTAAAACAATCAAGGTTTCAATCTACAAATTTGAATTCAGCCTCAATTACAGATATAACATAGACTAGTAGGCAAATCAATTGCTGAATAGTGGAGTAGCTAGATTGATTATTTGAACAGATGTGAAATAGTAAGTGACGCATGTTATATGTGAAGACATCTAAATATATTGGTGTTTCATCAGTGTTCCCTCTAAGCCTTATTTTCGCTCAATTTTTTCAGATTGAATTGTAGTTTCTCAGTGAAATTTTGTTTTTTGAGAAACTTTCCATGCATTTTGTATGCAGAAAAAAACATTTCAAGGGGAAAATGGGCAAATTTTCACAGTATTTTCAAGATTCAAAAGAATTAAAGGGAACAGTATGTTTCATATGTGCTTAAATATCAATGCAAATACCTGCAAATAGGATAATACAAACATGCCTTATAACATTGGCCTCAATTTTGCGAGGATTCATAGTGACCTGGAAGTTTCACAATTCTGTGTTTGACCAACCATAAATATTCTACCACAGAATGGAATCTCCCAGAAAACAATAAGCAAACTCAAGAGACATTTTGATCTTGAAGACTTGAAGGTGTTACACATAGCCTGGACGCTCATTGCACTGGATGACCGTTACACTGGTTATCTACTCTCTACAAGTTTATGGATTGATCAGCTTATAAAACACCAGCTCCATTGTCAGTAGCTACTCATGATCTTGATTGGCTGATAAATATAGCTTGCAGCTAATCTGAATATGTTAATTTTCCAAACAGTGGATGACAGTTGTACACTTCCCCTTATGTGCTTTATCAACACAGCGATAGTTGGCACAGCGATAAACAAGCTTCCCAATGGTCGAAATAGCTCCTGCCTGTGTAGTGTCTTCCTTCCTTCCTTACTTTCAATGGTTATTAGTGTTCTCACAATGTTCTTGCTATATACAATTGTTATCATCTTGTTACATATTGCACAAGATTGCAATAAATGTTCATAGTTAGTCAGCGCAATGTCCACACCTTACTAAGGAGTGGATAACCAGTAGAGAGAAGTCCATCTGAAGTACCTATGTATATGTATAATATCAAAGCAATCAGACTTGCAGTTTTCAAAAAGAAATCAAAAATATTACTTTTCACTAAAAAATTTCAATAATATTCATAAAAATTAGAGAATAGAAGATATCATAACGAAATATAATATCAAAGCAATCAGATTTGTGGTTACCAGCAAGTCGAAAATATCACTTTTTACTCCAAAATGACAAAAATATTCATCAAAATTGAAGATATCATCACAAAATGAATAAATTTGAGAGAGGTTCATCTGAGGTTCCCATGTGTATAATATCAAAGTAATCGGACTTGTGGTTTTCAACAAGAAGTCGAAAATATCACTTTTTATCAAAAATATTTATCTAAATTAGAAAATTTAAGATATCATCACAAAAATAACAAAGAAGAAGTCGAAAAAAATTCAAAAGTTGACATGGACAATCAGTAATATGAACAGCTCCACTCAAGAAAGTCAACAGCGGAGCTAAAAATTGGTGGTAGATTTTGGGGGCACATTTTTATTCAAATTTATTCAACAAATTTATCAAGCTGCGTTTTCCCTTGACTTCTTTATTGGCTGCCAGTGGGTCATGCCAACATATCCCTAACCAAGTGAAGTGAATGTGTATGCCACCACATATATTTCAAAGCACATCTGCAAATTGATGTCATACACAAGTGTGCTCATTTTGATGCGTCACTGGCACAAGGGGATTCCAAATGATGCGATGAGAAATAATGATTATTGACACATCTTTGACACAATTAAACAAATGTAATTCATTGAAAAAAAAAATTCTTTCTGTAAACAAAGATTTGGTAACATATAAATTGATTGTAATTCAAAAAATGCCATCTACAGCCATCTTCAAAAATCGCTAACTGACAACTATATTACCCTCACCCATACTTGACATATCAAACTCAGAATGTGTAACACTGCTACTCATTGCTGATGTACAGATTGACTCACTAAAACATCTTTTTTTGACTCGCAAACCACTGTATGTTAGAGGGCACACTGACCAAACGTTTGAACACAAAATACAAAGTCCTTGTTCTGAACTTATTCCAAAGGGAAGTAACAACAATACAACCGAAGGCACTAATGTGTTAATTGCAAGAAGTAAAACTCTCAGTCTTTAACCGACTTCAAGCACCAACAACAAAATATTTATAGTCGCATTTTTTATTAAAAAATAAAAGGAATGTCACATTTTCTCTGTTTTGCACAATTTTTAGATTGAATTGAGCGAAAATAACAGAAAATGTGAGAAAAATTTACTCAAATTTTAGTGGGAAAACAAATTGGGCACTCAAATGGTTAAATCTAGCTTGGATGTGTCACGAAAGTAAAGATCACTCAAATGTAATCTAGTGTTATTTCAGATTTTAACCCATAATGAAGCAACAACCACTCAATGAGCATCTCAGTCTGAGCAAACACTACTGTAAAACATGTTGAAAAAGCGACACGCAATTTTAGCGAATTGTGGTAAAATGACGTAATAGCGAAATGTTGATTTAATGAATCTCTCTTGTCATTGTTGATTTCCTGTATACAGTATACAGAGTTTGCCTTCAGGTAAATCACTAATTCAGTCTAACTTAATTAATGAAATAAGCAAAATCCAAGTCAGTTTATATTTATTGAGTGATATATTGTACAAGAACCATGGGTGTAACTTTACTGTGCACTTAAGGGTTTTTCTAAAATGTATTATATGGGATTTCCTCGATTTTAATAAAATGATTTTATGTTTTCTGAAAACCCACATAGAAACATAGAATGTGGTTGCCTACAAACATCAAACATCAATAACAAAAAGTCCGCATTAGTTAAATGGTATACAAAACTGAAATAGGTAAGCCACTTTAAATCAGATCATGAAACAAATTACAAAATGTATATTGTAATTGTAAAATTTGATTGTAATCAGTCAAGAACAGCATTTGCATTTGACCATTTTGAATCTGATTATTAAAAGAATGAACATACATATGTATTCTAAGATGTACGATGTATGCGTAAAATTTGATCAGGCAAGGCATGTTGAGGTGGGCACGCACATACATACTGCGTCCAAAAAGAGATTAATATCGGTAATAACTTTTGAACCATTTACTATTGAGGAAAAACATTTTAACACAAAATGTCATGTGCAGTTAAACCCCTACAGACCATTTTGAGTTCAATATGGGGTCTATAGCGACATATATTTATATACAACGGATGTAATATACATTGTTTGTTTACATGAAATTTGAACACGCACTGTAGCACTTTACTAGAAACGGATACTTATGGTTTTCATGAATTATTAGAAACTTCTGCTGAACACTACATTTCAGCCTGTTCTTCTTCAAGAGTATTTTTTGTAAAGTTCATAAAACACTTTTGAAACAAAAAAATGTTGATAAATTTGTCACCCCTTATTGAATGACACGAACATTGAAATTTGTTTGTTTTCATAAAACCATTATAGTAGTAGTCCTGTATACATGTACCTAATTATACTACATTATAATACAAAATATATAAAACACCATATAGTATTTATTCATAAATGGCAGCATATGCTTCCTGTCCCATCCTGATATATGTTTCCTTCTCAGTAGGTGACATTTTAGCTACCATTTCATCAGTGACTTCACTCAGCGGTACTTTCATGTTGCCAATGGTAACCATCTCCTCCTCCTCTTCCTCTTCGCTTTCCATTTCCATAGTGCTTGTGGTCGCTATGGCTGGTGGTGCTTTCTTTGGCAGCATATCATCATCCGAATCGCTGGAATCGCTTGCGTCGCTGTCAGCAGCAGCTGCCCCAGGTATGGTTGCATTAGTTGCGCCTTTCCTTTCATGGGCCAGTAAAGCACGCATAATTTCTTCTCTGTCCTGCTGCGATTTACTAGCTTGTGTCATGTCTTCTGAGCTACCAGATGCTCCCATAGACAGGTCCATTGATTCCATAGATGCACCTTTGACCGTGCTCTCCGTCATCCAAATTGGTCTTTCCTTTGCCTGTACGGTTTCCTTGGCAACCTGCTGCATACCTTCTTCTTTCATGTCTATTGTGACTGTTTGGTCATAAAGATCGTATGTCCTGTTTCTGGTTGCATCCCCACTCCATGCCTCCATGCCCTGGTTTTCCTTGTGACCACCTTGGCCAGGTCTCCTGTGTGATAAAAAAAGTGACAAGTTGTTCACAAAGTAAGTCCTTGGTAAAATCTAAGGCCAGTGAGCACTCCACTTAGCAATCACCCGCTACATGTAACTATCACTATAATCTAAATCCATATCATTTTTAAGAGATATGGCATAGCTATTCACTCATGTTACTGTATACAGAAAAGACATTTTCAATTCCAACGTTATTTCAAAATGGCAAGGCCTGATCACTGTATAGCAATCGTTCCTCTAAAACAAAATTGGCATTGAGTAATATTGTGATTTCATCTTAAGAAACATGTTAAATGTACATTCAGAATTACATTGAATACAAAATTCATGAAAGTAAAAAGGTGTAGCAAACATTATTCATAATTTTCGGTTCTAAATGAGAACATTAAGCAAAAAAAAGAGAGAACACTGCTGCCTGTTACAGACAAATTCCACTAATTGTATATGAAATAATTACCAACTTTGAACAAAAGTGAATGAATCCAAAGAATAATATTTGCATATACATGTACATAGAACAGACCATGCATAACTTAACACACAAGCTGGCACTCAGCAGGCTTTGGGTTGTCATATAAACTTCCAATTATTAAATAATTGGCCACCGGTCAGCCATTTTTATCGGATCATCAAGCCAATACATTTGTATATCTATGACATTATGTGTAATAAATTTGAACATAATGATATGGCTCTAGAAAAAAAATTCAGCAATCAAATCATGAAACAAATAGACATGCATTTGTATAATATTGTGTATGAAGTATGTGGGAAGTTTGAATGTTATTTATCCAAGCACATCTAAGATATACGGCCGGATGCGGATATACGGCCTATTTTCAGAGTGATTGCTATGAGAAATGTTATTTTCTAAATGGACATCTTGAACTAGTACATGTACAGCTGTACATATATAGCATGGTACACATTGTACACATTATACATTTCAAGCAATTTTTTTTTCTGGGTTAATTGCAAGAATATGCACGATTTGTGGCCATAAATGCTGTACTGTGAAATACTTTATTTTAGCTTGGATTAATTTTTCAAAAATATCAAAAAAGTAAAACATGGTTGATGCATGTAATAACATGTATGAAAGCTTTCAATACATTCAATACATAGAAACAAATAATAAATCTGGTTTATAAAACAAAGAATGGGAGCGATGAATTACTGTCTATTGTATGCCAGTAGCATCCAATATAATATTTGAATGAAAATTATAGAAATTGAACCAGAATAAAACAATAAACACATTGGATGAAAATTTAAAATCCACACCACATACCTATGTGTATCCCCTGGAGCTGAGGTCATTGGTTCTGGCTCCAATATCGATGGAGCAAGTCTCAACTCCTCAGTCTCTCGAAGCAGATTATACAACGGTTGCATTTCATCATTAAATCTTGCAATCAGAGTACGGGAATCCTTTTTAGGCATGGCGCTTTCATCTTCGTCGACGACAGTATTACAAAACGTACACTTCATTTCCCCGGTGTATGGATCATACAAGTCTTTAGCGTCAAAATCATTGTAAGTCTTCATACAGTTTGTACACTTGAATGACGCCTTGCAGCTAGAGTCCCGCTCCTCTGTTTCGAGTTTCTGACGCATACGGTCAAGTTTATATTTAACAACGTTCACCAATATTTTATAATTAATGAAATAATAATTATGTCTGTTCATCTTGCCATCTTCCTGAGTTTCCACTCGCATACGCTGCTTGATAAACTGGTCATTTTTCAGCTGATTCAGTATACTCCGCAATTGTTTTTTGTCATATTTCAGAAGCGCTGCAAGATCTTCCTCTTTGATGCAAGGGCTGACAATCAGAACATCAATTACTAAAGCAGCCTCTATGCCGTAAAAACCTCTGACAATGAACTTGGCCAGTTTTTTCAGTTCACTGGGTACCACAGTCAACAACTCTGATTCGGATACAGGAACAGACATGGTTGTTGTGAATCTACTAAAAAAATAATTTCAGTAGCATTAAAAAATCAAACAAATTTATTGCTATTTATTCTCCCTCAGAGAAATACTAGAACATGGATACAAGAATGGGCAAATAAAATATTGTTGTTTCGGTAATATTAAAAATGTGTCCTTATTTTTTTTTATTTTAAGGAATTTTGCAATTATGGAGAATTCTGGGAAAGACTAAATGAAAAAAGTACTCAGACAATCTTGTGTTTCTTTGACTATTACCCGGTATTACAGAAAATCAGTTAAATTTTGGTCATTTCATTTTATGTTTGGGGGCGTTTTTAAATAATTGTATTTATTACACTGTATTTTCATGAAAACTTTCAAAATAGAATTTATTAAAGCGAGGGAGTCGTCCCCTGCGCATGTGTCGGATGACTAAAGGAATTCAGTTTTTTATCCGACATCAATCTTTTGACGTCGTCCCTTACTTGATTAATATAACAATGGAAAACAAAACACAGATTAACATTATAAACAAAAATACATGTCCTTGGTAAAATCTCAGGGATTGACTGGTTCCTCTTCAAGGTCTTGAGTATAAGTTTCTTTTTTTCTGCATTTGTTTCATATGGAACAATTTTTTATGTTTTCCAGAGTGAATACATGCATGTGGATTGACATCAATTACAAAGACTATTGCCCATCAGCTCCAAGCAGTGTATTAGCCAGTCAACTTGTTAACTTGACGGACAACTATTTTTTTTGATAGGCAGCATGTTATTATTTTGTTGGTGTTTTCTTGATTCACAGTCAATTCGTCCCAATTCACATTCGTCCCAACACATTCGTCCCACAAGTCGATTCGTCCCAATTCACATTCGTCCCACGAGTCGATTCGTTCCAATTCACATTCGTCCCATTTCACATTCGTCCCAATTCACATTCGTCCAATTTATTTAATTTTTGGTCAGCATTACGATCTTGAGCAGGGTCAATTTCTATGCCAACTGTTACGTGTGTCATGCTAATTAATAACTCCACGCTGCGTGAACGGTGTATTTGTATTTATTTATTTATTAACTAATAACTCTACGTTGCGTGTACGGTGTATTTGTATTTATTAACTAATAACTTGGGTGTATTTGTATTTATTAACTAATAAGTTGTACGTTGCGTGTAAGGTGTATTTGTTTTTATTAACTAATAACTCTACGTTGCATATAAGGTGTATTTGTATATAACGTCGGCAAAAACAGTGCGTGGGACGAATCGACTTTGGGACGAATCAACTTGTGGGACGAATTGACTTGGGACGAATTAACTTGTGGGACGAAACGACTTGGGACGAATGTGATTTGGGACGAATCGACCGTCCCCCGTTTTCTTTTGTTCTTTGACAATTAATTTGTCAAATACAATGTATAATGCCCAAAATCATCCTATTAGCATATTTTAGACAGACACTTTCAAGTTCCCGAAGTACAACCTGACACCAAGTAACTGCGAATAAAACTAAATCATATTCAATAAAGTCGGAAATATTATTGAACAATACGCAGTGGGAAAGTTCACATATACGTAACAAATCAATTCTCGATGACCACTTAAACGTTCCCTTTTTGTCGATAAATTAGATTAATTGTGAATAATACGAAAGTCACATCACTAAACAGGCGTGCGCACATACCTGTGTTTGTGAAATTTATCAGACTAAAATTAACAAAGTCAGCATATTTCTATCAAATCCCCGGCAGATCAACACCTTCTTGTCATTGTCAGTTCACTTCAGTTGTCATACACGTGAAAGGTTCTACTTCCGGGTCAACTGACTGAAACCCGTTAAAATGGACGAATATGCAATCTGTTCATGTAATCGTGGTATTTGAATTAGGATAACAATTTTTCACTAGCAATTTAACAACTTTGACGATATTTTGTTAAAACAAACAGTTATTCATCTACCCACAATGCAATGAAAAAAACATAATTTCAAAATGGCCGCCATCGATATTGATAAAGTTCGCATTCTCGTTGTCGGGGATTCAGGTATGTAAACCTAATCATTTAGTTTCAGTTTGCTGATGTTTACTTGACTGGTAGTTTGAAAAGTCTTCATAGGCGAAGTTTCAAAAGTTTTCCTCAATGAGAAAAGTGTTTTTGTACTGTCTAGATACCATGGTCGAGTGACGTGAATTGATTGATTTAGTAAAACAGCTGTGACAGCGTGTACGTTGTATGAAACTCATAGTCATACGCCGATGTTACACGTCATCTTTTTGACTTACCATCAACGTCTAACAATTGAGTAATCCGGCAAATGCAACTGTGTCAGAACAGTCATAAACTAGAAATTAACAAATTGTATTTATTTATTTATTTACACGTTATAAAAAGCAGTGTCGTGGGTTTATAAGAAATTATGAAAGAATTAGAAAAAAAAAAATATGACAAATTAACCAATAACTATTATTTTAGTGGGCTCTCACTGCATTTTTAAAGTGTAATACTAAACTGTACTAACAGTAAAATTCTTTATTTAGAAAGGTATGATGTAGACGAAAATAGCAAATATTTAAATATTAACACTTGTGAGGACAATATCACGATTTGTTGCCTGTTCAAGGGATAGTACCCGAGGGCAGACAACAAATATAGTGATATTGCTTGAATCACCACGTGTTATTTATTTTATCACATCGAACAGACATCGGTGTTCTCCACAAAAGGGTTTTAGGTGGGCCATCAAGTTTTACGGCCACCTAGTAACTCTCAACACCCGCCCACCAATGTACATCCAGCTGAAATTATTTGTAAAAGCTTGCATTGTTCTTCCCAAGCCTAAACAAAAGAGTAGTTGCCCAACCCTTTATTTTGCTATTGTTCCAAGAGTCCAAACATAAACAATGACCACTGGAAGTCTGCAAGCAGTTAACAAGTGTATTCATGGCAAAGTGTCAATCGCCTGAATTCATTGTCGCCCGACATTGTTGCCACTCATTGCTCACGATACGCAACTACAGTGGTTTCAATTTACAGCTGTATTTTTAATAATCGTCTTTCGATCACGAAAGAAAGAGTAAATAGGAACGAAATGTATATGCACAGAAAATAAACAAATATATTAGCAGACTGCATGTAAACTCGAACAAAAATTAAAATTCTAGCCGTATTTACAACGTTCGCTCAATTTTCATCGTAAAAACAGCATGGAGAAGGCAAACTGGTTACCTTTTGGCCTACCCCATTCAACGACCATCAGCCACCCACCGCTGTTGACGCTGTAACGATTTAGTATCTAAGTTGCATAGGGGAACAGTGCATTCTGGGTGTTCGTGTACTGAATTCGGAAAGCGGTAATAAACATCAAACATGGCTGCCGGATTAGTTTACCGCGTGTATTTGTAATTGAATAATATTTTAGTTATCTTTTCCACATACTTTTTTCAATTTATCCATTTTTTATGTCTAATCTTTCGAGAACAAAGCAGATTCTTTTATTTTGCCGATTGCTAGCATTTTTTCTTTAATTCCAAAACAACGTGTGAAAACGCAACGTATCGTGACCATACATGCGTAAATGCATCTTACCGTCCATCTGCACGGGTGAGTACTGATGCCACAAATAAAAAATGAGTTTTATTTTGACAAATCGCCCGTTTTGGCGTTGGGGACAAATCACCTCGTATATTTTCTACATTGTACTTGCTCTTGGTTACTCGAATTGCATTTCATGAACGCAGAATAATTTGCGAACGTATAAATCACCGTTTTCATTGCATTTCGTAAATATTAATAGTGACCAATCTGTTTGTAACATGTTTCAATTAAATTAAAAAAAGAGTTGTAAATAACTTGTATTGTGTATTGCAGTTCATGACATAAATGCTAGAATGCTGTATGTAAATGATATGCAAATTAATATGCAAATTTATGCTAATTAGGCCGCCCACCAGCTATTTTTGATTGTGGAGAACACTGGACATCCACTATTCACAACTACATTGAACATACATCTACTCGCTCTCCCACAAAACAAAACAACGCTTATATTAGAAATATGCAATATTGCCTAGACTGATTACAGTCAAAATTCACACATGCATCATATTATACATTAGCACATCTATTTGTTTCCAAATTTGATTCAAGATGGCTGAATGGCGGCCATTTGTGTGCTGAATAATCATCGAAATCAAGCATTTCTGGTATTCCGGAACCAGATTTTGTTTACAGATGGATTTTGTTGAAACTTGATACACACAGTGGACATTATGAGACCTTGATGCAGATCATTGTGTTTTTCAGATAGGATTCAGAGTGGCTGACTGTTGGCCATTTTGTTTTAATGTATGCGGTTCTAGTGCCATACATTGTATCTCTGACATGCTTTGACTGATTATGTTCAAATTTTGGATATTAATTATACATTGTGTCACAGATATACAGATGTATTATTGGTTTGACGAGCCAATTCAAAATGGCCGTATGGTGCTCATACCATGCTGTTGATTAAGTTGATTTAATATATAATTGTTATTTTTTTTTCCCAGGAGTTGGAAAATCATCTCTAGTTCATTTAGTGTGTCATTCAGAACCAATTGCCAATGCATCATGGACGATAGGTGCTGCGGTTGATGTCAAGGTGAGGGAACGAACATGAAGTGTGAATTTGAATATGCCATCTATTGATGTAGGGTCTATTATTAAAGTGTTGAAATTAAGAATTGATGACAGGTTCATCTTCTCTCTTTTTCATAAACTAGTATTCTCAACCGTCACACTTTACAATTTTGCAACGTCTATGGGCCATTCACGATACTGAGAAAATATGGTGAAACCAGTGGTTGAAACATGAATGCCCAATTTAGTCTGCGTTAATATTGGCATTCAAGGAACCAATATTTGTTGACATTGCTTAAGGAAGTTGTGATCTAAAAGGAACTTGATTTCGGCAGGAATATCGCCACTAATATTTTGTTGTTTAGTTGTTCGTTGTACGAAACTGGTTTTTACAACATTTGCAATTTGTCACTTCCCTGAAAACCTGTCCCATTAAAAATTATATAATTATAAATCTACCCACGAGGGAGAGGTGGAAAGATCTAAATTGTTATCTACATCTATGATTACATGTATATTGGACTGTTATTGCTAAGGTGAATTATATCATTAGCAAAACAGTGTCTCATACTGCAATATTGCCATTCCATTCTTTCATGCAGTCGCAGTAAATATAAGTGAGTTTTACTAATTAATGAAATGTATGTTTTGGTGAGATAATTTCAGGTATATTTCAAATTACCACAACCTGTGTTTATTTGTCTTTTGTGCAGGTACATGAATACAAAGAAGGCACACCCTCTCAGAAAACATATTTTCTAGAATTTTGGGATGTTGGCGGTTCAGCTAATCACACTAAGAGTAGACATATATTTTTTAACCCAGTTCACGGTAAGTAAATAATCAACATTATTGATCTATAAGCATTTGACTCCATCTCCAAAAAAAAGTATTGTTTATCATAATAACATTACAGTACAATATGGTCTTTTGAAGTTTGTGTTAAATGTTTTCTTTCTTCCTTTTAGGCTTAATTTTAGTCCATGACTTAACAAATCGTAAGTCACATCTTAATCTGAGAAAATGGTTAGCTGAGGTTCTTGCAAAGGATTCTAATGGTGCTAAGATTGGTAGCAACAGGTATGTTCATTCTAATTTTTGACTCCCATGTGCGAAGCACAAAATGGGAGTCTTTGCAGTTAGTGTGTTTGTATGTGTGTGTGTGTATGTGTGTGTGTGTGTGTGTGTGTGTGTGTGTACGTGTGTATGTGTGTCCGACTGTTCCACTGCTATCTCAAGAACCATACATCGGTTTTTGATGAAACTTGGTGCATAGATGCTCTGGGCCAATGCGCAAATTTGATTAGGTTTTGGTAAAATTCCATGCTCGTTAATTACCTAATTTGCATGATAATTAGCTAATTTTTAGCTGTTCTATGACTGTTCCACTGATATCTAAAGAACCACTCATTGGATTTTGATGAAACTTGGTACATAGATGCTCTGAACATATGCACAGATTTGATTAGTTTTTGGTAAAAATCCGTGCATATTAATTACCTAATTTGCATGATAATTAGCTATTTTTTAGTGGTTCCATGACTGTTCCACTGATATCTAAACAACCACTCATTGAATTTTGATGAAACTTGGTACATAGATGCTCTGAACTAATGCTAGGTTTTGATTAGGTTTTGGTAAAAATCCATGCTCGTTAATTACCTAATTTGCATGATAATTAGCTAATTTTTAGCTGCTCTATGATTGTTCCACTGATATCTAAAGAACCACTCATTGGATTTTGATGAAACTTGGTACATAGATGCTCTGAACATATGCGCAGATTTGATTAGTTTTTGGTAAAAATCCGTGCATATTAATTAACTAATTTGCATGATAATTAGCTATTTTTTAGTGGTTCCCTGACTGTTCCACTGATATCTAAACAACCACTCATTGGATTTTGATGAAACTTGGTACATAGATGCTCTGAACTAATAATTGGTTTTGATTAGTTTTTGGTAATAATCCGTGGATACTAATTACCTAATTTGCATAATGATTAGTCAATTTTCGGTTTTTCCACTGATATCTCAAGTACTAATCATCACATTTCAATGAAACTTGGTACATAGATGTCATATGACACTGCACAGACCTGATAATTTTTATGGTAATATCAGTACATATAATTACCTAATTTACATAATTAATTAATTTTCAGCTTTTGGTATAAGTAGTGAGCATTACATTTCAATGAAACTTCGTACTTACATACTCAAGGACTATGCAGAGATTGATTGTTTCGGATAAATATTTGTGCATATTAATCACCTAATTTGCATAATTAGTTAATTTTCAGCTTTTCCACGAGTATCTCAAGTACTAATCATTGCATTTCAATGAAACTTGGTACATAGATCCTTTAGGACTATGCAGAGACCTGATTAGTTTCAGGGTAAATAGTTGTGCATATTAATTACCTAATTTGCATAATTAATTTTCAGCTTTTCTTCTGATATCTAAAGTACTAATCATCATATTTCAATGAATCTAGAATTATGCAGAGACCCAATTAGTTTTTGGTAAATATTTGTGCATATTAATTACCTAATTTGCATAATTAACTAATTTCCAACTTTCACACTGATATCACAGGTACTAATCATCACATATCAATGAATGTTTATACATGGATGCTGTAGGACAATAGACAGACCTGGATAATTGTGGGTTAAAATCTGTACATATTAATTACCCAATTTGCATAATTAACCAATTTTAAGCTTTCACACTGATATCTAAATTACTAATTTCCATTTTAATGAAACTTAGTACAAAGATGCTCTAGGACAATGTACAAACCTAATTAGTTTGGGGTAAAACTCTGTTCATATTATTTCCCTAATTAGCATAATAATTCATAATTTTTTGGTTCTAATCACATTTCAATTAAACTTGGTACATAGAGTTTTTGTTACATTGCGCAGACCTCATTAGTTTTACAATCAAATCTGTTCATGTTAATTTTCTGATTTGCATAATTAGTTTTCAGCTATAAGTAATTTCAAATTATATTTAATGTGTCTCCAATACTCTTAGCACATGGGAGTTCTTTCTAAGCTTTCTTTGATTTCTCATATTCTTCTATGTTTGCCATCGTTACCCATAATAATTACTGGGTAGCTATCACATTTATTACTTACATACTAGGTAATGGGGGAAAAAATCTTATTGTTTGGTTTAAAAAAAAGTCATTTTAAGAGACTGCCTCTACCTACATAAAACATGAAAATTAGGAGTCTTTATTTCCACTTGTCATAAATAAGTAATTTATTTCCATATTAACACATACATGTATGAGTTTGAATGTTGAATTCACAATTGTTTACCTTTACCTTCAAATTGCAGTATAGTCACCAATTACCTTTTGAATTTTGTTTTGTTTTTCAGTTTTGGCCTTGAATTTTGGGTCCTTTAGTATACTATAATTGCAAATTTTAAAAATAGACTACAAAGACTCTAATAATGTACATACATCTCTCTGCCTTGTTAAAGTTTAACTCGGAGAGCATTTGAATGCTTTGTGGGTGGTGGTGGGCGATTCCCCAGGATACATTTCCCACTATTCATGAAAATTCAGACGATCCTTTCTAAGTTTTTCATCACCAGACTTTTTTTCTCGTATATTGTTTAATATTTGAACCCTAATTTTGCTTTAATGCTTGAAATAGTGTACACATGAATATAATAGTAGGTGGTTATTACGAGGATACCTCAACGTATGCTCAAAGACAGTCAAACCCTGGTGGCAGCCATGTTGTTTTCATTATTAGAGAACGCTTACATGCCTAATCATTCCATATTTGGAATTTGCATTTCCTAATATGGTAGGATGGAAATATCCTGTAAAATACCGCAAAATTACAGCACACTGTAACTTACATGTTTTTGTATAACGTTACAGAGACAGATGTATAATAATAGTTATGATTCCTCAAAATCAGAACTTTTGCAAGTTGGACTTTGAAGTTCCATGTTGTAAAAGTCCATAATAACTACTCATGGACTAGTGAACATTTTTCAGAATATTCAACTTTGTTGCAGTGGCAGTGAATATGATCCAGAGAGGTTTGCTGGGAGTCACATTCCAATTCTGGTAGTGGGTACAAAGATGGACCAAATAGACCCAAGGAGGGAGAGTGTCTTATCAAGGAGTAGTCCAGTAGCTGAAGAATGTGGTGCTGATGAAATTAATTTAGTGAGTACATCACAGTGACCTTTCTCAATACAATGTATAATAAAAAGTACCAGACTTTCTCACCCAAATTTTCTAGACTTTTTTGTTATATTCTTCAATATTTCTGGAAATGAATCCTAATTGAACCAACAGTCAATTTTCACTGGCTATTTTATCCCAGTCTTCTGAAGGAAAGTAGACTATAAACAGGACTATTTTGTGAATTTGCTATGAAAAGAGAGAATTTGTAATGAAAAGGTTAAATTTGCTTTCTCATTTTGCAAATATGTAAAACATCACTTCCAGAACAAGCTAAAAAACATAAAATGTCTTCAAATGATTCTATTTTAGTTAAAAAAATGATATATTATAAGTAGGTATCCTGCCCTCACTTTACTGCCCATGTACCAGAGGGTCTTATCTCTTATCACATAATTATCTACAATATAACTGACCTTCAAAGACAAACAATGCCTTCTAACTCAGTGAATGTTTGTTTACAAATCTTGAATAATTTTGGAGGTTTACCTAAATTAATATTCTGCCACTAATGTTTCATTACTTGCTCAAGATATCAAAATTAGAACGTATCGTATATATTTTGGTGTATATATTCAAAATGAGAGTTCAACTTTATATCTTGCATTTGAGGAAACTTGTAAATTTAATTAGCATAATTAGCATAGTACAAAAATGTACTTTTTTGGGAGCCCCTGCTAATGTAGTTCTTTTTGCTGTTCAGCAGCGACTGTAGCTAAATTGTGAATAGCATTTCATTCTAACCACAACGTAACAGATTGTGATTTGACAAATATAGCTGTTCAATATGAACACTTGTCTACACTAAAATACCATATCTTGTCTGTCCTGTTTATGGTGCACTGCTGCATTTAGTGGTAAACTGGTTTATCACCACACGTAGAGAAAACGCTGCTTCCTACCATTTCTAAGAGAAATAAAAAAAAATATGAAAAAGATGAAATGAATCTGTAAGCCTTTACCTTGTTAGTTAATACCAACAACTGAATAGTTTTCGTGCTACTGGTACCTCCATGACAGGGTTAAATTGCTGTATGCAAATTTAACATGCATCTGCTTTGGGTGGCATAATTGGCGTTGTGTTTATAATAAATGCATTCTATTGGTCGAACATGAACATGTATTCCCACTTTCAAAAACAAACATGTCTGTGTCTTTGATATCAAATAATATTTTTGTTCATGTTCATGTCTTCCCTCAGAAACCATGATGTCACACAACCCCTTTTCTCATAATTGACATGGGGGCACTGTTCAATATATTGCACCAATTTACATTGTTGTTGTTATATTTTCACCAGGATTGTATGCAGTCTAAAGACCTGGCAGCTGGAACATCAAAAGCTGTCAAGTTCAGCAGATTCTTTGATAAGGTAAAGAATATACAAATTGGCTATACTTCATATTGATGTTTTGATTGGTTCTATGCTTTATGCAAATTAGCAATATTTACATATCATTTGCATATTTAAGCATAATGTTTTTGTGTTCTGTTTTATTACTGCCATAAATGACATCTTAACACATTTTAGCATAATTTAATAATTAAATTGCATATAGTGAAGCTTCACTATGTATCTTATTACACCCAAATTTAATGGCAAACAAAAAGAATAAGTATAAATAGGTGTATGGTACATGTATATATAATTTGTACAATGACCCAGTCATTGATATTTAACTCTGGCACATTTGTCACTGCTGTCTTACAAACATTGTGTTTATTACACAACAACACATTGATACCTGGTTGGAATATCAAATCAAAGTATTAACATTGCCATAGTGGTGCTGTAGATTTGATAGGAGCATAATTATTTTTAATTTGTTCATAAAGCACAGTCTTAGCCACATGTCTTATGGTTCTAATCACAAATACTGCCAAATCGTTAATTTACTACCTAGCCACCTCCAACCCAAACACTGTAATATTGATGTATGTTATATTGAAACATTTGTATAACTCAAGGCACTTTTCCCTAAAATGGAAATTATCTCCAAATATGGAGACATTCTTTTGATTAGAATCCAAGTGCTTTTTGAATCTCCTAATAAATTGTGTAAACAAATCATGTTAAAATATTTGGTGAATATCCTCCAATCGATTTTCTCACCAAAAGGTGAATTTTGCTGTTGGTATTTTGAGCTGGGCTGCTTATTGGGTTGACAAAAATATCTCTGGTATCAAGTAACTGTATTCCAATTGAGACCTGCATTCATCTTTTCATCTGGTGAATCTTCCCAATTTGGAGTTAGTCTGCATTTTGTTAATACCCCAGAAATTTTAAATTTGTTTTGTCAGAATAATAGAGTAATCTTTTCATTAAAGGTGCATTTAGGTAAAATGATGGTATTCCACAATAGTGATCCACTGTACAAGTACAATTCACGAAACCTTGATTATTCTCGACCCCAATTGCTAATAAACTTCAGCATCATTGCTATACAAATACATCACAGTATGTGCTTCACTAATAATAACCTTATATCACCAATAACTGAATAAGTAACTATAACATCAACATGCAAGTCTGCAGTAATCACTTAACAACATTGTTCAAAATCATTTATCTTTGCAAGTCTCTCCTCTATTTGACTTTATATTTGTTCTATGCAGTGCTTTGAGACTTTGCTTTCCGATTCTGTCTATCCCTATGTTTGTAGGTGATTCGTCGTCAGTTTTACTGTAACACGTCTAAGGATTCACCTGCTAAGGTCTGTCTCTACATTCATCACTACAGCCTCTCAATAAGTTGTAGCATTGTTGTTGTTTTTTGTTTCATAATCAGACGTTATGTTCTCTTCATGGTTTTGTTTAAAAATTGGGTGTTGAGTGCCAAACCAACTATCTCTCTGCACAAAATTACATTCATGCATAGTTAGTGTTTCCTCTAAGCCTTATTTTTGTACATTTGTTTCACTGTGAAGCCTCTAAGTTTCTGTGAATAGTGAGAAATATGAGATTTTTTTTTATTTAATCTATTTTGAAGTGAAGTGAAGTCAAAACATTACTCAGTGCAAAATGTGCTATGAAAGCACATTGTTTCCCACTTGAAGATAAAAACTCAATTTTATATTTTAAGCTTGCTAAGAACTAAGAACTACACAGGTTACATTGTTGTGGTGTGACACCTGATGACAAATTGCAGATGAATTTGTAATTTATTCTCACATGGTGTGCTTTATCGCAAATGGCACTTTTTGTCTGAAATTTGGAATTGGCACAACCCCTAATGAAAATAGATAGCTGTCTTGATTTGTAATCGTTCTCGTCATCCACTTCATTACATTATATAAATAGATACATAGATTTATGTGTAAGTATTTAATCATTTTTCGTTGTGCACAAGAGATAGTTGGTCTGCAGTGAATATACATCTCTGCGCATCACTGCCTAACATAACAAGCATTCACCACCAGACTTTCTTGCCCAAATTTTTCTGCACTTTTTTTTTATATTCTTCAATATTTCTGGAAATGAACCCTAATTTTGGACAAACTTTGAGTGAATTTTCACCCAAATAAATTAGCTATTTTTGCCCTAGTCTTTTGAACGAAAGTGCAGACTATAAACAGGACTATTTTGTGTATTTGTGATGAGATGAAAAGAGGGAGCTGGTGGTGAAAAGGTTAAATAAATGCCCACACTTGTACGGCTAATATCAACGTCTGTTGTATATTTGAAGATAAATAAATATATTCAAGGCTATATACTTATTGATGGGCTAATCTATAGTGTCTTTACCTTCACCCCTCTACCCCTTCCTCCCAAAAAATTGGTCATTATGGACCAAACTATATTGTGATAGGGGGTTGAAGGCAAAGATTAAAAACATAAATAAACAAGTTCTAGTTCTTTATTCATTGTAACCGTATCTAATGGCATGTGTCTGATGCTACTTACTTTTATGCATGACTTTCTGCATAACAACTGCTTGTTTTGTGCATGATGGCTTGTATGTTTACATCTGAAAATATTGGTGTGCACTTGACTTGACAGATCTCTTTCCTGACTTGCACTGAACACTTAATAATCAAAATAATTAATAACAAGTCTAATAAGAAGTTCTTTCGTTGTGAACAAAACGTTTTGTTACGGTCATGCAGTTTGTCACTGCGTGCACATTTATACATCATTGCAGTAATGAAAGTTATTCACTGATACATGTACATTGGTATGATGGAGTATTCATGTACAATGTATGCATATGCACTGATTGAGGATGGCATGCAACAAAAAACATAATTTCACTTAAGTCATACAAAAATTCTGATCTGGATTCAAACTTGTAGATCTATTGAAAATAATTGTTGATCTACTAGGTAGAATTAAACCTTATACAATGTACATGTGTGGCATATTTGCTCTGTTAATAGTGTTGTATATGCTTACGTAAATTACAAAGTTATGTCTAAGACCAGTTATGTCGTATATACAATAAATGCAATGTTGGGTTTATGTGCACCCTCTATTTGAGATGTGCTTCTATTAGAATATTAAATCTCACATGTAATTATTTATATATGATCTCCAAAGTGAAATTATTGTTATTTTGATAATTCAGATAAAATAAAATAAATAAAATACATTTCTTTCACAATCTAAACTAAACACGTCACATGTCAGATCACATGTTAGGTCACTTGCATTTTAGGGTGTCCAGTACACAGGTCATTAGTTGGGTTCTACATAGTGCGTACCGGTATATAAAGGTGATTAGTAGGAAAGAATGCATAAAACTGCACTTTGTGGTAAATTGTCTCTGTTTTCAATAATTTGATTAAAGAGCCATCTACTGCAATTTTTAATTCATGTAAACTTCTGTCAAATTAGTATTGACAAGTTGTAAGATGTTGTTTCATTTGTGTACATCAGACCGCATGTTAGATCAAGTGTCTGTAAGAATTGCACTCGAGCAGTTCTCCTATGACTGTCAATAAGCTTGTGGGCACCTCACCAAAGATAGTAAGAGTTTTGATTGGTTACTGCTTCTAAGAGTCATGATTTTCCTACTACACGACTGGTCACATGTAATTGCAGATGATGTACACCAGTGACTGGTTATGTATATTTACTGAGATAAACCCACCCTACAACTGATTCAAGTCAGATGGAAAATTAATGTCAGAGAATGCAGCTCATGTTCCTTTAACTACTTTAAATAAAAAACATGTTGTGGTTCCTATAACAAACTTTTTGAACAAAAGAGTACCGGTAGCTCAGCTAGATTTTTTCTTTTTAATTTTCCAACTGTTTACTTTTTTCCCAGCAAACAAAGACTGCCTTTGTAGTTACAAATGTCATCATAGATGTAAATCATATATGAAGTTGTTTACATTACCAAGTTTTGCAAAGATTTAAATCTCTGTAAAATCTCATTCAAAACCTGGCACAATTTTGTGATGTTTTTCTCAAATATGGCCAAAAACAAAGGTCTGGTTGTCAAAATAAGGATAGGTTGAGTTATAGGAACCACACATGTTTTTTTCTGTATTGAATGTCAATGTGTTATGAAAATATATGTGTGTTTAGGGGGTTAAAGTGTCAAATATGTTTAACAATCTCTGGAATTTTTTTAGTTCACATTCCATAGTCTCCAACACAGCCATAATGTTTTAACCTTTTCACCACCAGACTTTCTCACCCAAATTTTGCTGCACTTTGTTTTTTAAAATTTTTCATTATTACTGGAAATGAACCCTAATTTTGGAGCCAACAGACAAATTTTGAGTCAATTTCCAGTTTCTGCTGCAAAAATTCTACTAATTCAGACTATAATATGGGACTATTTTGTGAATTTGTGATAAAAAGGGGGAACTGATGGTGAAAAGGGTAATCATTGGTGTTACTATTGGAGGGCAAAACGTGGATTTTATAATCACTGTATACATGGGTAATGGGTATAGAATTCAGGTTGTAGCATGTTAACCCATTCCCATAATGGAAGTAGACAGAGAGGTGAACTGTTCTGGTATGGTAATTCTGATGTTAGTCTCAGCCCTAGTGGGAGCACTCCCTATGGTTTTGGAAAACATGGAGTGTAAAACACTGCATGTGCAGAGAGATGTTGAGTAACACTAGATATACATGTACATCATGTCTTCAGCATTGAATGAGTTTGTATGCAAACGTTTCAATGTAATGGCGACGACATGTAGGTTTATTTAAAATGTGTTTATGGGTGTGGCTGCAGCCAGCTGCATGAACTTTTCCATCTAGGTGGGTCAGGTATGACAGAGTATACATTTCTTGATAATGTTTTATTTATTAAAATCAATTTACAAAGATACAGTGAAGTTTTTCACACGATTTAAAAAAATTAAAAATGTTTGGTCTGTAGATTATTGTAAACTGCTGTAATTTCCAGTGAGACAAATGTTTGTAGCAGTGACAATTTTTATTATGTTGTCTGACACTGAGTTCCAATCACTCTTGCAAAATTTAGTCTTTGTGAATGGTACAAAATCCTGAAATCTCAAAAATGTTTACCAACGAAAATGGTTTACAGTATTTCTCTACATGTTGAAAATTTTATTAAATTGAAATTATTATTTTTTCTTGCCCACTGGATGGCATTAGTTATAACATTATCAAATTTGTTATTTATCTGTCATACCCATGAAATCATCTACAATGCCAATTTTACCAAATTTTATTTTATTTTATGAGAAACTTGTGTCGAAATAAACAGTCACTCATAAATGCCCTGCTAGTGAAATTGTTTTACATGAATGTGTTAATTATTAAACAGGTATGTAATGTCCATAAGCGCATAGTGCCCGACTTACATGTACTTGTCCAGTGGCATCACTATATTTCCCAGTGTAATACATCATCAGAATAAATTTGTCTATATTTTCAAGTTTGTTTTGAAAACAATTGCAGGGGAAAAAATGTTAATATCTCAACACCATCAGTAAAAAAAAAATTAAACAAGAAATGATTGGCATTGTAATGATAACAAATGTTAGGTATTCTTGGGTTAATGAGAATTCTATGGTTAACTTGGAGGGTTTTAAATACTTTTTTTCCGATATTACATCTTGATGTACTACTGTACATTTGCATGTGTGGACCATATCTTATTGTAAACTAAAATTATTTCGTTCATCTAGTATATATGTTCATTTTATTTTTGATAAAATAATGCATAATCTATGCGAGTAAAAAATAAACTTTAATTTATTGATACGTACAATTAAAGTTATTTTCTGAGATCATTCATAAAGCTTCATTTAGTGTCTTGAGATTTATATGTGTACATGTACATTTGGTGACATGGATATGTGTCAATTGTGGGAAATACTCATACTGATAAGTTCCCACAATTAATGCAAATTCCGACCGTCAGCTTCACATTAGTCACATGACCCTTTTAGCTTTAGGAATGATATCAGAGTGCAAATTTAATTCAGTGTTCCTTCCTTCCTTCAATGAACCACTACTCATTGTGTTTCATTAGCTGCAAAACCAATTAAAAAATTAAGTTTACAATGATTAATTACCTGGTTGTCATCAAGGTGCATTATTAAAAATAAATATTAGTATTTTCTCCAAATTATCCATATTGCTCATTTAAGATAGTTATGCATGCGTGAAGGCTAAATTACGAGATCTGAAATATATTGACTAATTTCCATTGTATATTATGATGAATCAGAAAAATGGCCCCAATGCTTCTTTGTTGCCTTCTTGGCTTAGTTGGTACAAATAAGTTCTGAACTGGTAAAAACAGGTAATATTTAATTTTTATTTTATTTTTTGCTTTTCATTTATGCAGATACAAAATGTATATCAAAGAGTACTAGTAATGCATACATATTTTTACGCTGAGCTGCAAAGTTATTAAAATAATAATATCATTTTATTTGTACATGTATTTTCAGTTTGGTGATTTTATATTAAAAGTACATAAATTTCACCTGCATATGACAGACAGCCATAGCATTTTAGTGTGCATTGTTATCATTACTTGCGACTCAGTTTCAGCATATGTGCAGATTCAAACCTCTCCACTTTAAATGTTCTTTTAATGAACAGGGGAACAAACCTGTGACTTGATATAGCTGCAAGACAGCTAATAACAAATTTCTTCAACTGTGCTGTATAGTGAGATGCATGTATATTTCTTGGTAATTTTTTTTCAATGTATGGTTTTCTATTGACAATGATACGTTAGGGAATGAGCATAACAACATGTAACCAGATTAAGTTTTGCAGGACAGTCCCCTCTCAACTACCGGTACATGTACTGTCTAGACATAAAGCACCTAAAATGTCCACATGGTTACATAACCAAAATCCTTCATAGGAGATCCAGGCTACTGTCAAAAGGGAGTCTCATAGATATACATTGTAACTCATGAAGTCATGCTATTCTGCTTTTGTGACCACATAATCATTACTGACATATAAAATAATGATTGCAATTTGGGAATAACTTTGAAAAGTATTTCATTGCCTTCACAGGTTATAGAAAGAAGATTTTTTGCAAAAGACCCATTCCAAGTAAGTTGCTATTCACAAGACTTATTTATTTTTTGATAGTTATTTATTGTCTTTTAATACTACTGTCACATTAAAGCGAGGGAGTCGTCACCTACACATGCGTCAGATGGCCGTAGCGTGTCATTGTTTACCCATGAGCCTTTGCGTTTTTAGCGTGTGTTATCGTCGATTGGGACTCAATTCCCGCACGTGTGCAGATGACGACCCTCTCACTTTAATATATCAGTCATGCATTGCTATTTAGATTTATACTTTGGCTGAGTGTATGTAATGTTTGAATTTCACTTGAATGCAGTGGTAGTGTCCTATAAATTCAGGGGTGAGGGTTAATCTTACGAGGAAATGAATATTGATTGTGTAATATAGTCCATCATCGAACAGAAAATCCTGCATGCACTTGGGAGACTTGTGGATTCCATGAAATATTAAAAAATCTATCACAACCAAATCTTTGCCAAAGTTCTTGGTTATATTCATTTACTGGAAAAAAATTGCTCACTCACCGGAAATACCATAATTTACATTATTATATTACACATATTGCCTCATGTGGCTAAATTTTTCCTAATTTAAAAATACAACTTCAATACCAAGTATGGAGATTTGTGAACTATTAATTCTGTGGTTATTTAACTTGGACACCATAAAAAAGGGGCATGGATTGAAAAGCTTTGTAAGGGCCTAACCCTATATGACTTATAACATTCCATGCACCTGGACATTGCATTACATGGTGATAACCTTATTATTATACATCTTTTCCCTGCTGTTGTAATAATTTAATTTAATTTTTAATGAGATTTCCAAATAAGGAAGACATTCAAACATGTCTGTAACACTTTAAAACATTTCCATTTGTGGATGGATGAATTCTATTGTTTTTGATGTCAGATGTATAATAATATGAGGTTATTACAAGGATACTGCAAAGTATGCACAAAGACAGTACAGCGGGAGTATCAACTGACTCAGAGTGGAGGTCAATGTGACTGCGTACTGTCTGAGTGCATACTTTGAAGTACCCTCATAAAACCCTTTTTATTATACATTTTTTTCCACCAGAAATACATCGTGGGAATGTAGAATTTCAAAACTTTTAGAACAGATTAGCGAACTTCTTTGTGTGGGATTCGGTGAAACCCCAAGGGAAGCCTTACACATGTAATCGTTCCATATTTGGAATTTGTATTTCCTATTATGGTAGGATGAAAATACCCCATAAAATACAGCAAAATTCTGGCATGCTGTAACTCATGGTGCTACAGTGACAGATGTATAATAATATTAATTATATGCATATATTCAAACATAAATTCATGAAACGCAGAATTCAAACTCTTCTTGCCACTATAATATATGATTTGTGATATGTGGTATGTAGATTGTAGCATAATGTAGGTTTAATAATTCTGCCTATACATGCATGTCACATAGGACAAATTTATTGCATCTGCAATGTATATGCAAACTGCAACATGTCATATGAAGTATTTGTGTCTGTTCCTTTGCAGTCAGTTTCCACTAGTTCTTACATGTACACAGACAGAAGACGACCTGTTGCGCCACAGTATATTTCAAAAACATGCCATCAAGACTGACGTTTTCCTGAAGCTGCAGAAGATCTTTAATATCTTTCTATCTAATATGGGGTTATTTTCCAATTCTACGATATCATGGTCACCATAGTGAACCAATTATTCTGCTCTGAAAGTGTATTTATTTAAAGGTCAGAAATGACTGAGAAAGAGAACGTACCAGTCTTTTACAAAATATATCTAGTCTTACAATGGGTGTACAGATAATGGAGCATGAAAGGACATTTTGTATTCCTTCATTGACCCTTTGGTTTTCTACTGCCATGACTAAAATAAGGCAATCTACTGCTGAAAGTTGTGGTCTGTTTAATACGGTGTAGGATTATTGGCATAGTCTTGCAATACATGCATTTTTACTACCATGTAGCTCTTTTGTTTTACTGGACAAATTATTTTCAAATGTGCAATACTGTAATAGCTTTCACTAAAACCAGTAAACAAATTTTATTTGCCACCTTGTACAAGATTATTTGTTCTATCTAATCTCTCTTAGTCGGTATTGACCATTTCCATATACATATGTCTGAAATATGGTTAAAAATGCCGTGTAATTGTAATTGTTTAAAATTGCTTTCACAAGTTTTGAGAATATATGAAACATCACTGCCAGAACAAAATTGAAACATAAAATGTATTAGAATGATACTGCATATTTTAGCTAAACGTATGTTATATTAAAAGTATCGAAACCCCACTTTCCCTCTAATTTCATTTTTGAGGTTGAGACTGTTTGTAAGTTGTACATAATATTTGAAACACTACACTAACATATTGTGGAGTTATTAAAGCCATGTCCTTACTCCTGTACAGTCATGGTTGAAAGAATTTAGAACCAATGGGTGTTACTCGGCACTACAATACCGGGTATATACATTTCACGCTGGTCACACGAACATGAGAACATGAACAAATTTGTTTTGATTTTTAGCAAATAAAATTGTATTTGGGTTTTTTTAAATTCTCAAAATAATGACACTATCATACAATATACTATATAAATATATGTACAACCACGTCAAGAGGGTCAATATTTATGTATTTAAGCACTGAAGAACCATCAGTCTAATGTAAGTACACGGTAATAATGAACACAAACTTTACTTTTATTGTGAATTGAATTAATTGATATATTAATAATTCATGTCATTATGTATCATGTTCCCCTTAAATATTTTATTCTTCTTTCGACTTTATTTTCAAAATGTCACAAGGTAGTGTGATGTTTTGTTATCAAACTGGGACTTAAGAGAATTTTTAGATATATGACCAATGGGCTTCATGTAAATAAATGGGACATTGTTTTCAAAGAACACTTGAGTTAATGTGATCTATCTTCTTTGATTTGTTCACTGTATTTCAACTGATCCAATATGGTAATATAGGAATAATATAGCTAACTAGTATTTATGTATCCTATCCAATATTTATAAGATACAATATTGTCAGCAGGTATCTGCATGTATTCAAGATGGCTAAATATGCTTTGTGTTTAAGGAATAACGCAATACAATGCCCATCACTGCACATGGTATAACACCGCTATCAGAATAAGAGGTTTTATGATGTCATACATTCACATTATCACACAATAATCTCTATTTGCAAGTGAATTCATTTTAACAAAATGCCCCAAATTTAACTAAATTCTGATGGTGGTAATTTATAACAGTAATGAATCCCCCATAGCTTCATATTGGATTTGTAGAAAAGTCTAGACGCGATGTTTTTGACTCGCCTTGCCATTATCTTGCCATAGACCTTTCTCAACTAATATGGTACTGTGGTGGATTCGTTTTTGATTAAATAACAGGAAAAGGACAGAGATGTATGAAATAATTTGTCAGACGAAATCAACATCCCCATTCAAGCCCTGTTATTAGTCTCCGTCCGAACGAAGTCCGAAAACGAGGACTTATAATTCGGTCTCCGTGCGTCCGTCCGGAGTCATATCTCAGAATCCCTTGGACCGATTCCGTTCATTCTTTGCATGTGCCTAGTACTTTATGTGGGACATATGCACATGCAGTGGTTTAGTGATTTGATTCAAAATGGCCGACTGACAGCCATCTTGTTTTTTGAAAATGTTGCATTTTGGACATGCTTTGTCAGTTTTCATTCAAACTTGGTACATAAATTATACCTGTTGGGATACATGTCCATGACGATTTATTTCACAATTGGATCAAAGATGGCCGACCGGCAGCCATCTTGTTTTTTGAAAATGTTGTATTTTGGACATGCTTTGTCAGTTTTCATTCAAATTTAGTACATAGATCATACATGTTAGAATACATGTCCCCGACCGTCCGTGAGTTCCCGTGTGTCCGTCCGTCCGTTCATGCGTCAGTCTGTTCAGAGTCATATTTCAGAATCCTGTGGACCGATTTCGTTCATTCTTTGCATGTGCCTAGTACCTTATGTGGGACATATGCACATGCAGTGGTTTAGTGATTTGATTCAAAATGGCCGACTGACAGCCATCTTGTTTTTTGAAAATGTTGCATTTTGGACATGCTTTGTCAGTTTTCATTCAAACTTGGTACATAAATTATACCTGTTGGGATACATGTCCATGACGATTTATTTCACAATTGGATCAAAGATGGCCGACCGGCAGCCATCTTGTTTTTTGAAAATGTTGTATTTTGGACATGCTTTGTCAGTTTTCATTCAAATTTAGTACATAGATCATACATGTTAGAATACATGTCCCCGACCGTCCGTGAGTTCCCGAGTCTGTCCGTCCGTGTGTCCGTCCGTCCGTTCATGCGTCAGTCTGTTCAGAGTCATATTTCAGAATCCTGTGGACCGATTTCGTTCATTCTTTGCATGTGCCTAGTACCTTATGTGGGACATATGCACATGCAGTGGTTTAGTGATTCGATTCAAAATGGCCGACTGGCAGCCATCTTGTTTTTTGAAAATGTTGTATTTTGGACATACTTTGTCAGTTGTCATTCAAACTTGGTACATAGATTATACGTGTTAGAATACATGTCCATGACGATTTATTTTGCAATTGGATCAAAGATGGTCGACTGGCAGGCATCTTTTTTTTTTATGCTGTATCTTGGACGTACTCTGTCAGTTTTCATTCAAATTTGGCACATACATGTACTTTATACGGTACATGTTAGGATGCATGTCCATGACAATTTGTTTCAAAATCTGGTCAAGAAGGCCGATTGACAGCCATCTGACTTTTTGGCCTTACTACTATATTTCCACAATTTATGTACCATTTTCATTAGTATTTGGCACATACATCATACATATCAGTGTGTTTCATAATCAGATCAAAGATGGCCGAATAACGGCTGTTTTTATTTTTGGCCATATTACTACTACACGCAACACGTGTTTTGATGTAATCTGTTGTATACGTCACTTGGAACACAAGTTTCAAGGACACAATCGTGACAACCCCTCCGCTTTAATATGACGAGCACGAAGAGAACTTTCAAAAATTTAACGGGGACTGTGTCATTTTCAATGACTTGTTATGCAGTAAAAGGCAGTGCGAAGTACTTAATCATGGACTTAATATATGTGCAGTGTTAGCTTGAATAGCAAGGAATAGATATTGTAGAGGAAATGTCAAGTCATACACACAATTACAAGTACCAATATGCCCGTACATTGGCCTCAAGTACTGCCCAGTTTGATAACGTGGTTGCACATGGATCTGACCAATGAGAGTGCAACATTTTGATAAAGGGCAATACACAGTATTATAATTCAGTTTAGCTAACTAGCATGCATCTTAATCCACAATGGGAGTGCAATCGATCTGATATTAAACAACATGAACACTGCACAGCTGAGTGGAGTTCAATATCAACAACTATATGACCGCAAGTACAGGTTTACAGCACATCAACCAGTGACGAATACCGTACATTGTGTTTGTACAAATTCCCTTTAAAGTCAGAGAAAAATAAGTTCACTTGGACAACAAAGGGGTCAAAAGACCATTGTGTTGTAATGACAGAACTTCGCAACTGTTATGAATATATGAACACCATCAATTCATCTGCTCCAATATGGTCATCAGGCATCTATCAGATTCAATACGGCGAATTAGCATCCACCTGACTCGATATGGCCAATAAGTATCTATTTGATCTAATGTGGCCAACAACCATCCCAATGAACATTTTTCCTGAAACCTATCACTCAATTGCTTTAATATTTGATATGAAATTACATTACCATGTGTTTCACTTCAATTCTCTTTTTTTTTCAGTGAAAAACTTTATGTATTAAAACTAAAAAAATGAAATTGACCAGCTTCAATGTGTCTATATTTACAGTGATATTATCATTGATTTTCAATTTTAGCAACTAGTTTTGCAACCTTCAGATCAATATATACAAGATGGCCAATTAACATTTATCTGGTTTATTCCATTATGGCCAACTGGAATTTATCATATACCTGGTATCGCCCGGCCTCGTAAGGCTATGGGAAGTGCACCATCACATCAGAGCAATAATTTCCTGTATAAACCATGGTAAAATTGTACCTATAAGGTATATGATAAAACCTTTATGGGCTGGGTACGGCATTTGCTGCCCTCGCAAGCTCTCGGCGCACTACTTCCGGCCGCAAAAGCCGTATCCAGTCCATAAAGATTATTATCCGATCCAGTATGGCTAGCTAACATTTATCTAATTCAATATGACATTGTATTTATCTGACCCCGTATCATGACCAATTATTGATTTAGTTCAATTTGGCTTTTATCTGAATGCATTACTTTATCGAATGACACATAATAGCGAACAACAATAGAGCTTATAGTTGTGCTGGCCATGTGCATATCGTTTTCCAGTTCGAGTACTGAACAAAAAAGTGTATTCATCACACAACTATGTTGCAAGAATAGTGGGTAAACATATATTAAGAATGGACTCTTACTTATGTCTTTTGAATCATAGCAAGCATATATTTATTAACGAATTAAACTGTATACAAATGTTAGGAATACTCCAATCTTTTGGTAGATTACGTTATGAAAGTTGTAAGGCATATTTAACTTTAGAGATACTACTGATAGATTTCTTGATAACAAATCCCGAAAGGTGATGATTTGGGTGGGAGTTTTATTGAATGCTTTAGTTTAAACCTAATCGGTAATACATATTAGTACTCTATCAACTAGAAATGATTTACTGAGTATGAATTACAATGATAAGATGCCATGTATAATTGACATTTTAACTAATGTATGATTCTTGCAGAACTGGTGCTATAGTCAGGATATGTTGTGGTCTTGTGGGTTTCGCTGTATCAGTTCACAATAGTGTGTCACCATCACCCAGATCTTGAACCACTTCAGAATTTTCAATGCCGTTTTCTTCATCTTTTTTGTGGGTACGGGAAATTGTTGCATAGACAGGTACTGCAAAAGGAGATGTTCAACATATTATGTCGCCGGTTTAGATGGAGGATGTATGTAGGAATTAATACGCCAATGTAGCATAAGTATGTGTTCATGTGAAGACGATTAAATCAACTAGACAAGTATTTTATTCTACCAGACCATATACAGACAGGGTTTAGCCAAATACGACTTTCAGGAAGAGTACTTACCATCCTCCTGCACATAACCAGAATTGTCATATGTCACTACACTCTGTGTGAACTGGGTGCCATTTGTATTTGTATCACCAGGGACTGCATACTCTTGATTTTTACTTGTCTGTTTACACTGACATTTCACAATAAGTATGAATAACAGGATTGCTGCAATGCCTAACATCACACACCCAACTATGATTCCTGTTGTGCGGGAGCTATCATTTGGGACTAAATTGTTGCATGTACTTCCTTGCCAGTCACTGCTACATTTACATTTGTACCCATCACCAGTAATACTGCACTCCCCGTCATGTTGACACGGATTTGGTTCACATGGATCTTGATCACGACATTTGATTCCCATCCAACCTGCTTTACAAGCACATTCATACCCTCCATCTGTACGGCTACACACTCCTTCATTCTCACAGGGAGAGCTGCTGCAGTAGTCGAACATCTCGCATTTGTCGCCATAATACGATAAGGTGCAAGTACACAAGAATGTACCTCCCCCGGCCTTACAGGTACCCCCATTGTAACATGGGTTCGGTGCACACAGATCATTCTGATCACATACCTCACCCTCAAAGCCGTATCGACAGTGGCAGTTGTATTTACCCTCAGCATCTGGTGTGCAGGTTGCTCCATTCATGCATGGCATGGAGGCGCATTCATTCACTATGTCACAGTGTTTGCCAACATGGCCATCATCACAATCGCATTCATAGTCATACATCATGAAATCTCTACATGTCCCAGCATTGCATGGTTTGTTTTTGTAGCAGATACTTTCATACTGGCATAAGTTTCCAAGATAACTTTCTGTACAGTCGCACATTACATCGCCATCATTACATGTTCCCTCATTTAGACACGGGTCATCGTCACATGGATCAACAGGTGTGCACCCTTTGTCTCCAGCATTCATTCCAGGAGGACAGGTACAGTTATACATATCACCAATTTCTAAACAGATTTCTGAATCATCACACGTGTTATTTGTGCAAGGCGTTGTACAGCCTTGCATCAGTTCGGTTGGTTCTCCTGCTACTTTTCCAATGGTTTCACCAAAGCCAATGTAAGATTTGCCAAATCGGGCATCTTTCATGCATCCTATGAAATCACCATGGATCACCCCAGTAGACATGTCATATCTTGCTCCTATGACAACTCCCGATGATTTGTCAACCTCGAGGTCAGTGTAATCACCAGCACTGCCTTCAACACGTCGACATCCACTACCATTGTCAAGAATAATCTTGAAATATGAGCGTGCGCGATGTACAACTACAGTGTGCCACGTGTTATCATTCACTAATATACTATCCAATGACAGTTGGTGTTCTCCGTCACCAAGGTCATACTTAACTGTGACATATCCATTCATCAGTTCTATGAATATGTACTCTAAACCTTCTCGCATTTCAGCAGATCTGATATGCCCCAACGTAGCATCGCTCTGCTTTGTACGAAAGGTAACTTGATAGTCTGATATTCTGGAATTGGCTACACCATCCTCTAAAGTGTATTGTACGTAGCTTCCGTCTCCAAATGTGTACTCAGGCGTAATCTCGTCACAACTATCACCATGGTAACCAAGCTGACACACGCATCTGTGTGAAGATCCAGCTGCCATACATTCTCCATTCATACATATGGGATTAGACTTGTCGTCATAACAATGATGGTCTGTAGACGTGCATCCATTTTCACTATTCATCTGAAATGCAGGATTTCCTAAATGATATAGATTTCCATCAATGTCAATTGCTCCAATGCACCCGTTAAAACCATCAGTCATTTCTGTTGGATACGCATAGCTACTGTCTATGCCTCCGACTTGCAAAGGTGTATTCAAGTACAGATTCCTAGAACGATAACAGGAACATTTGATTACAAATTAGTAACAGATTGCCCTCACACTTATCAGCAATACAACAGCATAGCAGATCCTAACTTTTGACCCAATTTCGTTTTCAATCCGTGATCAAGTCTGAGCACGCAGAAAACATCATTATATTTTCTCTAAACGTTTTAGTTAGGCCACACTGATTTAATTTTATGGATGACATCCTCTGGAGACCCCAAAACCAATGCGAGAGGGCAAAAAAAAAAAACCTGCCAAAAAAAAAAAATGCTTCTAAAACCACAGGACTACGAAGCTGGTATTACGAATTGAACCACAGAACACAATGTATCAAAAAACAACAAGAAGTCTTTATTTGTAGGAGGCACATGTTGATATACACATCTCGTACTGTATTACTGTCACAGGTATAACCATTTCAGACAAGCTCTAGTACATGTAGTCATTATGAAGTACCTTCAGTCAAAACACTGCATTCAAGGTACAACATGAACATCATTTTCAGTACAAGTCAAGGCGGAATGTACATATCACTACTTTATGACAATAACTAAAAGAACATTGCAATGATACAGAAATGTCCTTGCTTACTCCTCTCTACACAGTAGGGGTTAGCTTTAACCAATCTCTCGTATAGCTGTGTAAACGTCACAACTCCCTGGCCGACGTCAATTGCGTACCAGTCTACAACAATCCCTCAGTTTTTTCTCTGAACTTTTATGCTCACGTATTCCCGGCAACGCAATACGCATATGCAGAAGATCATTTACGACAAAATTGGCACGTTTTAAGATAGTCCAAAAAGAGTTTAACGACAAGCCGGCGCTTTGCGACGATATAAGTCGGCAAGTTCCGGACAGAAAACCGATCTGTGGAGGCTCGTCGTCGGAGATTTTTTTTTTTTTTTTTGAGAACAGGCGAAAACTAATGCGCGCGTGGATGTCATCCATAAAATTAAGTCGGTGTAGCCTTAGTAAAAAAAAACTTACATGTTTGTTTCGTCCAAAATCCCATTGATTCGACAAGTTGACGTATCTTCTTCCCGGTAAGTTGGATATTCCATGACAGATGAAGAAATACAGAAGTTAACCATTAGTTCAATTTCAGATCCACTTTTCAAGATTGTGATGAGGTGCCATCTTCCATCACTAAGCTTAGACGATTCAGTGAGTTCCAAGTCTAGGGATTGTGATCCAACACGAATACTCAGCTTTGGTCGTCCCTTGACCAGTCTCAAAGCTATGTAGTCACCTTCGTCAGTAGTCATCGGACCATTATAAAAAATCAATCCATTTTCCCTTGATGTCAGAAACTGTATACGTATAACGGAATCCTGGCAGATCTCCATAGCATCATACCAGGCGTAGCTATTTCCTGAAAAACTTCTTTTTGTGCTTTGGCACCTTGGGGACGAGTAACCTTCTGGGCATGCGCATCTGTAACCGCCTTCAGGCGTCGGAAAACATGTTCCACCATTGAAGCAAGGATTCATATCACAAGAGACTTCCACGCACGACTTGGCTTTACACTCGCATACCGCAGTCTGCTTCACAGTGAAGGGAACGGACAAGGACACGTTCTTAGCACCCATTAACACTTGACTGGTTTCTAAAGAAGATACGACGGAGCATGACTGTCCAGGACAAGTGGACTCGTCTTGGCATGGGTTGACAGTCACACTCTGGATGACGATACCAACATCTTCTTCAATCTGAAAAGTCAAATTATTATTATTATAGACTAAGTGTACAAATTACAAAGTATCACAATGAAATGTACACAAATAAATTGGCATGACAAAAACAAAAACAATACGTATTTACCGAATAAATATAATTTATAATAGTAATCTCACAGCTCAGAACAATAATTGATACAATATGTTTTGATTGCCCATTACGTGTTCCCAAGTTATGCGTAAAATCAACAGGACAAACAAATGTCATGATAGCGTCGTAGTCACGTCAAAAGATTTCGTGGATCTATTGGACAAATTAAAGCGAAAGTATTTTGGGTATTTTCGCACTTAATACATGTGCTATACAAATTTTATGAGGGTCAATTTTGATGACGTAATATTTTGGGTATTTTCGCACTTAATACATGTGCTATACAAATTGTATGAGGGTCAATTTTGATGACGTAATATTTTGGGTATTTCCGCACTTAATACATGTGCTATACAAATTTTATGAAGGTCAATTTTGATGACGTAATATTTTGGGTATTTCTGTACTTAGTACATGTGCTATACAAATTTGTTGAGGGTCAATTTCGATGACGTAACGCCATATTTCTTTCTGAAAGATCGACATTTCGAACTATAAAAAATAAAGAAATTTCAAAATAATTTCGATTTTTGCGGCAGACGTTCGGTCCGCGCTCTTCAGGCAATACGAGAGATTTCACAGTGAAACGAAAATAGTCTATTTTTGACGTTTTTTCTGTATAACCCCTGGAGTTACGAAACAGTAGATCTCAACAACTGCATATGTCGGTGTAATGATTTCACTACTTCACATTTATAATATTAGCTTATGTGTATAAAAACCCATGACAAAATACCAAATAGAATTAACTGAGTTTTGTTTTGACAGACACTAAATTCCATTCCGAGGCTCAAAGGAATACAAAACGGGATACTTAAAATACGCCCTCTAGCGACGAACATTTTCTGACATGTTAATGTGGGGGCGCCTTTCACTGTGTCGATGATGTTTGTCCGTAAATTAAATATAATGTTAATATTTTAGATAATTATTACGTTCTAAATAATATGCATATTGTCACGATCGTTATCCGTTAACAAAAGGCGCGACTACATAATAATATCGTTTCATTTCAATAAATAAAAAAATAGCTTGCACCTACCTGATTTTTGTTTTTACCTAAGATGGCTTCCGAGGCTGTTGCTTGGTAACCATGTACGCTGTAACTGACATCAAACAGGTTGTCAGAGGTCAGCATCACTCCGACCTCGTTATCTGAGTCAGTTCGAACATTTTGGACACCAATAATATAGACTGAGTTGCTGTGAACTTTGAAAATGTTCGCCAGTGAGGCGACAAATCTCCCCGCTTGTCCTGCTACCAGAAAGTGTTCTGCCGAACCCTCTAGTCGAGTTGTTGTTGTCTGGGTTACAATGTCCTCGAAGAAATATTTCACGTTGATTTCTGCTGTGCAGTTTTCAGTTGGGTGGATGTCATCTGACACTTCAACGGTGAGCTGATATACGCCCTCTGGAGTTTTGTCTTCGATTATAATGTTTCCAGTACCTGTCTCCACCTGTATTAGTGTATAGGTATAATGCTCACTGTATGTATTTCATTAATGAAAAAGGCAATTTCTGCTCAGATGGCGCATTTTTTTTCATACCATGCGGGTTTATGTGACGTGGTGCTCTCACTCTCGCCTGATTAGTGGGTGGAGTAATTTGTAAATACACGAAAAGATGAAGTGGAGTACTGTGAGTAAGATGTTCTTTTACTGTATTCACCACAGTCAGCAAGGGAATAGATACATCGGGGGGGGGTATTCACCTTGATTTTGGAGAGCTTTTTGCCTCCCTAATTGGGGTCATAGCATCGGCGCATACCTGCCTACTACAGCGATGGAAGTCCCTCGGGAGATGCATATTCCCACCACCGAAAGTTTCTACTAAATGGCACTGCTCTACACGATGCCCCTCAACACATTTTCGAAATGTTGTTTTCATTGTCAACAGTTTATGAAAGTACTAGTATTCGCAAATTCTGATGTTCCCTAGAGTGGGTTTAATGATCAAGGGCAGGACGGTAGACATTCATTTCACCTCAGTGATCACACTCAAGGCGATATGTACCAGTTTCGGGTCAAATATACATTTCATAAAATGTTGTATCACGCATACCTGAAAATAATCCGTTTCCGTGAGCAGATTAAATGTCTTGTCCCCGCTAACTTTGTCGTCTGGGTCATTACAAAATATTTTGCCTACAAAGCCATCTTTTTGGGATCGGCCGCGATATTGGTATACCGTAGCTTCCAAGTGGCCAGGGCTATGAGGATTATCGTTCATATTGTCTATCTCAACGGTGACAGTGCTCGTTTCTGTCATGTTCCCGCTGTCTGTGATCGTGATCGGTAAATAGTAAAATGCCTGTTCCTCACGGTCGAAAGTCGTGTTAGTCGTCGTTATATTTGCAGTTTCTGTAAAAGACAGTACGGGTATCGTTATTATATTATAAACAATATCCAAATTACTCTGTTTTATCTTCGGAAAAACGAATTCTATCATTTGTTGGGTCCTATGTTATACTTTTAATAAGCATAATACAATTCCTTTGATGCCTCTCACGATGTATATCTCTCATTCATTGGATGACAAGTTATTGGAAATAGAAAATGTTCATATTTGTTTGCAACACAAGAAACAGTATGCGTTTGAAATATATACGTGAACACTATAATGATAAGTATGCAATAAGTCGCTGTACCAAAAACTCCGGGCGCATCTGTCCGAGCAATATGCATTCAAATATATATATATTTATTAAACAGGGGTAGAAATGGTACCAATTTGTTTTCTTATACATTTTGAAACATATAAAAACGTTTCCTCAAACTTAGAATAATCACTGTACCCAATTAAATAAAACGAATTTCGCCGGGATGTCACTCCAATGAGAGTTTACAAAATTAAATCAGACTAGCACTGCTGTGTTTTAAACGATGTATGTCTTTGGGTGTACTGGTACTCCATAAAAATTTCACGTATGAAAAACTGAAAAAATAAATGCATGTCGCAAAAAGCAGCAACCTCTCCGGTTTCTGTCGGAGCATGTAAAAATGTGTATAGATAGTGACCATTGTGCGTTGAACATATTTTAATAATCATACCACCATCTCCATTTTCCAGAAGAGTAAAACGATCATTTTCATCGGAAAGCGTGAAGCTAAATGGCCAACCATGATCTACATCGGCATCAATAGCTCTGATAGTAATGACAAACTGCTGAGTTGCCACATTTTCTTTTATCAAGGCGTTGCGAGAGTGTTCATCCAATGTAGGAGCATTGTCATTGATGTCTGTGACATTGATTGTACATAACGTTGTCCCAGTCCTTGGAGGAGAGCCTGGAATGATGACGAGAAACCGATTACATAATGCAAATATATAAAATTAAGTAAGCATACACGCGCCAAATACACAATTAATGCAATGTGTCCTCTAATTTGTAGTCTGACAGTCTGACGTGGCGGCCGATAGTTACTGCGCCCTCACCGACGGATTCACTATAGTTTGCGTCAAAGTGAATCCATCGGCGAGGGCGCAATAGCTATCGCGGGCCATGTTAGGCTACCCAATTTGTTACTCTATACGTTCTTTGATACCTCTTCCGCCGTTACTCGATAAGCGATCCTAGATGTAACCAGCCTCGTTATGGTCTCAACCCGATGTTTTAATGGAAATAAAAACGTTCGGTTTTATGCATCTTACAACGGCACAGCTGCAACAGCTACAGTCGTAAATAATTGCCATCAACTCACCATGATCTACGGCAAAAATTGTTAAATTGTATTGTTCTTTTTCTTCTCTGTCCAGACTTCCACTGAGAGTAATCACACCAGTCATACCATCGATATCAAATATTTCACTGTTTTCAGAAATCATGTATCTAATAAAATAAAAAGAAACATTGAAGTTTGTATCTATTGTAGAAGTACATGCTCCATACATCGATGATCAATTTCCTGTATATAAGAGTATGTTACATTTGTATGAAAAACGTCCGTCGTTTCTAGGCGATTTTACAAAATTTTGGATAGCGCATATTTTAGGCAAGCACGTCTTAATGAATAGCATACTCACGTTATATTAGAATTGTCACCAACACGGTCGGAATCAGTCGCAACCACAGTGCCGATGTATTCTTCCGTCCCTGCATTTTCCTCGGAAGCAAATTGGTAATTAAGTTCGGCAAACTCCGGGTCATAAAGATTAGCATCGACGAGTCTCAGTATTAATGAACTATCAGATTCAAATATGCCATCACTTACTTTCAAAGTTAGGTTGTATTGTTCAGGATCGGTGCTGATATTGAGGCTCTTTAAGTAAAAATAAAGAGTTATTAAATACCTTTAATATGTACCGTCATATTATAAATCGCGCCCCCTAGTGACGAAGCGCTTTTATGACGTCAATGGTGACATGAAAGCTGTTCAAAGTGTCGATATCATTTTTATCTGTAGTGTCCATCAAATTTTGAAGATTATGTTTTTTCAGAGATTCTAATGTATTCTAGATGACTAATGACGACAAAACCAACTACAGTGATCGACTTCAACGACATCGCCTTCACCCATACACGTAATTTTGGCATCAAAAATAACCCCGTCACTAGAGGGCGCGATTTTTAGGAATGGAAAATGGAATAACTATAGTGCAGATACTTCATATTAGTACTACATTTGCAGATAGCAGGATTTATATGCTTTAGGTGTCGAATGAATACGTATTGTTATCAGTCATTACAATATATAAAAGTGTGATATTGAAAATCGCCAAAATTAAAATTGATCTAACTATTGCTACACTGGACTCACTCGTGTTAGCTTCACAGTTGCTGTGTTCATAACTGGTCCGGCCTCAATATCAAAATGACTAGTACTGTCACCATTCACTATAAAAAATGTGACATTTTTATTGACGTCATTATCCATCGCTGACACGACATATACGTCATCCCCAGCAACCATATTTTCATAAAGCTCGGCGTAATACAGATCGTTAGTAAACCGTGGGGTCTCGTCATTGATATCTGATAGAAAGATTGTTGCAGTGGCACTACCTGGCAAAAAAAGAAAAGCATCTGATAAACGAACTGTGATGGCGCATTACTTTTCTCTGTCGTATAGATTGCGGCTGCGCGCCAACAAGAGCTGTTGATTCTATTGGTTCGTGCTTGTTAATGCAGTCACAAACTTTAAGTGTGTATGTGTAATTATATCGTTAGCAAGGTATTACTGGCCATGGGGTAATATTCACGTTTTTTCTATGAATATGTCTGTTGGTTAAACGGAAGAATCGAATCGAAGACATGATACCATATTTTCTCGAACTCCAGGGTGTGACTTTTATTTTCACTGTCAACAGACTCAATGATGAGTGCTTTTAAAGGTAGAAATTACTGCTCTAATAATCCAGTGCGCGTCTTCAAACTAGGAGTACAGCGAATCATATATTCTCTGGTCTTTAATCGCGATGTGACGTCAGATGACTGCTGTGTTAGGATGCTAACCACTGCACGTGTGACTCACCCGTCAGTCCAAGCTTGTCTGTTGCCTTCACAACGATTTCATAATAAGGCGCCACCTCTCTGTCTAGTGCAGTGGAGTTCAAGACTGTGATCATTCCTGCGCTATCAATAGCAAAGATTTCATTGTCGTCGTTCTGTGTAATGTTGTATTCTTTTATTGACACGTGGTCTAGTTCATTTGGATCGTCTAAGTCAGTAGCTGTCATGGTAGACACAATTGTATCTAAGGAAGTGACGTAATACATTCAATTACCAATGAGAACAGACTTTATTTACATAAAATTGTTTTTATTATATCCAACTAGCGAAGGCCATCGCACAGTGTAATCTTAGAAGAGCCCTCCTGTGACGAAATCCTTCTATGATGTAAATGGCTTCATGACCCAAGAAGAGTATTGTTTTTAGGAATTTCCTATACACAACCAAGCCGTTTTGTTGCTAGAGGGCGCTACTTATTGTTAAGAGTTTTTCAGGTTATGTCTGCCGCGATGAAAGTTGAAGAAGACTGCCCTCAAAAACGAAAACAAATACACGTTTGAACAGAAGTGCCGAATGCTAAATGGAAATCGCGCCCTCACATTTTTTCTCACTTACCTGTGGCGGCCATTTCTTCCACGGAGAATACATATGGTTTGTGCAGAAATTCAGGCGCCCGGTCATTTATGTCATACAGACCAATAATGACGTCAGCAGTAGTCGATTCCCCACGACCAGAGTTTTCTGTTGCCATGGCGACAATATGATAAACGGCGCGTTCGTCTCTATCAAGTGGTTTTATCAGTTCTATTTCACCGGTGCGTGGATTTATAGTAAAATAGTGTTCCTTGGTGTTTTGTAGACTGTACCAGATATCTTCACCAGTGGCTGAAATCTTAAAAAACAAAAAGCGTGCTTGTTATGTCAAGGTACACTGTCAAATCAAGTCAAATTGGCTCACATTTGCTTAAACGATGAAATGTAACGTGTCCCTCAGCTCTATTTGAATTCTCATATTTGGTCTTACCGTCTTTAGGGGAATACGACAAATAACACGCCATATAGTGGCAATTGGTAATCGTAGCGATCATCTTTCAACTATACAGGTATAATTAAATTCTCATTATCTAAAACATATGACTATATTGAATGAATACGGTAATTGTATAGTGTATTCATTGGTCCTAATCGGTATTACCTATTTTCAACATTTCTATTCTAAAATAAAAACTGTAACACGATAAAGACTTTCTATTTTCAACATTGTGAAAAATACAGTATTTTCACCAAGTAAATTCATATTTATTAAAGTTATTCCTACATGAGTTGTTAAACAACCTACATAATTTGTAATTTCATTCAGCTTTTTCAGTTATAATTCAAGACAAATAAAAGGAAATATGTAGAAAATATAGAAATAAATATAGAAAATTATTTGCTTTCCGTAATATTCTTGCGTAATCGGTAATATTATGAAAATTATTTATGGTGCATGGGGAATACATTTTTTGTGAATTATTCTTAATATATTTCTGAATTATCTTGTCAAAATCTTTTCTTTTCTCCTAAAAAACGAAATAATTTCACAATGTCGAAAACGGAAAGTCTTTATTTTACGTTTTCTTACCTGCAACACCTGTACCGGGGTTTCCGCGTCTTCTTCCCAGATGATAGTAGAGTACACCATCTCATCGAATACCGGTAATGCGCAAACGTGACCAATCACAGCCAGGGAGAGGAATAAAGTAATACCTGTCATCTTTGTGACACCAAGAGATGACGTCATATTCAGACAACCGTGTCTACCTGAATGGAATAATATACCGTTTACCATTGGTGTATTTCAAATGGTTGTACGTGAATGTGTTTTTCTAGTACCGAACTGAAGTTTCCGAGGTCCCCCGACGCCAGACAATGCCTGACGTCAGAGTTTATATTTGTAACTCAAATTTGTATTCGTCATGGAGTTCATTTTTATAACTTCTCAGATTTAAATGATACAAATGTCCTCTTAGCCGGTAGTCAGTTTGGTCTCCGAGGTTGGACGTTTCTAACATTTTCGCAATTCGTACAGTTGTGTCTACTGAACTCAACGGTTCAGTTCTTTCCAGTCGCCACTCGAAACATCTGTTTTGACTTGATAAACCCATACGTCAAAGAGAAATTTACATTTAATATTAATCTGTAAAGTCCCATTTACCCGATTTCCTTAAGATTCTTTCGTATAGTCATAGGTGTTAGTTATGAAACCATAGTGAAATAAACGCACAACATGCATTTTTCTAAAAGAAAAGTCAACAGCCAAAAGTCTCGATTTTCCATGTGCTAAATTTAACACTACCGATCAACGCCAGCACAGGTGAATATATGTCGTATTGCTAACGTATAAACGCAATTATATATTATGGCATGACAACTATTTTTGTTTGAGTTATTGATATGACGTATATTAGTATTATTACTCTACGACATGATATGTATCTCCGGCATCGCCCTGGTAAGTTATCGCAGACTCGGAGTTGAGGGCGCTTTAGAAAACAACAAGGTGACAAATGATACACGCCCCTAACATTCAGTCGATACGCATCGTTATTAATAGTGTTGATTTATTGTCATATAAATGCTGAATAACAGCAATAAATAATTTCGCCAACTTAAGTATGTAAGGGCTGTTGATAATTAAATGCACAGCAGTAAACGCCTTTCCCTAAATTGCGGACAAATGGAGCAAACATTAAAATAAACTCTGTGTGATTTCTTGCATAGTACTAGTATTTGAAATTACTCTCATCGCCCACCAATCCCTAAACGAAAAGATTACGTATGTGTGCATGTTTTAATTATCAACGGCCCCTAACATGAAATGGCACACTGTGTAGAGTTCAATTGTTAGTTCCTTGGGGTGAGTTAGTGTCACTGTAAAACTGAAATGTACATAGATACCATGGTATGTCGGTGTCTTAACAGTGCTTAAGTCTAGGACTCATGTCCGGGCTGTAATGGCGATAAATGTACATGATGCTAGCTTTGCTCGTACTAATTTTACAAATATTTTTTACTTTTATTTGCAAAAATAATACGCAGAGTGCCGTAATTTTATTTCGAGTATTTGTTTTTTCATTTGCATATGAATAACAACATGTGTATGATAAGATGGATCTGATGTCGATTTAAACAATTACACGGTGTGTTTTGACACTGGATTGCGGCTGCAACCTCAGATCATGTGTCTATTAATTTTATGCGAAATTTATAATATTAGATGTATGATCTTAACTTTTCATTTTTAACTTTTTTTCAGTGCCTTCAACTATGCTGTCTGTCGTGTTGACTTCCCCCATTTATATGTGTTCGGAATCTATGTAGCTAATCTGAGCGCTGTTGAATAAACTCACAAATATTCGCCTCTGTTCCGAATTACTGCATGTCGTAATCATAAGGTTTAAATGCTGCTATCCAGTAAAAAGCGAATATCAGTGGGATTAAAAATTGAAAATTTTGCTTTAATTTCGCTTTCCAGGCAATAACCGGATTCGAATATGCTACAAGATTGGAAACAACTTGAAGGGTGCGGTATGGGGAACGTCACCTCGTATGTATGCGACGGTGGGAGGTACTATACTAGTGGAACAGCAAGTAACAGCCACTCAAACGACAAAATGTCACACAAGTTGTGATATATGAAAGCTTGCATGACAAGCTGGAGTAATAAATCAATTCAACAATTCTCGGTGTTTTCTATCGTGAAAACAGTATTCCACGACACGCCACTATCACGTGATACGTTTTTTCATGTTACTAGTATGTTGGCGACTGGCTTCTATCGCCGTCCACTTTATCGGCGTAATTCACCCAAATCGTTCACGATTACTTTGCTCGAGTCCTGATGTAAAATGGGTGGAATGTGATGTATGTTTCTACGTCTGTGCGAATGTACACTGTAAGATATATTAATTGTCCCTGCAATTCGGCGAGTTATATTACCCGGGTTGAAATATTGCGCAAGACTTGTGCACTTCACCCAGTTCCAAAACTCGGAGACTGTTGAAGGTCTTTTCCCTCACGTGCTTCAAATAGAAAGTTAAAAATAAGCCTTTATTTTAAGTAAATCTTGCTCCGAATATCAAGTTCCGTTCGAATCAGTTCAAATGAAAGCTAAAAAAATGGCGGTAACTTACGCCATGATTTTCATATACTAGTATTTCACACACCAAGTGTTGCGTTGATGCACATGCCGTCCAATCAAACGTCTAGCTGTGTATCACGAATTGCGTGACGTGCATATCGCTATGCTGCTTAACATAGACGAACAATTTACAAAGTACAACTAATACTTATAAGTTTCCAATTTGCTGCATGTGTGAAAGTTCAGCAGTAAAACTGAAAACGTGATCAATGATCACTTCACAATAAACCAGTAACGACGATCTCATACGGATGCATTAAAATACTGCAATGCTTCCATGGTTACAAACATCACTTACCTGCCTAAAATAAGTCGTTTTTAGAAGAACTGGGACGAGCCGCTACTCCTGAAATCAAGTGAGCTCTGCGACTTGGAAGGACACTTATGAGTTCAACACAGTATATAGGTATGTTTATGAGTCTTGAGAGTTTAATAAGTAACATATTTTAATCGATTGTCTACATGGGAGTAATAAACATCAGGTTTAGTGCTACTTGACGAGATTTGACGTTTATTAGGGGCGCCCCCTATAGTTGACATGTACGCGTTCAAGTATTCGGTTTCAAGTTTCGCTGTGTTTTTTTATTTACGTAAAAAAAGACATTTTGGTGCAAACTATGTTATTGCCCGTAAATATTACGCGGATGTGCCGAATGATAATCTGAATCTTGTTAGTTAGATTCGAATTGCCGTTTTAACAGCATTTTCGTGGCAAATTATGGAAATCGCATTTTTTTAGTAGAGAAAATATTTTAGATTGCATGTCATATATCTACATAGTGTAATCATTTACACCGAGCATAAAACAGATTCAGCGTGATTCTTAGTGAATGCAAAGTGATATTTTCTGATAAATTCTGTGATACGAAAATGTACCAGTAAACACTCACAAATCCATGAGTAGATTATTAAGTATTTGGGCACACAAAATACCGTGTACAAGCGACGACATTGTCCCACTAATAAACACGTGAGTTTACCGAAGGTTTCCTTCGGTGAATAGCATCATGCGGTCTTGCGTGGCTCGTATCGGAAACCAAAACTAGGTCACAGAAGGAGGTAGTGTTGACATGGTTGCTGAGATACGTATAACGTTACATGATAATTGATCACGTGATTTAAACAATCAATGACGGACAGGCAGATTTAGACAAATCCTCCTCCTTGAAAAAAGCTCAAGGCGACCCAGAGAACGGAGACGGATGTTATTGAGTGTATAACGTCACAACAATCACGGGTAAGTATAGTATATCATATTGTAATTTGTTGTAACTAAAATCTTGTTTCGTAAAATTTACTTCCGGGTTTCCTAGAGCAGTTGTCTCGACACTGAGTAAATGTGCTTGTCGGTTGTTACACTATAGATATGATTTGCATAAGGTAGTTTGAAGCATGTGTGTTTATGTGTGACAATGTGAAATAAACAAACGTCGGTACTGTAATGGTGCAACGGGCTCAAAGTACACGAGATGATTGTTGCTGTAACAAGCCGTCCCTATATCCGGGTCGCGCATACATAAGCATCCGGGTAATCTCAGTATAAACTAAACATGAATTGGTGATTCGAACATAGCCCAAGTATAAATAACGAATCGCCTCTGGTGTTTGAATGCTCATTCTACCTTAACTATATCTCCATAATTAGGGATTGGCCAATGTAGTGTTAGGCCGGTTGTGAGGGGGAAGTAATGCCTTGGGCAAATTCACAATTTGTTTCTTCTGAAGAAATTCTAAGCCGCATTAAACACATTGTTAAACCCCTTGGTACGAGGTAGGGCTTTTACAATATCTACTGTCAAATATTTAAAAAACAAATACTGCTCTTACTTTTTTTGTTTTTGTACTTTCATCGACAGAGGGCAGTATAACAGTCCACTTAAGAATACATGGATAATGGGATCCAATCCAAGTACAAGTAAAAAACTAGAAGACACGACGTCTCAGGAGTCAAGTCAGCCTAAGCCACGTGACGATGAAAATGACGTAAGGAATGATACTATTTATAAATTCTTTCTGTTATATTATAACAATACTTTCGAAAAACTTGATTATGACAATTTCAATCCTGCAATGGTTCACAATTAAGGTCGTTATGCAAAATCTAACAATCGCAGCGATGTATTGTGTCCGACACGTGTGACCCATGTGCGTGTACATTGTTTTTTTGTGTGCATATAGATATAGATATAGCATATAGATATGGATTTTTCGAATGACTTGTATTGATGGAAGGTACTAGTAGTCTCAAATATTGGACTACAATTAGTAGCAATTTTTGGAAAGGTACTCTAGTTTGTTAAGGCTTCGCAAAAAAATGTTCTGGTCAAATTTCTTTTCAAAAATGGAAGCGACACATTTTGCAAGTCTAATTAATTCTTCAACGGAGGGCGCTTTACAGTGGCAGAATAAGTGAAAGAAAAGACCGGCTCGCCCTTTGTTTGGTGGTGCGCACGCCGAATAGAAATATTCATTTTTAATCACGCCTAATTAATAATTTCCCTGTAAACACGTCCATCCGAGCCTCTCTGCAATATTGCTCTTGTAATTGTTTCATCACACTTATCTTGCGGTTTGCTTTGTATTTTTTCATTCTACTCCTTCCAAAATTGTCTTTGATTTTGGTGAAACCATGCGACCGTTCGACAACAATAAGGGCCATTCAAATGATGGAGCAAAATAAATAACCACAAAGACATTTTAATATTTTTCAAGTTTCATCATAAAATGTTTCAAATACAGCAAAACATCCAGGGCTAATAGTTCAGACAACAATCGATACGATGGAACGTTGTTGTATGTACATTTTCATCTAATACGTACTAGTATAAGGCAGATATTTTAATTTTTAGATGAACTTCGCGCGCTACTATACTTGGCATCTCCAACGAGAAGAATGTGAGCAGGTAAGTAAATCAATAAAACACTCGAATCTGTGTACTACTCCTGTAAACACGGCTTATGGGCGAAGCGTCAACTTTGTTTGTTTAGGTGTGTTTTTTTCGTAGCAAATCTCCTAAAACATTATTGGTTATAGACGGAAAAAAGTCCGTAGAACAAAATATTTGGGCTCAATGAGCGGCTAATAATGAATTGTTACCGAGACGATTCATCGATGTTTCTATTTTAGGAAGGGCGTATTGAAGACCACCAAGATACCTTTGGGATGAATGGAAAGGTAAACCACTCCCACCTAAATCAGATTAGAATATTACGCTCGTTTGGGCTTCATTTTTTTCTCAAATATATACTGTTTTTTTATGTTTTTATTATTTAAAATTATTTTGAATTTGCTGGTAGTTTTGGTAATCGCGAATGTATGTGGCGTAAGACAAAATACTACAAAATAAGTTGTACATAATAAAACACAATTACAAAACTATTTAAAAAACATAGTACATTTAAAATAAAATATACGGCAGATTTTTATCAGATTGCCCCCACTTCTGCTTTATTAATGATAATGTTAATTTCAACAAATCTGACTTTGTATGCAAAAAAAGTGTACAATTGTGATCTTTGGAAATAGGCGCAATTTGTACATATTACGTCAAAATATAATCCACTTAATTAAAGTAGCATTAAGAGAGCATTCCTAAAATTGCATTTCGGGTCTTGGGGCTATTATTTGATGAAATGAATTTGCGTGAATTGTGGGAAGTACATAATAACACATAATAACGATTTCAACGCCTTTCTGTGAGTTCAAACTCGAGCTAGTCGGTGGTTGTTTCGGCTTCCCATTAGAGTGTGTGTTTGAAATTCCTTAACTACATTTTGAATAGTGTTCCAACGTGTTTAGATTTACATAGCAGATAATATTTCATGGATTCCTTATTTTATTTTACTATTTCAACAGTTCATAGATTCTAATATGGATTCGCTTCTGTTCCGAATTACTGGCGAATCCCAAAATTTAACTTTAGACTATCCAATATCTCACATAATCAGACCCATATCTCTAAGTTCTATGTATGCTCTCAGATTGCAACTTTTTCATAACTAAAAGTTCTATACATACTGTAAAACATGTTGAAGCGGCATATTATTTTAGCGAATTGTGGTAAAACGACGTAATAGGGAAATATTGATTTATAGAATCTCTCTTGTCTTTGTTGATTTCCTGTTTTCGCAATACTTGTCTGTCGCCAGCCAAAACAAATGCACAGTTATCACCTACATAGAAACAAAGAAAAACTGTCAAGTGTAATAAGGAAGCCCTCCAGATTATTAGGTTTTCTGTGTTGTTTACAAAGTGTATGTGTGGAGAAAAGACGTTGTTTGGACGCCATTTTGAATTTTTAATGAAGTCATTAGCGACATCTTCAATTAGCGAATTAGCTCTCTCGCTAAATTCGCTAAAATACATGTCCGCGAAAAAGACATGTTTTGCAGTAGTATTTGGCCCGGGATTCAACCATAAAATACAATGGGGTATTACCAAAGTGCCATATTCCAAATTTAGTGCCTATTTGTTATACTATTTTTGCATTTACACGACTTACATATCTCATCATTCTTTGCAGTCAGACGTCGAGCAGAGCACATTTCACCACGAGGACGGAACTATTTATAACTGTATAATTGACGACGGACAGCGTTACTATTTCGACTCGAAAGACGAGCAGGTAAATTTTATTTGATTTGCTGTCCGGAGATTCATAACAAGTATTCAAATTATCAACGCTGGAAACCTTATATTAGAATGTTAAAGGGACTGTTCTAGGGTGTTGTAGTATATCATGAAAACGTTCGCTGTCGGTACAGCAAATGAGATTACAATCGGCAAAATTATTGCTGAAAGGGAGGTCACATAAGACACGTGGTTGCAAAATTGTAAGTGGTCACTATAGGCAGGTGGTCTTTATATAGAGATGGTCACTAATCCAGTTTTCACTGTATGACAACACTCTCCAAGAATTGTTTCAAGTTGTGTGTGCTTCGAATTCTCTGTTAGATCTAAGCAGACTTTGAAAACGACGGTGTGAACTAATTCTACGCCACTGGAAGACGCGACGTTATGGCTTTGCCATTTATTTTGTATTTTATGTTTCGAATGTTAAATTGTTTCCCAATTAAGACATACAGTATAACAGGAGAAATACCATGTCGAATATAAGAATACAGCACTCAGAATAAGACGATGACAGAGGATCGCTTCGATTGTGATATTGCCATTGAGTAGTGCAATAATATATTGACTGCTTACAGGTTTGGAAGCCGTTTCCCTCGACGTGGCTGTCGCGAGGAACTCTGGTAGAAGGGACTCACTACGATGGAGATGACATGGTTAGCGACCCTGGTGAAGGAATCAAGACTCGGATGCAATCTCCTTCACCTAAACTAGAGGCCAATGAATCATCTCAGGCGGTAAGATAGGTTTTAACTGAAATTGGTTTACCATCATCAAACTGGAGACAAGCTAATCTCTCACAAACACTAGTTTACATTGATGCACTATAATAGATTCAAATAGTAACCCGTAGTGACGTCGCAGAAGCAGTTAGACGTTAAAAGCTAGAAATGTGTGTTGTACACGATTCACGATGATTAGGGTTCTTGTTAATCATTAAAAACATTAAACAAGATATAACCTCATTCAATAATGTTGTAATAAGCTAATACATTGCACTTCTCTCCTCTCCACCGCAGATGGCGATGTTGCTTGCCCCGGGAATGAAGACATTGCGACAGACAACTAAATCTCTGAGGATAGCAACCCAGCAGTTAAAATACACTTGTCAACAACATTTCACAGGTACGGTAGTGGTATTAATATAAGCATAGAACTCCTGATATGAATTAATATCCTGGATACCGTTTCGCTTGCTACGCTATCTAAATTTCGCGGTGATCGAGGCCGATGGTTTGCTAAAAATCATGTGATTCGATCGATCGTTTCCGCATACTTGCTTAATCTCGGGGCGGTCATCCTGTAATTTTCACAGCTGGAAATAGTCACGGCGCAAACGACGGCCGAAATTATCAGAAAACTGTACTTTGAGATAGTTGTTGGGACACTCCTGGACAATGTGACTATATCTCCCTTACATGTGCAACTTATATAAATTTGGTTCTTTCGAACATGGAGGTCTTTTTTTATCTACATGCTCCGGATTTATTCCAAATTGAGTTTGTGCTGTTTCCTTGAATTTTCACCGGCTTTGCTAGCCGCGTTCTACACTAGAGTTCATAGAAATACATGGTACAGTGGTGCGCGTCTTAGCAACGTATAATATTATGGGGCGTAGCTCCGCCCGACAATTTTAGTGTGATTACCAGTCGCTAATTTTGTGGTCAACGGTGATACATTTTGCCGATATGCAATAGGAACCATTAGTTGTCACGTGATAGAGGTACGACCCGACGATGAATAAATTTACATGGTTAATGTCGCTAACAGATAGCGGAAGATTTCTGACTGTGATACGTGCCGTTGATTTATTCCTTGAAGTTGTGTATGCATTTTCGTCGAAGAGACTGACGACTTTCCTTTCCCCTATACTTGAGCGGCGCCCTGCGATCGGAACAAATCCAACATCGACAGAGGGCGCAACTCAAACAACTACTCGTATATCCGGCCAGTTAGTATTTAGTGTTGTGATTGTTGTCTTTTTATCAGAAATTAACAACTTAATACAGGACGCTGCCTTGAATTTGCCATCACTGAACTCACCAATGACGTCACCTAGAATCACCAATGACACATCAGAGACAGAATTGTTGCGTTCGGCATACAGATTAGAGTGTCTGCAGAGAAAGAGTTATTACAATAAGGTAATTACAGTCATATTAAATCGACATGCTCACATCAATAATATCAGTTCGAATCTAACAAAACCATATGTAATATCAGCGTGGCATACCATGTATTAAACAGTGTATATTGTGTACACAGTCGAGTATTATAGTAACTTTACTTGCAAAGACGTCACCTTCATTATGCCGTAAAGTAATATATGATGGGTATCACGTGGGATAAAAGATGCGTTCACTTGGTGACACTTTCTGTATGTATATCATGTTGTCCATGCATCATTGTTAATCTTGAGTCTGTTGAAATGAGCTTGGGTCACTAAAATAACACCGTATACGGTTACGCCAAGTAACTGTGCACCATACAGAGTCATTTTTGTTTAGCAATATATTTAGCATTACTTTTCTTGAGAAAAATTTGCTTCGCAGAGGAAGAGATTCTGATGCTAATCAAGGCTCATCGTAATCCTGGCCTAGCAAGTATCTACACGCAAATGATTTTAGCGTTCTAATCGTTGTAAAATGTTCTCTTATTCGCGCATGCTTTATTCAACCAGCTTCAGGAGACAAAGGGGAACATCCGGGTATTCTGTCGTTGTCGCCAACTTGAAGGAGACAAATCCAACAAATCATTTGAGTTGTTGACAGACCAAGAGGTGATATGCAATGACGGACGGACTTTTAAATTTGATAAGGTGTTTCCACCGTTTGCAACTCAACAAGAGGTAGGCAGCTTAGTTGAATTATTATTAGAATGGTGTAATTTTATAATGACTTATAATCAACTTCAAGTGAGATTAAACTCAAAATATTGGTGATAGATGTAGCGCGATTACACAATTACTTATTCTAGGTGGCGCTTTCATTTAATATTGAAGGCGGACAATAACAATTTCTTTTATATGTCCCCCGTAGTAGGCGGGCAATAACAGTTCAGTTTATACGCCAGCCAATAAACTTTTACTGACGTCGGATGTTTCGTTCCATTTACGGCGAGTTAAATTCCGACAGTATATAGAGGACGGGAAGGGGTTAGATCAAGGAACAGTTTTATATCATTGACAATATTTACTCATATATGCTGTTTTGGTGTAAAAATTAATATTACGATAATAATCTACACAATGTTTACTTGCTATGAATTGGTTTTTAGTGCATTGTAATTTCACTGTAATCGTAACATTCTGTGAACCAACTAATGCAATCAAATTCAAAACTGAAAAAAACCTCTGTACGTTGTACTCTTATAGAAACAACTTAAAATGTCATCAATAACATCAACAATTTTTGAAGTAATAAACGAACATATAATTATATTAATTATTGTATTTCATTATTGCATTTTATATCAAAAAAATACTTCACTGACGTTAAGTATGATTGGGGATATGAACTAAATGACTAAATTCAAAGTACAATCAATCTACTTGTCCACAGGTATTTGATGAGGTTATGCCGCTCACCTTGTCGTGTATAGATGGATACAGTCTGTGCGTGGTAGGGTACGGACAATCAGATTCAGGTACAACATACACTCTACTGGGTACGCAGCACGAAGCAGGAATTGGTATCAGAGCGATTGGAGATATTTTCAAGAAATGCTCACAGAAACATCTGGTGGATTTTGCATTCAAGGTAATTGTAAGATATTCATTGACGTCATGTCCTGGTCACGATGAAATCAATGAAATATGTGTTTCGAGTTTAATAATTATTATTTGATCACATTTGACCACTTGATTTATGGTTAATTGACATTATTAAAACACGATTCCGATTTATTCTAGCTCTACCCTGGTTATACTTGTGATGCGATGTGACGTTGATGTGTTATCACGTAGTTTGATCACTTGTAATGAAACATAATTTAAATAGAATTCTTAACTGCTCTATCTTCGTTATTTGTACCGGGGGTGGATATATTGCGACATATATTTAAACGGGCACTTCCAGTTAAGCCTAATCTCACAACAAATTTACTTTTTGGATTAAAATGACAATGGATAACAAAAGATAGATTAACTTTGTAAACAACATAAACAATAGTGTCCCATGATTCTTTGGTGCAATCCCTGGGATTGGAAGCTTCCCCTTTAAGGTATTGAGTTGGTTTTGCCAGGTAATTCAGATTTGATTATTTGTCCCCATGATGATTGCATTTGCCTACCACCCCCAACGATTTATGTGTCAAACTTGTTCCACATTTTAGCCGATCGGAGAGTCATGTTGGTGTGTGTGGGATATAGCATTAAATTTACACAAATTTATTTACACTTCTGGTAGGTACTAAAGCATCATACCACAAATCGCCCACAAACATTGTCACTGTAGATACGATCTTAATCGCATTTAATCCGTTTGTCATTTATTTGTTCAATATGCCTAACCCTATTAGATAATATAATAATGAATATAGTTAGTATTCCCTGACGCATTTGAACAATTCAGTTATTTAGTGATTTTGGTGTGCATACAATTCCGCACATATGTATACGTAATTGGTTTTTTTGAATGCATGGATTCAAACAATTAACATCAACTTGTGAAATACTAAAGCCTTTCGTCAGTCTGTAACAAATACATCACTTGCCAGAATACAATTATGCGAAATCACACTTCTCTGATTTGCTGTAAGATGTATTAATACTAATGGGCTTGTTCTGTATTCGCCCAGATAAGACAAGATAATAGCTCACTAAATTGACCGCATAATCGGTTCTAAGCGTTTGAGTCGCGGAGCGTGAAGTACCTCTAGTGGGGGCGCATTTTGACAAGATGGATGCGACACGGTCATATCACCTATGCCCGGTTACCTATTCTATTGTCGATTATTATTGTTTGTTAATATGCACGGTTCAAAATAATTTAATGTATTGTTGACAGTTTTCAATGGTCGAAATATACAATGACTGTGTGTACGATCTTTTGGGAATGGATGCACGCTCGAATTTAACATTACTGGATGACCCCAAATCAAGCAACGAGTTCATTGCAGATGGTGTAACTAAGGTAATCGTCAAAGATGATACGGATGTAATGAAAAACTTAATACGAGGAATCCATGCCCGAATTAGCGGAATCACATCGACACATTCTTCAAGGTATGCTGTAGTGTAAATTGTCAAATCGCGTTACGAAACGATTTGTTTAGTATGATAGTGAAAGTAGTGATGTAAGCCGACTATGTCTATGGAACGTTTCAATAACCCACGGTAATATGTAGAGTCCATGGAAACAATGGATACTAAATATATCCATGACTTTCAATTTAACGCGTGGGTTAGGAATATGTTATACAAGTACCTTGAATAAAATTTCAATATAACTGGCTGCTCTCGAAACAACGAGTTCGTGTAAAAGTGAACTAACCAAAGGGCGGCTGATTAGGTTCGATGAATTTAACGTAGATGCATTCGTGGTATATGGCACCCACCCCTCCCGCGCGACCAAATGTTCTTAAATATAAGAACAAACTTTCTCGCACTCGGCTATTATTTTTCACGACATGCGAAGCAGTATCGTGGACTCTCAAAATAGCGTCCCAGACTGATAATGTCATAAACCCTTGGATGGGATCTGCCATAGGTGACCGTTTTTTTTTTTTTAATTTCAGGAACGTGTTTAGATGAATTGTCATTACAATAGCGTAGTTTTGTAATGACTTATAATCAACTTCAAGTGCGATTAAACTCTGAACTAAATATTGATGATAAATGTACGCGCCGTCATACAAGTACTTACTCTAGGTGGCGCTGTATATAAAATACACATGCTTTCCAACTAGTATATCATAATGATATGACCTTAGAAAAATACAAAACGCGTAACTGTTCGTTTGAAACTTGCATTGAATTGTAAATCTACTAGATTGTCCGTAATTTATATACGGAGAGGATATCTCATGGGACACCTGACAATATCAGATTAATTAACCAATTATACTGAATTTAATGTAGGCTGAAATTACTGCGCGAGTTTAATTGTAGGGTAACGATTTTGATATCTTGATCATCCCAGACATCGTTTTGAAACGCTAGAATACAAAACTCGTAATTCATTAACGCGTATTCAAGAAAAATAACGCAAAATCGCCGACATTTGGCATATTTGAGACATCAGCCATGATATCAACAGTTCCATGTGCTTGTATAGACCATTCAGATTACCGGAATGCACATGATATGGACATACTGAAAACAAATAACGATCAAACAGTGATGAAAAGGAACGAACGTGGTAATAAATCGTGATATGATTCTGGGAATTTGTCGGCAATGCGAAATATCTAACTTTTAGAAAACAGAATTTATGAGCGCACTATGTTTCTTATTAGTTTGTTTCAAAAACGAATGACGATTCAGAAACGTGATACAGAATCATTTCAATAACTTTCATTTGTAACATATTATGTTTTACACGTGTTTTGCTGTCCATAGTTGTAGATCCCATTTGCTGATAGCTCTACAGATAGGAGGTGTTAATAGAATATCCGGGGTTACAAGTAATGGCTCCATTGCCATTGTCGATTTAGCGTGCACGGAAACCATCCATATAGGCAAAGGTGATAATTCTGGACAGAGCATGGTTGAGTCTACCACAGTGCACAAATCATTCATGTCGTTGCAATTGGTAAGTACGAAAGATCCCTCTAAAGTCTAGAAAATGTTTTGCCGAAACCACACCAACAATTTCTATAAAATTGAAACACACATTATAAAAATGTGTCAGTCTTTGCAGATCTCTGCCTTGGTCTGAAATTATCCAACTGATAATTGCTTTTAATGAGATGTTGTTTGTTTTGTTTTGTCTTTGCGCTCATTGCGCAGCGCAAGGTAAAGTTAGTGTCCACCCTCGTCAATGAAAGGAATGCGATGCTCATTAAAAACTTATACCTGTTGAAACTCTTGAAGTACCTCAATTTTGATACTAACAATTCTCCAAGCAAGTCCAATTCACATGAGACTTTCATTGTGACTAAGACAACCATAAAGCGAAATTATTTCTTATTTCTAGAAGGTAGCATTTTAGGCCAAAGATATACACGGACGCGGTAACCAGTAAGCCTCAGTCACATTAAGACTTTGGTCATAGTAATCTGTCGATATTTTCTGTCTCCAGGTGTTGAAAGCTCTTCGAACAAAGACAGGCACTGTGCCCTTTAATAATTCCGTCCTGACCCAGACATTACGACCATTTTTTGGACCGGACGCTAAGGTAATGTATATTTAGTTAATCTAGTATCAAGTTAACGTGAGCATGCGTAGGCACGAGAGTGTACAAACGAGTAGATGTGTTGGCAGAACTAATCATATATTAATTAAAGGTATTACAAATTCTAGATCACCACATGCCGTCAAATTACGTAACTATTTTGCATTAGATATTTTCAAACTTATACTGTAACATGTTTTTCACCCAGGTATGCTTCTTTGCTACTGTCAACCCGGAACAAGATCACGTGAGTGAAACGTTGAACACGCTAGAATACGCGTCTACAATTATAACGCAATCAACACCAGGAAGCGAGAAATGGGACCAACAACGATGACGTAATGGCCCGTAATGGTTTATCGTTGCTGTCAGGCTCCATTCCTTTCCTACAGCTGAAATAACAGAAATGAACATCCGTCTGTTATCCCTAGAAGGGTCACAAGCCACGTTTCAAAAAAACCATGTGACACCTAACACATAGAGTTATGTCATGGACTATATTTATGATAATTGCATTTAAACATCTGGAAATGAATATCAAACTGCAAATTGTGAAAAGTGAAAAGTTGAAGACTTTTTGGCATACTATTATACATGTATTATACTTGGTAATGGAAACTTCTGCCAGGTGAATATCAGTTACTGAACACATTGATTGCAGCATTAATATTATTTTAATAACATATTAGAAATACAGATATATATTATGAGTATTATTATCAAAATGTTTTTTGAGAGCGAGAGCCAGAGGGATTTATTTTGCTTTTCAAACAGTCTTTTATTCTCTCTCATCATCGCATCGCTGTCCATGATAATTGGAACGATGGATGAAATGACGGTAAAAATGGAACACCGTTTAAAGGGCAAAACATGTTTCATTTCTCTCTCGCAATAAACGATATCTCGGCGTTCATTTGCTTCGAATGTCCATTTCCTTCTACTTATAAGAATCAATAACTAAAGAACATAGAGGAAACACTTGTCACAATTTGATCGTAAAAAAGAGAAAAAAATGAGTTGTCCCACTATCAAATATGGGAACATTTTAGATGTCATTGTATTATATTTTTAGCTACACAAGCAATATCTTTATTATTATCTCGTTGTTATTTGTGGGTTATTATTTTATATTCTGTATTGAGTTATATTTTTGATTAAAATATGACATGTTGCAGGGAAGACCCGACGAGTAGGCTAAATCGAGTATTTTATTGATTTACTAAAAATATACGTAACTGTATAACGTCGAAGTGCTTGAAATGCGGCCCTCGAGTTAATCTATCAAGCGTGATTCGAGCGGGATTCAAGATGGCGCCAGTCACGACTCGCTGCTCACCGGTTCGAAGCACCATTCAACGTTAAACTATTTTCAGCTCGCTGTTAGAAAACAATTGTCATATAATTAAACAACATTACTGAATTACTGAATGAGCTACCTGGCTTCGCATAACTTGTAAAACACACAAAATGGCGCCGCCAATAATTTGACGTGGCCGTGTACCATATTCTAAAGCTTAGGCTGTATAGATTTCTCCAATACTCCTTCTTAAACAGAGTATATGGCTGTATTATGTATCTGAGTTCCAAACAGGACATTGACCCCGTTGTACACGAGTTTGTTTTCGTATCCCTCTGTGTATGTGTCTATGACAGAAATCGCCGTTAATTATTCAATGTTTTCATACAGTATCCGTTATTTTGATATTTATATCATCACAACATTTCGGTTGGATGCATAATATACTTTAAATGTGATTCTGTAATGGGATCCTAGCAAAGTCTTATCAGTTCTAGGCATGTCTATTTTCTTCCTATCAGTTCTATGTTATCATATTTTATTATCTGTTTACCAGGAAGTTAACTCCAGGGGATGATACGCACAATGCTGCTGGTACGGAAGCCGGTGATACGTGTCCTGGCTTTTCTTATTAGTATTTGTAAAGAGTCAGTGGTCTGTTGATATACACAGCCGGTCGCGTGGATTCCTTTGCTTGCTTTCCCATCATAAACACCTCGGAAAAGATGAAAACGAATATGTTGACCTTGTGTTTCTGTCTTGCGTGTATGATGTTTACCATCGCGTACGGACAGAGCTTCATCGATGGGCCTGTTGATGTCGAACTAGTTGAACATAACACGGCTATATTGAAATGTAAAATTGGACCGGATCTAAACTTCGCCGAAGACGCTATGGGTGTTCTGTGGTACCACGGCGGCAAGCGAATTTATGATGAGGAATCTGCTAAGTACAAACGTATAACAGATGATCGTGGCCAACACGACCTCTTGATCTATAATATCACGGAGGAAGATACTGGATACTACACATGCTTGGTGTATGATGTTCAACCACAAAAAGCCGGTAAGCTGACAGTCATTCCGTACCCTGTATTGACGGAAGAGCCAATCAACAAAACAGTTATCGTGGGCGATACCGCTATTCTGAGCTGCGTGTTTGACACGTTTAGCGAAAACCATTTTGACGTGTTCTGGCTGAAAGACAAAACTGTCATAACAGTTAACGAGACAATCAAGACCGACGCATTCCCCGACTCAAGCTGGAATAGATATTTCGTAACACGCAAGGACGATGGAGTTTATTTGACTATAACTGACGTGACTCTCCAAGATATGGCAGATTACTCATGTGGTGTCGCTAATAAGTTAGAGGAGGATTTTTTCTTGTTGTCAAGGGCGACCGGGATAAAAGTTCTAATTCCTTCGCTGGAACTTCACCCTATATGTTTTCTTCATCAGAACTCTCGTCACTATAACGAAGACGATGAAGTAACAGCTAATTGTGTGTTATCTGGCAATACAGCCGGCGTTAGTTTATCTTTTCTTAAAAATGGTGAAACTATGACCGATTATAAAACACAGGGTAATGCAACATATATACGGCAAAGCGAGACATGGGCATTGTCGCCAAAAGACGACGGCTGCACCTTGACCTGTGTCGTTAAAACATCCACCGGCACGGATAATAGAATATGCGCGATAGGTCCCATCGATGTCAGATTCTCCCCTATTGTCGAAGTTATGATACTTCACGGAGACCCACTGCCAGGTCAAAACATCGACATATCGTGTGTTGTAAGCGCCAACCCTGAAGTATTCGAATACAATTGGCTGATCAATGAACAACACATTTCTACTATCAATGACACACGGTTTGCACTGCGGGAAAATGGTCGATTGTTAACGATAATAGACCCATCGACAAAATACAACGGATCAATCGTGACATGCCAGACGCACAACGCCATTAACGCAAGCACCGCAACATCGACCATCATGATGAAACCATGGCCAACTTACGTGACTGCTGAACAATCAACTGTTGGCGTACTGTCCGTCACGCCGGGTTTGGACATAGCATTACACACGTGCCCCAGCGAGACACTGTACATACGCATCTACATGCTAGCCAGTTTGCTGATTGTGTTCGTGGCGGTTACATGTTTTCTCTCTTACCTATCGTGTCGGCGCTACTACCGTGAAAAGGAGTTAAACAGAACTGAGGTGACGCCCTCTATCGGGGTGCGTTACCATAAATGCGCGGAGCCTATCGTACGTGGACAGCGCGAGGGAAGAGACAACCCCACTATGTACGCATGCGACGAGATGGTATATTGTGCTTAATTCAGCCCCACCAGTGATCCACAGACTATGCATGAACTAGAATTGCAGACGGTATCTTATGGTCTCAATTGGGCACTCTTCAGCTTTAGTGAGTGTGGGTACGCCACCAAAACAAACCATGCATCAAATATGAACCTGATTAGGGACTGAAACAAATGTAGATTTCAATCGAACGTGGTTAGATTTCCGTTCCGTTTCCACATGACCTTATTGTGATTTCACATCACGGTGATTCAAGGCGATTGCATTCAGATTTACTAGTTATTACTTTGAGACGCCTGCCATCAATTTATTGATATCCCTCGCCTTCTGAATAAATAATAATCATTGAAGTTTTAGCACCAAATTATCTAATAATACATACATACAAAAAACGATATAAAGAAGTGATAAATATTCTTTTAAAAAAATAGCATTTAATGTCAGAAAGGCAATCCTTATACATTTACCAATAAATACATTACGTCTATATCTCTATGTATTACGTTTTCTATTGTGTTTTATGCATAGTTCATGCACGCTACAAATGAACGTATGCAATCATACTGGTTGTATATTTGTTACTTTCGAACGCATTGTCAGGGAAGTATCAACATGTAATACAGAGACTATGTCTTCATTATCACGAAGTAAGCGTCCTCATTATAATTAATGGTGTTCATTATATTATGCGGTCGTATATTATAGATTGAAATTTGTTATAATTGCTTGATAGTCCCGGTCATCCTGTCAATTACAAAAATACAAAATTATGTAATTTCTCCATAATGTTAACACTTTAATCGAACAATTAATTTATGTACATTCAGCCAAACTTTCAGAACGAACACGTGTTTTACGGGTCGAATTGGACGGGTATAATTTTAGTATTCGAGAATATTGAAGATCAAATGTCACATCACACGTCATTCAACACAGCCGAACATTTTTCAGTACAGCATGTATCGATACGCGCCGTTCATCCCTTCAACTTCAGTACATCGTGAATCAATACGCGCCGTCCACCCCTTCAACTTTAGTACAGCATGTATTAATACGCGCCGTCCATCCCTTCACGGCCATGTATAGATTTTCGAAATAATCAATATTCCAAATCACGGAATACATCGTGGAGTCTGTTGGTTATTTATATGTATTAATGTAACTGACTTTATCAGCCTGAGTTATTACACCCTCACCGATAAACTCAGACACAACTCCACGCTATTAACTTGCTAGTCAGATTTAGACTAGTCTTACAAATACATTTCTTTATTGTAATAATCTGTATTGAATTTACATACTGTAGGTTTCCCCTTTTTCTTCCCTCCCCGTTAAACATTACTTTTAAGAAATTACTCTCTTGGAAGTACAATTTACTGGAAAATAAACTGGTAAGTTTTGATGTCGAGTTGACTTTATTTAATTTACCTTCCTTTTTTACACCAGACATGCCATCTCATCGCATTTGTTAGCGAGTATTTCAAAAACACGGCAAAATATTGCAGAAGTCGGTAAAGAAATAAAATAAGGGGTCTTCATATCGAATGTCGGAAGTGAGAACCTAGTCTCGTCACAAACACCCGGAATCGCGCTGTAATCGGCCCACTGCAGTAAAATACGTATATCTGCACATATCATTTTGTCTAACAATATACTCAAGCATGTAAATATTAAAGGAAATTTATTGTACGCGCTAATAATTGTATTTAATGGTACCTGATACGATACATAACTGAAACGGCTCCGACGAAGAAGACATGTTATTACTAGTATTATAAATCTGTCACCGTAATGCCACAAGTTACCGCGAGCCGTAATTTTGCGGTATTGCACTGGGTATTTTCATCCTACCATATAAGGAAATGCAAATTCCAAATATGGAATGATTACGCACGTAGGGTTTGGCACCAGACCTCATAGAAAGAAGTTCGCTAAAGACATCTGCTCTAAACTTTTTGGATTTCGGCATTCCCATGATGTATTATTGGGAGGGAAAGTGTATACTCAGGCAGTACACCGTCACATCAACCTCTGCTGCGCGTCGGTCGATACTCCCGCTGTACTGTCTTCGTGCATACTTTTCGATATCCTCGTATTATCCTCATATTATTGTAAACCTTTCAACATGTTGTAACAGTTTATGCATCTTTTGTCGCGGCTATACGACAACTTTAATACGACGTATGAACTTGTGTGATGTTGCCTACCACGGTGATGAGAATGATTACTTTGCTAGGCGACAAGAATCTTTGATCCAAAAATGTATTGTATCAATAACTGAGGAAATGTTTAATTCACTGTACCGTGAGATTGAATCGACACTATGAACACAAATTGCAAAGTATATATACTACTAGGTAACTTAGTAACAATACAAATGCAAATACCAATGATATAGTTCACCTAATGCAATGTCACAGTGTCATCGCGTATTTGCATACAACCAATAGGTATGTGTGGCATTCCTCATTTAAATATTACAGCAGATCAATCATAGTAACTACGTGTATACTATTTTAACTGGGAGATAGTTAACAGCAAACTTCAATCCGAAAAATAAACGTTGTTATCAGCGTATAGCATATCAGTACTGAAAAGCAATAACATCATATAATCTAGTATAAGCGATATGTAGAATGAATACGGATTTCCAATTAAATTTAATGACATTTTAAGAATTGTTTTTCAATGTATGTAAGCATATTTTTGCATCTTCCACTACAGGTACAGAGTGTCTGTATATTTACCATAAGTAAACATTATAGTATAGGGAAATAGCTGTGCCCAGCTATTATCATGTGTAAACTTTCTACTCTTGCAATTAATTTTAAAAGTGATGATTTCAGAATTTTTGAATAAATTACCACAAGTGTGTATTCATGTCAGAATCACTTCTGTTCTGGCAATTTCTCCCCTAACTCGAGATGATATGTTTTTATCTGTGACACTGTTAGTGTATAAGACGCAATTATGGATGGATTGGATCGGTTACTATGGTACCTCTGCACACTGTGCTGAATTTGAATAGCAAACAAAATGTGATCTTTGCATAAAAGCTACTTCTAGTTGGAGCTCCAGATTCTGTATCTGCTCAAAAAATATTGATTCTACATTGCTACTTACGTTTTTTTATTGCTCCTGATTGCATTTATGCTGCAATATTTGATGCCCCTGTAAAAGTGTATATTTTGCTCAAAGATTTTGAAGAAATACTCAAATTATTATTTGTACTTATTTGTTTTTTGGCATTGTTTAAGATCGTTTGTATGATTTAGAATGCGTGGAGTTTGAGTGAATATTACGGTTTACAGTCTCGAAAAAGGTGTTAGTTACCATATAGATGTTATAGCCATATGTTTACTTAACATGAAATGGTATCTTACAAATTATTTATTGTTTTGATATACTTGCGAGGTCATTTGTCATTGATTAATTACATTAGATTTGTAATCTCATTATTGAAAAATCTGCCAGGTATCTTAGACTTCTAGCCCAAATGGGTACTGTTACCAGATATTTGTTATACATCATTCCGATTCACCTACAGCATTGATAATTATCTAAGAGGAGCACGTGATGTAGGGTCAACACAAATTTAAAGTTTTTCTTATGATCTAAAATCAGAATGAAAATCCTTTCTACGGTCTTATGAATATATTGAACATTAATTATTTTAGCTAATATTATAAGGTCGTGAATTATGCCTAAAACAGACAAATGTCCACAAATGAGCCACAAACCAAGGTCTCTATAATTGTCGATATTTAAACGGGTATTTACCTTGAGTAATTAATAGGGATGGACCACAACCATGTACATCGCATTGCAATTTATTCATTCAGGTTCACCATGAGGTGAAACGTACGTTATTGTGGTCAGTCTCTCCACTCGATTGTCTTATCACAAATTCCTAGTACAGAGAGACAACGAAGTTCACAGTGATAGTGTACACTGGGGTGATCAGCAAAAATGTAACTAACAAATCTGCATTAGTTGCCGAACTATTATATTTGAATAACTGATGATATTTAACCGAATGAGATGAAGCTAAATCAATTGAAATTGAAGCTACAGAAAGATTTGTACGAGCGTTACGGCGAGACGTTGGTAGGTAGTGCTTTTACATCTGTGTACGAATTTTTAAAATCATGTTATAATGTTTATTTAAGTTCAGTCAGCTCCGCTATGTTCACCCATTATAAATATCTTTTCAGAAACATATATATGAAGTACATATCATGTGCACATTATACGAACTATTGACTTTAATGTAGTTTGCACTTTCGTGAAATGCATTTAATAACGTGATTCATATTCTCTTAGCTTTCAGGTTCTAATTATTGTCTATTAGAAATTCCGTGTTCTCCTTGACATGGCATGTACTGTTTGTTTATTCTTTACTGTGGTGAGTATTGTCATTTTATTACTTGATAAATGTTCTAACCTAATTGATAATAAAAATGATATATTTTTTACGTCAGATTTATATATGTTATTAATATCAGTGTACATGGTTGCGCGTCTTTTTATACTAACAAGACCAATTGTGCTGATCGTGATTTAAAATTTTGTGTTTCTTTTTATGTGTTCGGATTATGCATGTCATTTATATTACATCCCATCCATTTGTTTTAGATATTAGGAGGAACGATTTCCGCTGTTTGGAGTGACACTGGTGAGTTCAAACATGTAATTCATCAGCAGTTATTGTAGCAAAGCATGTTAAACCTCTATGTCCGCTGAATTTTGATTTGATTAGAAAATATTCAAGTCCCGCATTAAAATGAGCATGAATATAAGTGTGATATTATTGAAAATATTAATGATGTCATAATTAAAACAGTCAACACATGGTATGGTATTTGTAATTTAAATTTCAACATTTCTTCATGAAATTTCAAAATAAAATGTATACCATTTGAAAGAAAAAATCTTGGTCAAACCATCCAATAAAAGCTGCTTCATTATACGATGTCAAATGTTGATAGTACACAAGCAGTGTACTGGAAATGTAATTATTTTTTTCGTTCCTGAAACATATAAATATATATATATATTTATACACAAAATACAGTTGGAAATACACATAACTTAAATATACAGTTTTTACTACAGATTTATAGTTTAGAACAATTGGATCAATCTGGGCACACAGTGTTATTACACATGACAATAAAAACAGTTACTAATCCCTAAAACTGTAGAAATCTATGTATTAATGAATGTAGTCACTTATTGGGAAAAAATTATTTTCATCTCAATTTCTATAGGAGGTTTGACACAAAGCGAATTTGACCATATATCAGACTACGTTTTAAACAATGATGGAACATTTATGGTAAGAACTGATGATGAGGTTTTGAACTTAAAATAACGACTCAGTCTATCAAAACTACAAGAAAAATAAAACAATTTGACACAATCTTCAAGAAATATGATTCAATAATATTACTCATGATTATGTCCACAACATGGTGTGTAACTATGTTTTACTAATTGAATTCTTATATTTTCTATAATAAAGAATCAAATATGGTACGTTTGAAAGTGCAGATTCACTGTTGAATTGATGTACAGTTTTGTTGATATTCATTAATTGCCATAAAATGCAAAAAGCGTATCATGTTCTTAGAAAATGACATTTCACTTCCTGCGGCTGAATATTTGTGCAAAGCTTTGTGAATGGTCTTATCATCAGGAGCAATCAACTATATGTGTGTTATTTTACATTACACAGGGTAATTTGGCTGATTTCATCAATGACGTCAGAAGTAACATTCCTGTATTCGATTTGTTTCCTGTTGATGTAAAAGCATCTCTGGTTGATGCCGCCGTTAGTAACACTCTCAGTACAGATGTTATAGACATGATCAACGACGAAAGTGTCACGTGGACAGAAGCTTGCTATACATATGTAGATGTGGAGAACTTTTGGAATGCTGACAATTTAGGAACAGAAGGTTGTATCGATTTTATTATCGCTATTGAGTTCCTAAAACTGAAAAGCATAACACTAGAGCAGAAACCTATTCGGGTAGTTCAGGTGACCACTCATCACTCACTAAATGAGTGATATAAATAACTGATAAATTGTCGTTTTATTCAAAGGACAATCCCAGGAAAAGCATTATAAGATAACATGTTTATTTAATTTGCTCGTGTAATTCATTTTATATCATACTAATCAAAAATTACATTAGTGGCACAAAACAAGAGACAATGTGCCACGTGGTAGCATGGCCTACCATTATGCTAATATCATTCAAAAAGCTAGTTTTGAGTTGCTATGCGACACTGTGTGCATATCCCGTACAACTTAACTATTATCACGTATGTATTTATAGAAAAATGCAAAGGGTATCATATACAGATCAGATGACGCAAAATTAAAATTATTGAAAATTACAAGATTCTTCCAGTCGTTAATATAGCAGTGGAAGACAGCACAATTAGGACATTTGATCCAAGCAGATAACAGATACAAAGAATAATATTTCGAGAAATGTTTAAATGCAAAAACGTTAACATGGGTCAGTGATATTACACAGTGGGCGTAAATGAGCTTGGCAAAGTGTATGAGTGGACAATAGCATTTGTATAGTACACTGAAGTACAGTACAGTACAGCAGAGTATAGTAGAGATATCTATGCGAAAATCTACCAGCGGTATTTGCGACCAATTGATGACCACAGAAAGTCATTTTAGTTTAGTATTACACAGATCGGGAAAGCACATACTGTTATACACCTAATATATATTTCAATAAATTAATCAGATTGTATTATTTTATTTCCAGATCTTAGGTTGAGAATGCAATTAAACTGTGGAGTAATGTTCTCTTATGGTTTGACAACTGATATGGTGGATTTTGAATACCACGAATATGGTGATATATCCTCGTACAACAATTATGAATATCATCGCGATGACGAAGACAACTCCAAATACAATCCTTGTTCTGATAACTACAGTAAGGGTCTGATTACAACATATTCGTAACCAATGTTTTTTTTTAAGTATTATGTAATACGATTATATATTAGCTGACTTTATTTCATAACAATGTCTTTGATTCTACATTTTTGGCGAACACGCTGTCTTATAGTCGAGACTGATGAACTAAACATCTAAGCCGGATAGCTGTCATGCGTACAATGCATTGTATTTCTCTCCGAAGTATTCTACAAAACAAATCTATATTAGATATTACTAAGATATTTGTTATTAAACAGCATGTACATTTTATCTATATAAAAGTATCTATATGTTTACTGTTCTTAGAAGATAACAATTTCATTTTCTCAAACGTGTATTTAAGTACACGTGCAAAATGACAATTTAATTGTTTGTTTAAAGACATATCACCCAAACACATGGTACACAGTAAATGTAGCGTTACTATTATCTACGCTATTCTCCTTTCAGAACTAATGTACCCGTATGGTCCAAAGTTTGACGACAAGGCAAATGTCATCAACGACGATGGCTCTTCCGGGGAAATCCCACTTTCAATTTCATTTCCTTTTTATGGTACAAGTCATACATCACTTTGGGTGAGAGAATTATGCTATAATTATACTATGTGGATCACCACAACCACGTTATAATATACTGTAAACAAATACTATATTTCACACGTGGTGTATTGTCGTATGGAATGAAACAACGCATTTACACCAGCTAACACGTAGTGTTAGATATATTATGAGGTTATTACGAGGATACCAACAAGTATGCACGAAAACAGTACAGCGGGAGTATCGACCGACACGCAGCGGAGGTCGATGCGACCGTCTGAGTGCATACTTTGTAGTATCCTCTTAATAACCTTATTATTATACATCTTTTCCTCTCAGGAATACATCATGGGAATGCCGAAATCAAAAACGTTTAGAACCGACTTAGCGAACTTCTTTGTGTGGGGTCAAGTCAAGTTTGTTTTTATTATTAGAGGATACTTACGCGCGTAATCGTTCTATATTTATAGATGTAATTGACAAAAAGGTATTGCCTGAGTTGAGGGTCGTGTTACTTGACGAATATGTACGTTATAAGTGAAGTAGTGTTTTACTAAATACTTTTATATCGCATATAAAATTCAAACCCACGCACAACGTGTCGTCCAACCGAACGCTCCGTCTCCAAGCAACCGTACTGTGGAATATAACGCCGTATCCATCGTAATGTATTGTTTTTTTAGAATCATGTCGCATACGATATATCCACGGCAACGTATACATGCGGATTGCAATTTAAATAACGACTCGGCAAATTGCTTTGATACAATACTAATAAAATGCGAATGCTTTGTCGAGACTAATTACCGCGACAATAGTTACGCTTAGTCCTTTTGATCTTGCACCCACGGTATTTTTCACTTGTGGTCGAAACTATTGCATTCGTTCTGACAATATGTGCGTTACATAGACTTACTGTATTGTTTTAATCAGCAATTGTATATACTGTATATTGAAGTATATATTATTTTATCCATTGATGTACATCATTGAAACAGAAAGCGCAGTAGAGTGCGGATAGAAACAACAACAATAACAACAACTGAACAATGTAAAATACCCTATTTCAACATTACAGTCAATAAATACAGGCGCATTTGCATGGTTCACGACGGGTTGGCAGTATTGATAGAATGCGTTAAATTTACGTCAAATCTAATTTCACGAATCTAATAACACGGAATGCATTAACTAAAATATATAATTAGTCAGGAAAAATGCATTCACTGTTTAACAAATGGAAATTCAGTGTCTTGTGTCTCCCACCAACTATTAAATGTTCGAAGAACTCGAGCGCCGCGCATTTATATGACGCTTACTGTTCAGATTGCAGAGCCAGTTCGAAAACTACAAATTATAAAATTATCTTTATTACACAAGTTGTATAACCAAATTTATGAAACCATGTGATGATCCCTAATTATCACGTGACAACGGTGCACATTTTCACCACATATGTCACCAGTTGATACGGTTAAACGTCATCATCTCATACATGCTCGAAAACGCAGGAAAAATAAATCGTGCGGCGGTACCGCATTCATTCACCATCAGTTGAATGATCAATGGAATTAACTCATAATAATCGATTGAATGTTTGTTTCGAACAGTTATCATAGAAGAATAATATCACCGGCGGCCATCGACAACAGTCGGTGCCGTGAATATAAATGCGCGTCCATTGCCGCGCTTAGACATCATTACTTATTACCATAAATTAGCATATAAGTAGTAAGCGTGGTTAATGTGAAATTACTATGTATCTGCTGTTTTTTGCGACATGAAGTTGATCATGTAATAACAGTGCTATCACTTTGTGACGTCACGGGCTTTTCTTGGATAATACTAGCCACGACGTCGCTCGTATAAACCAGTTCAACAAGTGATATTACGTGATAATCCCATACTATACAACTGACTTAAATTATTGCTTAACACTTTCGTAGGTCAACACCAACGGAGATATATCATTCATAAAAGAAGTCTCAGAATTCACACCACTGCCATTTCCTTTGGGAGATGACTGGCTATTGGTTACTCCCTATTGGGCAGACATCGACACAAAAAGAGGTGGAAACGTATTTTGGAGAGAGACAACAGATCCCCGAATCGTTGCCCGAGCTGCCCGAGACATCGCACAAGCGGATCCTTGTGCCTTGCTGGATAGCGAAATCGACTGGGTATTTGTTGCCACGTGGGACAATGCTGCCTTCTTTGATGCGTTTGAAGACCACAGCAGAGCACTGGTAAAAACAAACACGAGTTGTCCCTCTCCTACTTTTGTTCAATACACTGATGTTTGAATTTAAACATTCCAGATTTGACTATTTTTTTTTAATCTGCAACGTTTATTCGACAACCTGCTATTTTTTTTCCATCTGCAACTGTGTGGGTTAAATGCAATGAAAGTATTTCTACACAAATTGATTTTCAAAAGCCTTGGGTAACTTTTAATTTGTCTTATGTATTTTTAATTTCTTGGTCCTCGTTTTCAAATCCCCATATACGGATTTTGAAGAGAATCAAGAGACAGATTACTAATGTTGGATCTTTTCACATAAATTATAAAACTTATATATTGATCTATATTGTTTTCTTTGTGGATCAGAGAAACACGTTTCAAGTAGTATTGACATCAAATGGTCATCAGTCCTTCGCTATATTTAACTATGTCAATATTGAGTGGACAACGGGTATGTCGAGTGGCGGTGACGAGTATGGCCTTGGAGGAACACCTGCTCAAGTGAGATTACGACTTTGCTTCAATTACATTTCAAAATCTCTGTTGTTATGCAGCATGTCATCACCAAGACGACGTATTCATATAACGTCTCTTTGTGTCGTCTACTACAGGTAGGGTTTAACGTAGGCGATGGTGTAAACTTTTTTTCGGTGCCATTGTCAATGCAACCTGAAGTCGTTGATATTGAGGAGACGACAAATGTGGATATTCAAGGTCGATACGTGTTCCAAGTTGATGCTCAGACTATTGTAGGTAAGTCACCTATTCAATTGGTCGAATCCCATGAATTCTTATTTACAAAATTTCACATCAATCGCGTTTTATTGAGTTATTAGGCTATTATATTAGGCTATTATTATAATACCAGTATAATGTTCAAATGACGGTTTTGTGATGATGCTGTTATAGTTGTATTTGGTGATCTCTTGTCATGGCGCACTAAAACTACTAGTATATTTTCTATGGTTTTATATAAATATATATACGTATTTCCTATAGAACACGCAACAAACTGCGGCGAATTGAGTGTGTCCACATTCCGTACCATTAACTTTTTCTGGTGATGTGATATCAAGTTACAATTATCTTTGATTACATAAGTAACATTAAAAAGCATATATTTGATAATGCATCGTCTGTACATTATCAGAACCAAATTGCGAACAGGTTTGCAATTTATATGTGGTACATACAAACGAGGTTGATTGGTCCACTGCTAAAACCAACTGTGAGACAGACGGTGGGAGGCTAGCAACTCTCAACACCGAGAGTATTTACAACGCAGTTAAAAAAGATATAAGGGTTAATGGTTTCGACGATGAAGTTAGAAAGGGTTTCTGGATTGGACTCAATGACCGCGACAATGAAGGTGACTTTGTTTGGTTGGATGGTTCAACATTGGTTGAAGGAGACTTTGCTAAGTGGGCGAACGGTCAACCAAACAATAACAGTAAATTGGACAACGTCAATGGCCAGGACTGCGTACAGCTTTGGTAAGTAAGCATATAACATAACGACTCATTTATGAAACGCTATTGATACTGATTGTGTCACAGTTAGGCATTGGGTAGAACTCACACGTGACACACTGTATTTTTATTCTCCTCCATACTTCCAATTATATACACGTAACCAGGAAGAAGAAAAAGTTTCAATGGGATGATGAATACTGTTTCAGAAGCAAAGGATACGTCTGTGGTAAAGTATATTCAATTGCTATAGTAATATTTATGGGATAACGTTTACATTCTGGCCTATCCGTTTTACTTGAATTCAATCACCTTATGAGTAAAACATACTTTACGTATATCACATTCTTAACTTGAGAACCTAAACTGACAATTGGATATTCTACTGTCCAACATGTGACGTGTTTTGAGATGATAATTGTTGACCTTAGTAATCAGTCAAAATATCAAGGCGATAAGAACAATGGTCTCCTCGGTATTAGTAGTATCTTGCATTCAACATTGAATTCAGAACTGCGGTTACCATAATACATTTTCTATTGGCGATCCGCTCAGTCAAAATCACTTGTTCACGTTTATGACCTACCATGGAAACATCCGATTTTGTTTTCAGCGGAGCGGATCGCCAATCATCCTACCTGTTTGTATATCATATTCCTCGGTTATATCATCTGCATATTCAATTGTTTTTATTTTGTTTGCAGAGATTCCTTGTTAATGAGAAACGTCATCGCAGTACAATTATACACGGATTAAACAACATGCATGCTAGTTGAAATAAAAAGCTAATTTATCCTTGAATTTTATAGACTTGTATTTCACTGAGAATTGCATTGAGCATCAAATACGATGTTTCTTGTTCTTATTTATAATATGTGTTTATGTATGGTATAAGATAGTAATATAGATAGAAGCTCGATCTTATATCCTTGAATCTCCAGTCCAATCCTGATCAGAGCATATACGTAGTATGCGATAAACTATTTAGATATCAACACTGGCTGAACATTCTCACAACTGGCTCTCTTCTACGTCTTTCATGCGTCAATTCATTTGCGGTACTCTCATTTATATAAAGACATGAAACGCATTGGGTTAATGAACAGACGATTAGAACGGCACGCATAATGTTTGTCAACATCTTATAATTAGCGTTTCATTTGCGCCGGGGGTTATTAATATATAAAACATGCCGTAGAGGGCACTATGCAGCCACTACAAAATAGCTGTTTTTATTAGACACTCACCTTGCTAGATTGTGTCGGCCCGAATGATCTAAGCATGGTTCGTGCACATCCAGAATGATATTTTTGTCGCTAGATACTCGTCATCTATTTTTTAGTGTATTGGTTTTTTTCACGCATGCGTAGTACATACCATATATTTAAAACACACATGCTATAATTATAAGAGCAATGACGATTTTAAAATTGTAATTATTATCACTTACGTGGTACAAAAAGTAGTTGTACCTAAGTTTACTAAAAGTGGATATAAGGTTATAATATTTTCACTAAAAAACAATTTCGTTTGATCGGTAAACCTCTGAATAACTATGTTATACCTCGAATTCGGCGAGTTTCACTAGTTGTTATAGACTTTAGTGAATTTAGTGTACCCCCATCGTGATTTTTGCATATGTTTGTTATGTAACTTATTTTGTGCAGATAAACAATGGGCCAATGAACAGATCAACAACTAAAAAACGACCCGGATGTACACCGCACACCTATTACAAGACATGTATAATCACGTTCTACTCGACCACCCACTTAGCTCAGTTGTTAAAGTATCTACTCCACAGCTTGAATGATTAGAAGGAACGTGGATAAAGAAGGCATGGGTAGAACATTACTGTAATTAACTATAGATTTGATTGGGAAAACAATTTTGCATTGATATCAATATGCACATTTGCTATACAAGTTTGCATTGCAGACATATGTTTAAAAGTTATCCTAAAACTTGTGTGGACAATATAACGTTATAACACTACCATAACACAGCACGGAAAGAGTCTCTTTTGAACCCCCACCCCTAATCCTAACCCTCACTCACACTAGAAGGGGCATTTACAATTCAATTGGCGTCGGATGGTAGGAGTAGAGTTATTGTTAGGGTTGAGGGCGCAAAAGAGAAAATACTCTCATGTGTTGTATTAACGCATGAATGTATTGTTGTTCACACAGTATGTGGAAAGAAGAAAACTGTCACTTTCATTTCATGGCATTGCATTCGGACTGTAATGATTAGAATTGTTTAAAAGTTTATTTTAAAAAAATGTCAAAAATATATTTTCGCTGATTGTCGACAACTTGTATATAATACACAAACTTAGTTAAAAAAAATAATTCTCGTTCACACACAACTAATTTAAAAATTGAACGAAAAACATGGAAGACATTAAAAGTCAGAATACTATAAATGCAGGTCTGAGTTGATGATAGTTATTATACAAAACATAAGGCCTCTTAAATTAGCTGTTTTCATTTCTGAATCAAACTGTTAGTTGATTGCTTGGATGAGTGGACAATATAACTGGGGAACTAATGCAGAACAATCGTACTAGTTGTTTTTTAACTTCAATATCTTGATCAAAACTTTCCAACTTGTGAAGAAAGTACATTACTAGTCGAGAACATGCATTGAAAAGCAGGACATACAGTAGGATAGTTCTATTACATCGTGTCAAAACGGGGTTTGGAGGTTATATCCCTTGATATGCTCACGGATCTTCTTTACATCAGGATTATTTGAACCAATAAGTTGAACCAATGAAGAGAATTTTTTATCTGCTTCCAATTTATACAACGAATGCCCCAAGCCTCAGTCTGATTCAAATAATATATGGTACTTGGTTTACATGTTTCGGACAACCAGTCCACACGTAATAACTATTGCAAAATGTGTTCAAGTTTGTATATATATATTTTTTTTATAATATGGTCTATATTAAAATATAATGGAATAACATACCCAACTATAGATCTTAATAGAACGTCACGGAGAGACATTCACAAGTCCAAACACACAAAACAAATGACTGTAAGCAATTGACAAAACATTCCACAAGAACAAAACAACTGACACGTATGCAACGCTACAGAAAGAGTCTATCTAAGATAATCTTTATAACAGTGTTATTGTATTTTACCGCAAGCTCATTATCCAGCAAAAAGCTTTTCGATTGTTAAGGCCATCTTCTAAACAAAAATATTTGTTAAGCGTAGGACGAAAGAGTATAATGTCTTCTCAAATTGTAGTAGTAAATGTACTACATGCTCTGGCATTGATTGAGCTAGCAAATATGTGGAGAATTGATGATATTAAAATGAAAATAATTCCTTTTGTCATAATTGTGTTGAAATCTCAACATTCAAAGTACAGATTTAAGTATGAAGCAGGATAAGCAGATTATGTAGTCCCTTTAACCACAAAATTCAGGTGAATATATCATTGGAATATAAATTTAAACTGTTTGTGGAAAGTAATATATAAAGGTATGTGAAATTAAAGACTTTGGCTTTTTACTTTTTCCTTTTTAATATATTATTGCCATTGAGCAAATCTAGGCATACATAATTTATTATGGGGTATTGGTTGATCGAGCATACATGGTATATACATTAATCATGGAGATTTCCTTTCATACCTGTATACAATATTGCAAAATCGAAAATCTATCATGAGGGCAAGCACTCTATTGCAGATACCAATCAAACCACAAGTACTATAGAATTGAAGAACTCGTTTGGTAGTTACATCTACTTTATTATCTAATAGCATTTATTGACTGACATATCGCAGGAATTCACGTATAGTAAATGTTAGATTTTAGATGTCGGTTTAGAATCTTTATGTTTAAAGATGTCTTATGATATGTCATGCGTTCTAGGTCATGGCTCATTGCCTCATGGTGCTCTTCATTAACATGGAATTTCTGCAAAATTAAAGTGAAAACACGTGAAGGATTAATGTTTCATAAACGTTATGCTATGACGACCGCGATTCGTCGACTGTATTATTTGACCTATGCTACACCTAAAAGTTGGAATGTAACATTGTCATTATCTAAATTTCACTATATTCTTCAGTCTCACTTACAGTAGATACATATTATAACAGGTGTAGCAAGTGTACCTTTCTAGTATCAGAATACAATTATTGGCTGTCACATGAGTTGGTCACTGTTTCAGTGTCGACTTTGTAACTTTGTAATTTTACCTTACCCCTAATATGAAGATGTATTTTTGTTTGTTGCTGAGGTGAGAATGAGTCAATTATTCACTCTCAATCTCTATAATTTAACCGCAATAAGTTGAACATTATCAACTGTGTATGTACAAGGATAATTACAATGCTTACCACAGATGTATCCCTTTTTCCGTTTCTCTCCTTCAGGGTTATCACCGCAGTAATCATCATCCCATTTTAATGCTCTCTCTGCCCTGAGTGAACGAAATAACACAATAGAAGCATGAGAGACATGGATAATATAACGTTCATAACTATGAATTAACTAATGCATTGCTTTACTGTATTATATATTCAAATACTCACCATAATTGCACACAGTCCTGTCCATTGATTGGATCTCCTTGGTGGTTATCGTTTGGTTGATCAGCAGCCCACCTAGTGAAGTCTCCTGGTTCCAACGCTGAACCGTCTGACCAAACAAAATTACCCTCACTGTCGCGATCATTGAGCCCAATCCAGAAACCTTTGTTAACTTCTTCGTCAAGAGCATTTGTTAATATGTATTGTCTGACCGTCTTGTAAATATGGTGAGTATTGAGTGTTGCAAGTCTTCCTCCATCCATCTCACATTTGGTCTTAGCTGCGGCCCACTTTATTTCGGTTGTGTGAATTTCATAACGATTACAACCTACAACCACGCAGTTAGGTCCTGGAAATATAACATTAACCAATGTATACCTGAGAGTATGACTAAGAAGCTTTACTCGATTAACGTCTAACTGGAATAGCAGAGGACAGAAACCTGATCAAGGCCCCAAAGTAGTGTGTATATTAACGACAGCGGCTGCATAGGAGTACGAATTTGGCAAGTTTTTCGTGTTTTTGCGGCGTTATCTGGGTTTATGTGAAGCGAAAGTTGTACTATTCATTTGGAGCACGTGAGAACAAACAAGCCTATGAATGAGGTAAGTCCAATTAGGAGCATTGACGGTGTTAGTTATTAGACTCGAACGCCACACGCATATTAAGCTGGTCACTTTTTATGAATACGGTTAAAATAAAAATTGTGCACTCATACGTTTAGTTATTGGAAACATTGGGAGTAAATTAGTAATACCCTGTAATATTTGGGTGAGAAAATAACATTCGTTTTCAAGGTTCCCTGGCCCAACTCTCCAATATATATTAAGGAACCGATGGACCTACCTATACACGAACACGCCTCAATAATATTTTCATCGTTTAATTGAAATACATATCGACCAGGAACACCAACATTCGTGGTTTCTTCGATGTCAATCACTTCTGGCTGAAACGAAGATGGCACTGTAAAGAACGTCGCACCGTCGCCTGCGTTAAATCCGACCTGAGATTAAGAAGCAATTTAAATAGTGTCAATAAGAAATAAGCTTATTAAACTCGCTTAATTATGTGACAGTGGATTTTCATGTGAGTAATATTGTTGTGTATTTGAATGTATGAAAATTGAGTCGCAAGAACACTTACTTGAGCAGGTGTTCCGCCGACGCCTTGGGTATCACCATTACTTGCTGTTCCTGTTGTCCATTCAATGTCACAATAATTATATATTGCAAACGATTTCTGGCCATCCGATATCAGCACTGCTTGAAATGTATTTCTCTGTTTCATGGGAAAAAAACAGTTATTATCGCAGGTGCTACACAATACCAGTTTTATGGATTAAGGGTTCATGACATATTAAATCACGCCATTTGTATGTGTTGAACAGTTGTTCACATTATTGTGACTTCCGTTTGGATGGTTTCTAGCTACATACTGACTTTCGTATATACATATTTATTCATTGGTATTCTGCATAGTATTATTACGGTCACATCTGTATTCTGCATGCAATTATTGTGAACAGTTAGTTTACGATGTAACTGCACGTTCAATTATCTCACCAGTTCTCTACTAGCGTCTGAGTGGGCGCCAAAGAAAGCAGTGTTGTCCCAAGTAGCTATGAATACCCATACCACATCTAACAAATCCCCTGTGTACGTGTTGATATCTTTGATGGCACGTGCAACAATTTTGGGATCTGTCGTTTCCCTCCAATACACGTTTCCACCATTCCTTGTGTCAACATCTGCCCAAAAGGGTGCAATCATTTTCCATTCATTGCCAAGGGGAAATTCTATTGGAGTATATTGCCGAATTTCTTTCACAAATGAGATCACTCCGTTTGTGTTTACCTACAACAAACATGGTAGGTGGTTAGTTACAGATAAAGCAAACCATGTACAAACACTAGTAATACAATGTAAACGATTTGGTCTTACAAAGTTGTTTTGTTGTTCAAAATATATATGGAATTAACAATATAACCATAACAATTCAGTAAACATTATAATCTAATAAACGGATGTTCTTACCCATAATGAGCAATGACTGATACCGAAAAACGGGAACGCATGATTAAGGTTAATTTCCCCGGAGCTTCTATCGTCATTAATGTGGTTTGCATTATCATTAAACACTGAACCATAGGGATAAAATTTATCTAAAAGTAAATAAAAAGGAAATAAGTAAATATTATAGCAATTGTGTAATTGTGAATACAGACTACATGGCTAGGGAGGGTGAACTATTAAAGCATTACTTTATGATCATCAGTTTAATCTGGTATTGTACTAGAAACAATTGTAACACATATTATATAAAAACTTATTATATAATCAGACGACGCATTCATTTTCCTTGTTCAAATATTGCAATTCATGCTACATACAGCTTGACGCATTCTTTGTATTATTACAATAGAGTATAACAAACTTACTGCAGTCATCAGAACATGGATTGTAGGTTGATTGCATGTTTTCCTCATAATAATCATAATATGAATCATCATCATCAATTCCAGTGTCATAATCGCCGTCATTTAGTAATATACCGTAAGAGTAAAACACTTGGCAGTTTGCTTGCATTCTCAACTTGAGATCTGGAACACAATTAAAGTATGGATGCAGGTTCGTAAGTAGGTACGTAAACAGTCTGGGCTTACACTGTTAAAATGTCGAATTGCTACAATAAATATAACAAACCTAATAAACTCAAATACATATTTCAGATGCACTGCAAGACAGTAAATTTAATAATGAAAAGTAATGAATGGTAATTTGACTGTAAAGTACTCGATATTTCTGGCAATATTGTTAGTGAACCTTACACCACATAAACAAACCTTGACGTCGTTTTTTTTAAAAAAACCCACACACTAACTACATCAGGCGAAAAACATATATACTTAATTACGAAGACAATTTACAAATTGTATAGTTCCGTATTGAAATCCGTACTGTTCTTGTGCGTTTGCCCTGTCAAAAATATAATTTAATTTTTATTTTTATATATATTTATAAATTTGTATATATTTATTGTGCAAAAGCTAATGTGAATATGCATTGTGATACACTTCACAAGAAGACAATAAAGAGCTGTTTGTATTCACAGTCGGATGGTAGAGAGCCAACCGATCGTTGTAGTCGAGAATCAACAGGACCTAAGAGACTACATAGTTCGAGAGACAGCAGGAAAAATGTTGTTAATCGACAGGTCACAGGCTGTGACAGGTCGCATTACATTATTGGATCACCCGGGATTATCGACCATCAACATGAACACTAGCTTACCAAGACAATGTAAACAAGTTTCGATTCCTAAAGAAGTTTATTTCATTTGGGACGCTACCTAAGCAATATATAACATCAACGAGGATTTCATTACATCCGAATATTTGTCACAGCTGTACTGAGTGATTAAACTAGGCTGGAAATCATCAAGGGGAAAAGACTTTTATACCATGAATTACCATGAATTTTCTCTTCGGTTGATGTCAGAATACACAAGTGATTACCGCTAAAGTTGTGTATCAATCAGTTGAGTGGGAACCCAGGGAAACATCAAACCTGTTAGGGAATACTTAAACAACAATTAACCCGAGGTAAAAAGCGTAGTGAAAAATTAAGTGAAAAATTGATTAAAAGAAAGGAAAAAAATGAAACCAAATTCAACAGGATCATAGCGGCCCTTAATTTGAAAAGGAGCCCTCAATGTCATCTTACCTTATGCTAAGTATTTTTTTAAAATATAGGAGAGGTTTCTCAAATTTTATTGTGGTTGCCTTTTGAAAAAAGAATTATTTTTAAAAAGTTCAGTCTAGCTTAGCTAAATCTTAGCTACTACTTGGTCATATCTAGGCACAGGATGTCAATGTTTATACGATGTTTTAAATACAGTGGCAGTGAAATTTGGAATAACTTGCCCCATATAAGTCCGCAGCATCAGTGATTTTTTTCAAATATAATTGGAAAACGTTCTTAAGCATAATGATGTTTAATTTGTCAAACTGTTTAGTTTTTTACATGAACATATAATATTTTTATTGCACTCGAATCTATGGTAGAAAATCGAACTCCAATAAGGAGCATAGAAATTATGTATATTCCAAATAAAGAAATGTGCGTTAAAAAACTCACTTTCTGACTCAAAATGACCCCAAAAGCATATTTATGGGAGGATATATTTGATGAACATTTTCCAGTCAAAAATATCGAAAACTATGGCTTTAGCTGTTTTATCTGCGACGGGGATTGAATTTGACCTAACGTAGTTTTAGAAATTTCTAATCTAAAAATAGGGCAATATTTGTGTTCATATTTTGGAAATCAAAATTCGTTAAACAGATTGGTTTAAGGGTGTATCTGGCACAGAGGGCACACTGGTGTCAAATCAGCTGCGACCTTTGGTCGAAGATTTTCCTTGATCAACCGTTATTGAAAGTGGAACTATTATAAAAATATCACCGAATACAAATATGTCATTGGGTGTGTCTCGTATGCTAATTTTGTTGTTGACACCTTGTCTACAAAGTGTGATGATTTTGCACGTTCGTTATATTTGCTCCAGTTACCTATGATTTTATTTCTTCTAAATTTCAACAGATTGTTTTCAAGGAACTGAATAATAATTCATAAAATACACACATAAGTTTGCTGAAATGAATAAACCATTTTTACCACAATCCGTACTTATCAGACCGTATATAAACCCGAAAACTTCGGGCAACCTTCAAGCAGCGTGTACAATGAAAAGCAATTCGGCAGTAGGTGACGTCAAAACATCGTAATATGCATTTTTGGTATGGCATGTATTACGTCACAATGTGGAGGTACACGCGTTGTGTATGTGATAACTAAATAAATATAATATTATGGTGAAATACCACATGCTAATGATAAGCAAATAACTGGCACTAAACGCATGTGACTTAATTAACCATATTATTTCCAATTTCCAAATCACAAAATGATACACTTATTATACTGGCACCGTGGAAGCAATTTCTATCGAATACCAAATTATGTTTTGGCTATCGACCTTAAGTTAATCCAGAACCTGGTTCAAAGTGAACGCCTCGAGAAGAACGTGAAGTTGATGCAGCAGTCACAATTCCACGAGATAGCAATAGTCTCTTTGGTAACATGCCATATATCAACAAAACATTTTATCATGCCATCGGTAATTAGGAAGTAGGATATGCATAGATATATAAACGAAATGCAATCTATATTGTAAATTCGTTGAAAGATTTTGTTAAAATACCTTCTGTTTCCAAGATTGCGGCATCCCAAATACTCTCCACGTCTACATATGCATAGCAAGCCTCTGCCCACGTGACACTTGCGTCATTGATCATGTCTATAACATCTGTACTGAGAGAGTTGCTAACGGCGGCATCAACCAAAGATGCTTTTACAACAAGAGGAAACGTGTCAAAGTCTGGAATGCCACTTCTGACGTCATTGATGAAATCAGCCAAATTACCCTGTGTAAAAAATGAAATCAAGTTTAAATTTTTGTAGAAGTGTGGCGTACGATGATATTGAAAACAAACAACAAGATGTTTTAGTAAATTTTCGGTATGAGAGTCCGTGATAATGACCAGGTCGGGTGATTGAAACGAAGAGGTGGTCAATAGAATCGGGACATATTGTGCTGTAATGATTACTGTTACTCTTACCATAAATGTTCCATCATTGTTCAACACGTAATCCAATATATAATCAAACTCGATTTGTGTCAGACCACCTATAAATGACAACAGTTTGGAAATATTAATCTGGTTGCTATTTCATGATAAAAATAATAACGAAAATATGCAACAAGGCGATTTCCTGAAAAAGCTTATATTATGATGTCATGAATATATCAATGATAATTTTGTCCATGTAATTAACATTTTTATTTACTTGGACCAACAGTTAAGGTAGTGCTCTGTGAATAATATGAATGCCAAATGTTTGCAGTCGCCAGCCAACCATGTCTATATGAACAAATTCAAAAGTAGAATTTTAGGGCTCTTTGGGCATACGAACAAGAAATACCATTGTTGAGTAAACGTATGTGTAAATGAAAATTAGACTAACCTGTATCGGCGTGAACATCAGGAAAACTACTCACCAATGCCTACAACGGAAACGCCATAGGTTACAAGTATTGTTCATGGTGTTATTAATTCGTGAGTTATTGTACATGAATGAATGAACTACAACTTACCAAAAGTAAAATAATATGCATACACGAGGCCATTTTTTACGGCAGTACACCTCTAACAAAAAACAAAAAGATTATGTAAAAATAAATGTTGTCAAGCAATCTATAGTTGACAAAAGCCGACTGTGTATTTTAACTGCAAATTCAGCATTATAAATAAATAAGGTGAATGATAAATGATGATATCAGTGAAATAAATTAAACATTATTTTAAAACAGTAAATAACGAATATTAGGCTTATAACGTAAGGTAGGACTCCCACAGTAAAGGATATATCTGACGAGATCACAGTATAGTGGCAGCATCACACTGTAAGGGACTCGTACATCGCAGAAAGACAATTTGTGGTGACACAAAACGTACAATAAATGATGAGCGTTTTTTGACAAGCCGGCATATTACGTTGAGTATGGAAAACGCAGACGAAGACGGAGACTATTTGTCAAAAGATACAGATCGTGTACAAATGGAATGGACACTTACCTCACATGAATCTGTATATGTGTTTGTTCGACGGGTTGGTTTTCAATGTCTGGTGCGAGTTTCCAGTATCGACCCCTTTTATGTGGATTTCACATCATTTCCAATAATTGATTAATTATTCATGTAAGACCCCATCTATTTTGAATAATGGTGTTACTGAATACTAATTTGTGCATGGTGTAAAAAACAACAACATCGGATTCATTGCTATACCAAGTGTTGTTGTTGTTGTTGTTGTTGTTGTTGTTGTTGTTATTGTTGTTGCATGTTTGAAATCAAGTAGTTAGCACTTTGTTAATACGACAAGGTTATTCAAATATAAATGCTGATATTATAATCAACTGAAAATTATACTAAATGCCATATGCTGTAAAAACAACAACCGATCTTTCCAAGAAATAGATTAAAAACAACTAATCCTTCTAAGAAATAGATTAAAAACAACTAATCCTTCTAAGAAATAGATTAAAAACAACTAATCCTTTCAAGAAATAGATTAAAAACAACTAATTCTTCCAAGAAATAGATTTAAAACAACTAATCCTTTTAAGAAAAAAAGTAAAAACAATACACACTGTGCATCGGTTGTATACTCATATTTGTGTTAAATATTGTTTTGGCATGTAACCAGTTTGGCAATGAGTCGTCAAATCGAAAGTGTTGATTTAAATAAATATGAACCATATTCTATAAATAAAATTCGTATGTCAAAATTCAGTGAAGTATGACTGATTAATCCACCATAGATAGCAATTTGAGAAAAAAAGAGATTTATCTTTGTTACGGTTATCAACTTATCAATGCTATACCTTACGAGTTTAGAGTTTGTTGTTAAATTGGTGAAGTAGTTTTAATTGTTATTGTGCATTGTCATTCATTTACCATTTATCGATCGCGATATAGCTGAATAGTCAAGTTTTTAGATATATACCATACGTTGAAATGTGGTTCGAAGGATTGAGGTCACCTTCATAATCCTATAAAAGTGTCGATATCATACTCTATATACATAGATAGTATGAAAATATGCAACTTGAAATTTACTATATATTTACTGTCAGCAGACCGATGTTAACATATTGTTACACAAATGATTATTATCTTATCTTTTAGCTAGTTTTACAAGACTGTAAGAATTAACGCTGCACGAGTAGTATGAGTAGATGAAAAGCATTTCACGGTGAAATATAATGAAATTATCATTATTATTAATTTAGAACGCACATTTCACCAGTATATATTTCAAACCCAATCCCGAAAATTACCTGTAGAACTATCATCAAGTGACAAACACGTTTTAAAACGAATTTCAGTTGTGATTGGGTTGTGCTGTGAACTACATAAAGGACACCCATAAGGTGAGCTTACATTTATGAAATATCAGAGTACCGACAATTGACTGCCGACACTCGATTACCGACCGTTGAGTACCGCCACTTGTGCCTTTTTAAACATAAAATTATAATGGGAATTCATATGAATTATATTTTCCCTTTGGCTTAATTTCAGTGCACATTCACGTAATTTAAATAATATTATAAAAACAAGAAACAAAATGATAGATATATATTTATTGTTAGTATTCTGTTCAGAATTTTAACAAAAATGGTTGTCATATGGAAAAAAAACTTGACAGGCGGTGTAATAACTATGTGATTTATGTTATATTGCCAGCCACTAGATCAATTAATTGTTAAAACAAATCAAATCAATTATTAAATCAAGGTTTTGTCGAAGCAGACAAAATGGCATATAACAAGTATTGTGCACTAAATGTACATAGCATCAAAATTTGTTTTCTATTCTGACCAATCAACATGATGTGTGTAAAAGTGATGATAAACTTTTTTGTCAGTCCAATACTTTAGCATAATTTAGCCGAATTATAAAAAAACAAAAACATAGCGTGTGTGATACAGAAAAATGCTGTCCGATGGAAATATATTTAAATAACTAGCAAACGGAAAATTAATGTTGCTATACGTCTTTGCTGAATAATATTGACCCACTAAAAACAATATTTAGTAGTGCGGACTTAATAAAGCGCAGACGTGAGAATCGTGAACAGAAATGTGCTGAATGAAAGATCTATAGTTAATTACTTATTTTTTTTTTATATTTTACTTTTGTATTTTACTTACACAGTCCACGTCATTACGCATGAAAAACAATGCTAATGCAATGCAGGCGGCACATTACGTTGGTAATAGGAGCTACAATTATTGCATTAATTACAGTGAGGGGATAGAATACAGCAATGTAACGGGCGGATTATTGTAGTAGTAGCACACCAGCGCTATAATTAGTGTAAAGATTACAGTGATGGGGGGGGGGGGGTCGAGCAATGTAACGGGCAGATTATTGTGGTAATAGCAACCAGCGCTACAATTAGTGTATTGATTACATTGATGAGCGGAGGATCAACCTATATAATTGACAGATTATGATGGTAGTTGCAACCAGTGCTATAATTAGTGTAATGATTTCAGTCAGTGACGAGAGACAGATCAAGAGATGTTACGTGCAGATTATGATGGCTGTAGCAACCAGCGCTACATTTAGTCTAATGATTCCAGTGATGAGTAGAGGATCAAGCGATATAAAGAGCAGATTATGGTGGTAGTAGCAATTAGTCATACTTAGTGTAATGATTACAGGGATGCGGGCACTTCATGCGATGTAGCAAATTATGACAGCAGTAGCAACCAGCGCTACAATTCCCGATTCCCTTAGCGTTTGTGCGTTTGTAGTTTGTGTGCATGCGTATATTGCGTGATCTGAGGTCAACAAAACGGAAGGTAGGACAGATGTCGAACGTTCTAATCGTTTCAGTACACCGAAAATCAATATTTCTAAAATCAACAATTCTCTCTCTGTAAAATCGTAAAATGAACAGCGCTACAGTTCGTGTTGATTACAGTGATGAGGGGACGAGCAAGCAATGTAAGAGGCAGATTATGGGGTAGTAGAAAATCAGCGCAACAATAAGCATAATGTTCCCAGGGATGAGAGACAGAATAATCATGTAAGGGCAGATTATGGTGGCAGTAGAAAATCAGCGCTACACTTGCAATGATTCTATTGATGAGAAAAATACTAAACCAGAGCTATAATTATTGTAATAATTCCATATTTGAGGTTCCATATGTTCTATTTTTATAGAAGAACTTTCCCAAATAAAAAAAAATTCAGGATCTACAACAGTAAATAAATAAACAGAAATCATTTTGATGCGTGGTTTTTAGACGACACTGCCATATCGCACAGATATTCAACACCACCATATCGAATTTGGATTTGGACCATACCATTTCAAGCTGCAGGGTGTCTAAACAATGACTCAACAAACAATAAACACATCTTCCACCCACCACACAAATTTTAGCCACAATTGAACAACCAAGAAAGCAAAAAATATCAGGCTGCATCTTGAAAACAACGAGATACCGCATTACAACCAGTCATTACAAACATGAAATCCTCCACTCCTCCCAGTACACCCTACAGCATTAATGGTTCCTATACTCATTTGCATCTATGTACAACAAGCTTAGCCAATAGATGCACCTCACTCATCAAACTTTTGACCAACCACTCATTCTAAATATTGTGGAGTGAGGGCGCTATTTACTGATGAGAGGAATCTTTTAAACGAATTAAACAGATCTAATATTACAAGCAGTGAGTATCTAGTTATGCTATAATTAGAGAAGGTATACAATTCATTCACCTGTAAACATACTATGGCATGACTTATAACTTGTTCCTATAGATTTGGTAGCCTAGGCGCAGTGAATACATCTACAATATACGTCTCAGATATTGAATTTGCTTTAGTTCTGAAATTAAAATAAAATATTAAAATTAATTCATTAATATTACAAGCAGTGAATATCTAGATATGCTTTAATTATATAAGGTATACAATTCACTCAACTGTAAACATACTATAGCATGACATATAACTTTTAGCCCTAGGGGGGGGGTGTCAGTCTAGCCACAGTTGAAATCTTTTAAAATTTGATTTCACAGGTAGTGATTAAGCTTTAGTTCTGAAATTAAATTACAATAATTTAAAATGTTTTCATTAATATTACCAGCAGTGAGTATCCAGTTATGCTATAATTAGAGAAGGTATACAATTCACTCACCTGTAAACATACTATGGCATGACTTATAACTTGTTCCTATAGATTTGGTAGCCTAGGCGTAGTGAATACATGTACGATATACGTCTCAGATATTGAATTTGCTTTAGTTCTGAAATAAAAATAAAATAATAAAAATAATTCATTACATCTGTTCTATTTTTATAGAAGAACCTTCCCAAATAAAAACAATTCTAAAATTTAAAAATATAAGAGGTAGTCACTAAAACATGTACTTTCACACTCAAGCAAGAGAATAGACATGTTGGTGAACTAGCCTTGCACTGTGAGTGTTTTATTGTTTACACTCCAGTTATTTTCACAAATAAAAAACTTAAAAAAAAGAACTGCAGACCACACTTCTTTATATTTTTTAGTAGGCAAGCCATGTTTCCACATACAAAAATACACATAATATTTCTATTTAATTTATTTTATTTAAAAAAAATATTTTAGAAGCGTAACAATACAACGACTAGATTTGATGTCACAGTTTGCTCCCAATTCATACTGGAATATTGCCAGCAATAATTAATAAAGCTTGTTCAGAAAACCATTTATTCCCGACATCATATTCAATGGCTAGTTCTCAGGATCTACAACAGTAAATAAATAAACAGAAATCATTTTGATGCGTGGTTTTTAGACGACACTGCCATATCGCACAGATATTCAACACCACCATATCGAATTTGGATTTGGACCATACCATTTCAAGCTGCAGGGTGTCTAAACAATGACTCAACAAACAATAAACACATCTTCCACCCACCACACAAATTTTAGCCACAATTGAACAACCAAGAAAGCAACAAATATCAGGCTGCATCTTGAAAACAACAAGATACGGCATTACCAGCAGTCATTACAAACATGAAATCCTCCACACCTCCCAGTACACCCTACAGCATTAATGGTTCCTATACTCATTTGCATCTATGTACAACAAGCTTAGCCAATAGATGCACCTCACTCATCAAACTTTTGACCAACCACTCATTCTAAATATTGTGGAGTGAGGGCGCTATTTACTAATGAGAGGAATCTTTTAAACAAATTAAACAGATATATATATATATATCAGTAATATTAATGAAAAAAAGTACATTTTTCTTAGTAATAGTGACACCTGTTGTTTAGTGTGATGGACCCCCACGGTTAGGTACAGAAGCATAGAAGTTTATAATTAAAATTGTTTTCCATAAGAAACATGAAACCATCATACATGGCCTTATAAACAGCCTTTTACTTCATAGTGAGGTGGGTGGAGTAAAGCTGTGATTATTTTTATTACTTTCTGACCATCTAGTTTGCCATTTACCATGTCCATATAAACTAAAGCTCCAGCCAATATCAGATTTGACTACTTGTTTCAAGCTATGGCACTTGGAAATGAGTGTTGTGACATGTGGCAAATGTCCAACTGTCTTGGTTAATAAAATTGGCTAAATTTCAACTAGAAACAAGTAAACCAGTATAACTGTATGTACAAAGCCAGTGAATGTTATTCAAGCCAAAGAAACTGCATCTATTTATATAAATACACATGGACAGAGAATATTTTCTTGGAGCACTAAATGTGACAATTGCCCTACTGTCTGTGATAAATATACCACACCAGCTACATAGTGCCCGACGAGGAGTTGGGTAGATAGTGAAGAAAAACATTGACTGAAGCCTGGCAGAAGGCTGAATTGTTGTCAACAGCAACAAACATACTGGGAAAGTCAAAGACAGTGAAAAAACAAACAAAAAAACCACAAAGGCATATAAATACTAACTTTCTAGGATCTTTAATGACTCCAAGTAATCCAGAGTAGAACGAGATGAATCAACGCTATACTCCGCCATCTTTATTTTAATATTAGATGCAACCATTATTCTGTAGGGGACAACGGGTCATAAATTGAGGGGAGTTAACACCCATGATTTTTAAAATGCCTTGATCAATAAGAGTCTAAGTTACAGGGAACATTATTTTCATTTTTCAGTGGACCAATAAATGCATTTGACAGGAAAATAGAAAAACTCTACCACAACAGCAATTAGAACAGCTTGCTGCATTATAAGTATCACTTCCCTGTCAAATTAGTGGTTCATGCTTATTTGAATCTGAACATAACAGGCCAATTCTATCACACCTTGCTAGGCTTGAACTTCCATCCAATCAGAGCATTCCAAATGAACATGATTCTCCACAATACTAGAGGGCGCTCTGACCAAAAAATTGCCATTATCTAAATAAAAAGAACTGAATGTCCACAGTTATGTCTGTAGGTGTACCTTACCTGCATGCAGAATGAAAGCCCAAGATTGGTCGGCTATGTACGTACTTATCCAGAGTGAATTCAGACCCATTTTAACACGTAGCCAGTGTAGTGAAATTAAACAGTACCCACCGAAAAATACACAGGGTCAGAACCCTGACCAACACATTGAATTAAAGTCCAAGATTGGTCGGATATGTACGTACTTATCCAGAATGAATTCAGACCCATTTTAACACGTAGCCAGTGTAGTGAAATTATACGGTACCCACCGAAAAATACACAGTGTCAGAACCCTGACCAACACATTGAATTAAAGACCAAGATTGGTCGGTTATGTACGTACTTATCCAGAGTGAATTCAGACCCATTTTAACACGTAGCCAGTGTAGTGAAATTATACGGTACCCACCGAAAAATACACAGTGTCAGAACCCTGACCAACACATTGAATTAAAGACCAAGATTGGTCGGTTATGTACGTACTTATCCAGAGTGAATTCAGACCCATTTTAACACGTAGCCAGTGTAGTGAAATTAAACGGTACCCACCGAAAAATACACAGGGTCAGAACCCTGACCAACATATTGAAATAAAGTCCAAGATTAGTCGGTTATGTACGTACTTATCAAGAGTGAATTCAGACCCATTTTAACATGTAGCCAGGGTAGTGAAATTAAACGGTACCCACCGAAAAATACACAGGGTCAGAACCCTGACCAACATATTGAAATAAAGTCCAGGATTGGTCGGTTATGTACGTACTTATCCAGAGTGAATTCAGACCCATTTTAACACGTAGCCACGGTAATGAAATTAAACAGTACCCACCGAAAATACACAGGGTCAGAACCCTGACCAACATATTGAAATAAAGTCCAAGATTGGTCGGTTATGTACGTACTTATCCAGAGTGAATTCAGAACCATTTTAACATGTAGCCAGGGTAATGAACCAATGCATTGCCTGATATTAAATGTTAACTAACGTCTTAGAACATAAGTATAAGCATTCAGTAATTTTAATGAAAAAAAAGTACATTTTTCTTAGTAATAGTGACACCTGTTGTTTAGTGTGATGGACCCCCACGGTTGGGTACAGGAACATAGAAGTTTATAATTAAAATTGTTTTCCATATGAAACATGAAACCATCATACATGGCTTTATAAACAGCCTTTTACTTCATAGTGGGGTGGGTGGAATAAAGCTGTGATTATTTTTATTACTTTCTGACCATCTAGTTTGCCATTTACCATGTCCATATAAACTAAAGCTCCAGCCAATATCAGATTTGACTACTTGTTTCAAGCTATGGCACTTGGAAATGAGTGTTGTGACATGTGGCAAATGTCCAACTGTCTTGGTTAATATGATTGGCTAAATTTCAACTAGAAACAAGTAAACCAGTATACCTGTATGTACAAAGCCAGTGAATGTTATTCAAGCCAAAGAAACTGCATCTATTTATATAAATACACATGGACAGAGAATATTTTCTTGGAGCACTAAATGTGACAATTGCCCTACTGTCTGTGATAAATATACCACACCAGCTACATAGTGCCCGACGAGGAGTTGGGTAGATAGTGAAGAAAAACATTGACTGAAGCCTGGCAGAAGGCTGAATTGTTGTCAACAGCAACAAACATACTGGGAAAGTCAAAGACAGTGAAAAAACAAACAAAAAAACACACAGGCATATAAATACTAACTTTCTAGGATCTTTAATGACTCCAAGTAATCCAGAGTAGAACGAGATGAATCAACGCTATACTCCGCCATCTTTATTTTAATATTAGATGCAACCATTATTCTGTAGGGGACAACGGGTCATAAATTGAGGGGAGTTAACACCCATGATTTTTAAAATGCCTTGATCAATAAGAGTCTAAGTTACAGGGAACATTATTTTCATTTTTCAGTGGACCAATAAATGCATTTGACAGGAAAATAGAAAAACTCTACCACAACAGCAATTAGAACAGCTTGCTGCATTATAAGTATCACTTCCCTGTCAAATTAGTGGTTCATGCTTATTTGAATCTGAACATAACAGGCCAATTCTATCACACCTTGCTAGGCTTGAACTTCCATCCAATCAGAGCATTCCAAATGAACATGATTCTCCACAATACTAGAGGGCGCTCTGACCAAAAAAATGCCATTATCTAAATAAAAAGAACTGAATGTCCACAGTTATGTCTGTAGGTGTACCTTACCTGCATGCAGAATGAAAGCCCAAGATTGGTCGGTTATGTACGTACTTATGCAGAGTGAATTCAGACCCATTTTAACACGTAGCCAGGGTAGTGAAATTAAACGGTACCCACCGAAAATACACAGGGTCAGAACCCTAACCAACATATTGAAATAAAGTCCAAGATTGGTCGGCTATGTACGTACTTATCCAGAGTGAATTCAGACCCATTTTAACACGTAGCCAGTGTAGTGAAATTAAACAGTACCCACCGAAAAATACACAGGGTCAGAACCCTGACCAACACATTGAATTAAAGTCCAAGATTGGTCGGATATGTACGTACTTATCCAGAATGAATTCAGACCCATTTTAACACGTAGCCAGTGTAGTGAAATTATACGGTACCCACCGAAAAATACACAGTGTCAGAACCCTGACCAACACATTGAATTAAAGACCAAGATTGGTCGGTTATGTACGTACTTATCCAGAGTGAATTCAGACCCATTTTAACACGTAGCCAGTGTAGTGAAATTATACGGTACCCACCGAAAAATACACAGGGACAGAACCCTGACCAACACATTGAATTAAAGTCCAAGATTGTTCGGTTATGTACGTACTTATCCAGAGTGAATTCAGACCCATTTTGACACGTAGCCAGGGTAGTGAAATTAAACGGTACCCACCGAAAAATACACAGGGTCAGAACCCTGACCAACACATTGAATTAAAGTCCAAGATTGGTCGGTTATGTACGTACTTATCCAGAGTGAATTCAGACCCATTTTAACATGTAGCCAGGGTAATGAACCAATGCATTGCCTGATATTAAATGTTAACTAACGTCTTAGAACATAAGTATAAGCATTCAGTAATTTTAATGAAAAAAAGTACATTTTTCTTAGTAATAGTGACACCTGTTGTTTAGTGTGATGGACCCCCACGGTTGGGTACAGGAACATAGAAGTTTATAATTAAAATTGTTTTCCATATGAAACATGAAACCATCATACATGGCCTTATAAACAGCCTTTTACTTCATAGTGGGGTGGGTGGAATAAAGCTGTGATTATTTTTATTACTTTCTGACCATCTAGTTTGCCATTTACCATGTCCATATAAACTAAAGCTCCAGCCAATATCAGATTTGACTACTTGTTTCAAGCTATGGCACTTGGAAATGAGTGTTGTGACATGTGGCAAATGTCCAACTGTCTTGGTTAATAAGATTGGCTAAATTTCAACTAGAAACAAGTAAACCAGTATACCTGTATGTACAAAGCCAGTGAATGTTATTCAAGCCAAAGAAACTGCATCTATTTATATAAATACACATGGACAGAGAATATTTTCTTGGAGCACTAAATGTGACAATTGCCCTACTGTCTGTGATAAATATACCACACCAGCTACATAGTGCCCGACGAGGAGTTGGGTAGATAGTGAAGAAAAACATTGACTGAAGCCTGGCAGAAGGCTGAATTGTTGTCAACAGCAACAAACATACTGGGAAAGTCAAAGACAGTGAAAAAACAAACAAAAAAAAACACACAGGCATATAAATACTAACTTTCTAGGATCTTTAATGACTCCAAGTAATCCAGAGTAGAACGAGATGAATCAACGCTATACTCCGCCATCTTTATTTTAATATTAGATGCAACCATTATTCTGTAGGGGACAACGGGTCATAAATTGAGGGGAGTTAACACCCATGATTTTTAAAATGCCTTGATCAATAAGAGTATAAGTTACAGGGAACATTATTTTCATTTTTCAGTGGACCAATAAATGCATTTGACAGGAAAATAGAAAAACTCTACCACAACAGCAATTAGAACAGCTTGCTGCATTATAAGTATCGCTTCCCTGTCAAATTAGTGGTTCATGCTTATTTGAATCTGAACATAACAGGCCAATTCTATCACACCTTGCTAGGCTTGAACTTCCATCCAATCAGAGCATTCCAAATGAACATGATTCTCCACAATACTAGAGGGCGCTCTGACCAAAACATTGCCATTATCTAAATAAAAAGAACTGAATGTCCACAGTTATGTCTGTAGGTGTACCTTACCTGCATGCAGAATGAAAGCCCAAGATTGGTCGGTTATGTACGTACTTATGCAGAGTGAATTCAGACCCATTTTAACACGTAGCCAGGGTAGTGAAATTAAATGGTACCCACCGAAAAATACACAGGGTCAGAACCCTGACCAACATATTGAAATAAAGTCCAAGATTGGTCGGTTATGTACATACTTATCCAAAATGAATTCAGACTCATTTTAACATGTTGCCAGGGTAATGAACCAATGCATTGCCTGATATTAAATGTTAACTAACGTCTTAGAACATAAGTATAAGCATTCAGTAATTTTAATGAAAAAAACGTACATTTTTCTTAGTAATAGTGACACATGTTGTTTAGTGTGATGGACCCCCACGGTTGGGTACAGGGGCATAGAAGTTTATAATTAAAATTGTTTTCCATAAGAAACATGAAACCATCATACATGGCCTTATAAACAGCCTTTTACTTCATAGTGGGGTGGGTGGAATAAAGCTGTGATTATTTTTATTACTTTCTGACCATCTAGTTTGCCATTTACCATGTCCATATAAACTAAAGCTCCAGCCAATATCAGATTTGACTACTTGTTTCAAGCTATGGCACTTGGAAATGAGTGTTGTGACATGTGGCAAATGTCCAACTGTCTTGGTTAATAAGATTGGCTAAATTTCATCTAGAAACAGGTAAACCAGTATACCTGTATGTACGAAGCCAGTGAATGTTATTCAAGCCAAAAAAACTGCATCTATTTATATAAATACACATGGACAGAGAATATTTTCTTGGAGCACTAAATGTGACAATTACCCTACTGTCTGTGATAAATATACCACACCAGCTACATAGTGCCCGACGAGGAGTTGGGTAGGTAGTGAAGAAAAACATTGACTGAAGCCTGGCAGAGAACTGAATTGTTGTCAACAGCAACAAACATACTGGGAAAGTCAAAGGCAGTGAAAAAACAAAACAAAAAAACACACAGGCATATAAATACTAACTTTCTAGGATCTTTATTGACTCCAAGTAATCCAGAGTAGAACAAGATGAATCAACGCTATACTCCGCCATTTTTATTTTAATATTAGATGCAACTATTATTCTGTAGGGGACAACGGGTCATAACTTGAGGGGAGTTAACACCAATGATTTTTAAAATGCCTTGATCAATAAGAGTCTAAGTTACAGGGAACATTATTTTCATTTTTCAGTGGACCAATAAATGCATTTGAGAGGAAAATAGAAAAACTCTACCACAACAGCAATTAGAACAGCTTGCTGCATTATAAGTATCACTTCCCTGTCTAATTAGTGGTTCATGCTTATTTGAATCTGAACATAACAGGCCAATTCTATCACACCTTGCTAGGCTTGAACTTCCATCCAATCAGAGCATTCCAAATAAACATGATTCTCCACAATACTAGAGGTCGCTCTGACCAAAAAATTGCCATTATCTAAATGAAAAGAACTGATATATAAATGGCTAAATTAGGGTAATGTTGATCTAAACTATTTACGTTTATGTTTTACAGATGTATTTAGAAAATGAACGTAATATTCGTATTTAGGAAATTACTCTATGATAAGTATTCGTGGAATAGTCACATAGCACACAGTCGAGCAACATTTGTGTGATAGGTTTTAATAATTCATGTTTTTATTAGATATTTTATTGTATGAATATTTATTATGAATACTGCTTTAATTTCCTACAAATGTGGCTCAAATAGTAAATATTATGTTGGACGAACACTAGCATTTGGTCATTCCCCCTACAAACCGAGATGAATCTCCCATCCCATTGTATTGGCACAGCACAACGAAATTGGGAACACCTGGCGAAACCACATGGTTTGGCCCTCATTCCACACTAGTCTGCTGCGCAAGCCAGTCAAGTGTCTGGCAGTGTCTGGTGGTCAACGTCAAGCCAGTTTTTCAAAACGTACAGGAAAATGTATTGCAAGTTTTCCTGGTTCAAATCATTATTCAAGATGTACAAGAAACTTTTGCAAGTCTTCCATGTTCAACGCCAAGCCACTATTCAAGACGTACAAGAACCCGTATCGCAAGTCTTCCCGGTTCAATGTCAAACCATTATTGACGACACAAATTACTACCACATATTGTGACCTTCGATATTACGTGGATATCGTTACTGCTACCTAATCACTCTTATTTGCATATGAACATGTACAACAGATGAAAGTATCTTGCATATGCAAACGTGCACAGGTGGCTTCGTGCAAATCGCATCCGTTTTAATAGGATCAATTATAATTGTACTTGTACATAAGATTTTAATTGAAATTTGTTTTTAAAATTCGAATGTAAGATTAATTTCAATCTAAACTCTAGATTGTTATCGGCTTTACCGCGTCTATGGACGTCCGTCATTACATGGTTTGTTGGTGTTAGACTACTTTATTGTGCCAGTGTAAGGCTTGCTTATTGAAATTGAGAGAGACACCGGCAATCTCAAAACTGGAAAGGGGGTTCTTTCACAATGAAATGCATTAGTCATAAGTCGCAGTTTCAAGATATAAATATTGATGACACTCAATGGCTTCTGCAACACAACAACGCAATACAGGAGTTTTGCTTGCAGGGGAACGCTGGTATCAGGAGACCACAGAGCAGTCTATACAAGTCTCGCAGAATGATGATTAAAGCCTGTATCACCTGTCACACAATATCGCAACAGCAACACACAGAATACTCAATTGAAATGGTAGACCCCAACAATCCTCAATCTAGCCTATTTATAGGACATAAATTGCAGAGGTTCAGGTACACCACCTGGGTTTTCATAGGAGCCAATCAGAATGTGGTCTTGCTAGCAGCTGTCTCGCGATGTCATAAAGACACTCACTTTCAAGACAGTTATCACACGACAATGCACACTGTTTCTTCCCATGATTCCATGCACACTTGTATTTGCAGGGTTTCAGATAATGTAAAACAGAGTAAAGGATGCTTACATTGCCCTTTCATCAAAACATGGCACATTTTCAGTCCAAAAATCATCTGCCAATAAATTAACATTTTTGAAAATTGGGCAAAAATAATGTAATAGTAATTCTAAGCATTCTTAATCCTGCTTAAATGGTCGGTACCTATATTTATTATATTGCACTAATGAGGTAGACCCACTGCATTAACCTACTGTTTTCTTCTCATGCCTCATGCATAAATTAGTGGCTGTTGATCAGTCACCAAAATAGAATGTTAACACTATAAATACTGGTGAAATTTATGCAATGCCCAAATCACTGCCAAAGACTCTTTTCAATTACAGAATAAGACTTCCTTCTGGTTAGCAATTTTGTTAGCAATTTAGCTAGCAATAAGACTGCACCAAGCCCAATCCTGATGCATCACATTACAAAATAAAACTATTAGTAAAATCAGGCAACCTCAAAATTGGTTGCTTACTCAATAAAACTTTCAAGTGATTAAATACACGTTCCTGGAGATCTTCCCAGTCTACTTTTCTTGGCCGATCTCTACTGGTTAAATCACTGGGAGGAGCTGCTAATTGATTGAAAGCGCAGAAGTTGCAGGTACGGAGGAGTTTTCTATTCCTAACCAGTTTCGAGGTTTTAAAACTAAATATCAGAGGCAAAATTATAATGTATTCCAGTCATAGGAAACAAGAAAATAATAAAAAAAAAAATATTTATTAGAACAGGAAACTGGCCTTAAAATACAACAAATTAATAAAAACATTCAAAAGGAACAACTGATAGAACTGGAAAATAAACAGTCCGAACTGGAACAAATGCGCTCTCAAGTGTTGAAAGGCGCTATGATAAGGTCAAAGATAGAAACCGCCTAAATATTTTTGTGCACTGGAAAAAAGACAGTATGCAAATAAAACTGGTTAAAAAAGATGTTTCAGAAATTTTAGATCAAGGAAATATTGTGAAAGAAATGAAACAATTTTACAACAACTTGTATAAATCCGCCAATCTAACGATCGGGGATATTTCTAATCGAAATTTCTCATTTCTAAAAACAAATATACCAAAATTATAAACAGAGGACAGAAATTCGTTAGAGGGAAAGCTTACAATACAAGAATGTGCCAATGCATTAAACAATATGGTCAATGGAAAAACACCTGGTTCAGACGGTTTACCCAGTAATTTTTACAAATTCTTTTAGAGAGATGTTTCACCTTACCTTTTAATGAGTCTAAATGAATCTTATGAAAAGGGAGAAATAAGTACAACACATAAACAGGCCATTATAACTTGTCTGCCTAAACCAAACAAGAACAGATTCTTTTTTTTTGAAAAACTGGCGTCCGATATAGTTACTGAACACTGATAATAAGATTGGCTCAGCGTGTTTGGCAAATAGAATGAAATTAATTTTATCATCAATTATTAGGGAACCAAAAGGGATTTATGAAAGGCAGAAGCATCAGTGATGATACCAGATTAATTTATGATATGATGTTTCTTGCAAACCAATAAAACATTCCTAGTATGTTACTTCTCTTAGACTTCAAAAAGGCTTTTGATAGTTTAGAATGGAATTTCATTCAAAAAGCAATGATCACTTTTAATTTCGGGCCAATTATCCGTAAATGGGTATCCACTACTATATATGCTAATATTTCCAGCTGTGTAATTAATAATGGAAATTTTACTGACTTTTTTCAAGTACATAGGTGAGTCAGACAAGGTGACCCATTGTCTCTATATCTATTTATTCTTGCCATTGAAACTTTAGCAATCTACCTTAAAAATAACGAAAAAGTAAAAGGGATTACCCTGTTAAAAATGAATATTTTCTTGGGCAATATGCAGATGACGCCTTTTTATTTTTAGATGAACTGAACGGTCCGTGAGGAAAGTGCTCAATACCTTGGATATGTTCTCTATTTGTTCAGGACTTCGCCCTAATTATGAAAAAAATAGTGTTATTTGAATAGGGAGTAAACGACATTCCCATGATAAGTTTTTATCAAACAGAGGTTTAAATTGGACAGACAATCCTTTTCAAGTACTGGATGTCACATTTGATGTGAATTTAAATCTACTATGTGACCTTAATTATATTCCCGCTATCAACGATATTAAAAAGTTGTTTAAGTCATTAGAAAAGAGGCACATGAAACTCTTAGCAAAGTTACAGTGGCAAAAACATTAGCGATTCCAAAACTGGTTCATTTGTTGACAATTCCTCCAAACATGCCGGCTAATATCATCAAAGTCCTGGAAAAAATAATTTACAATTTTATTTGGAACTCTAATTATGATAAAATTAATAAAAATAGAATTTGTCTAGAATACAACGATAGTGGCTTGAAATTTACCTATTTATTATCATTTATGAAATCATCCTGGAATTATAAATTACTCAGTGATGACTTTTATACATGGAAACAACTTTTTAATAGTCAACTAAAATTTAAACATCACTTGCTCAAGCGTATGGGGGAAGAACAAATACGTTATATTAGACATACAGTATTTAGAGATAATACATTTTGGAAAGATGTATTTACTGTATGGGATGAAATTTGTATTACCAAAACAGAAGCAGATTTCGCCAAAGTTTCTTCAATATTAATCTTTAATTATAAGCAAAGGTCTGATCCCCATAACTTTCCTGGATCTCAGGTCCCATTGTACCCACCCTACAAAATATGTTCATTATATTATTGTGCTTCTATGTTTTATGAAAAACAATATTTTTTTGGTGTGCTCAGACAAAAAATAATTGCGATCACCTTCAAATTCAAGATGTCGTCCAATATGGCTACTGAATGGTAAATGTACACATATCTGGTTAAATAAAATGCTTGAATGTTAGTTTAAATGGCTATACGCTTTATTGACTGAATAGTCCACATATTTGCATTCTAAGTTGATATCAATAGTTGATAGCAATATGTTCATGCTAACCGAGTCCACACTAACATTTTAGTGAATTGTTCGTCTCGTGGACCTGACTTTAGTAATTATAGAAGTACCAATTAGATTCTTCAACAATCAGTAGTCAAGAAAAATATACTGAACAAAATGATGATATCGAAACATCATGAGCCTCCACAAGGGAGTCAGACCAGGTGCACGTGAAGAGTAAGCACCTGCTGCTGGCATGTCCCACCCTGATGGCATGTTCCAATGTCATGTCAGCAAAAAATGTCAAATCAAATTTACTAGACAAACAACCACATCAAGTCACAAGGTAAAACAGTTTTGTATGATATATAATATTGGATAGCGGATCTGTTTTAATGATACATGTATAATATTGCTCACTTTAAATTGACAAATATATACCACATTGTGTACAAACAATTTAAGCAATGAGCAGTTCATAACTATATGCCGGGCCATGTTTTTCATAGCTGTTTATGAACCATATACATAGGTATTATATATTTTTTATTAATAAACTGCTAAATTTATTTGCCAGATAGAAAAAAACAATTGCAATTACAAGTTTAAGTGAAGTTTATTTTTAAATGCACAATATAAAGTATTAAATGGGCAATTAAAGATATCATTATTGTTTACGAATATGTATCATAATTTTGTCTGGCATACACTAACATATCAAAGTAACACACACGTTTTATTATCACGATCTGAACAGTAACTACTAGTATATGATTCTGCACATTTGTACTTCCATAGTTATTGGTATGAATCGGAATCATCGTCATCATATGCATCAATGAATCAATGTTTTTGATTTTGTAAATCAGCAGCTGATGAGACAGTAGTAGCTGCAGTATACATGCATGTACATGACATGTGAACTGTTCTTAAAACATCACCTCTCTTGGGTCGACGGTCGGTCTTGCAACCACAACATGTAATTGCAGATGGGACTGCAGATGGGGCTATCAATCTCCAAATTATTGTCTGTAATAGCCCATCTGATGTTGGTTGTTTTTCCTTTTATGTGAGGCAGTTTCTGTAGAGGAATGTTTGATATTTGACTCGCTACACTTCTTTCCTCATTGCAAAACATGGAGGTTATATCTCTGGATCTGATGTTCCACATGCAAACATGATTGTGCGCATTTCATTGACCTTGGTACTTTAAATAGGCATGATGCGTTTGGTCCTGACATTGAAGCTGTAAAATATGCAAGTTGCTTCTTCGCAAGATATGAATAGGTTATTAGGGAGATTAAGACTTCTTCAAACTGATGCCATTGCACTACGGACCTTTGAAGGCACTCGTGGTGTCACATCTAGTTAGGTCTGGGTTTAAATATTCCTTGCAGCGGTAAAATCCTAGTGCAACTAAACAAAAATCCCCCAAGAAGAGTTATCCTGTACCAAATGATATGCTTGCTGGGGACTGGTTTTTTGCCTCTGACGTTACTGGCTAGAAGAAATAAAAGAAAGCCGTGCGATCTGAATCTAGCGGGTATTTACGTGGCCATGTGGCCTTTCAGTGTAACGCAAAAATACGCCGTCAGCCTTGGGCTTGTTTTTTAAAACCATTGTTTTTAAACCAGGCTTCATTTATCTCTTCGATCACGGAATTATGACAAGCGGTCAAACGCTTGGCCAATCAAAATCGTCAATTCACGCACCCACAAGCTTAAGGTAGACACTTGTAAGAACTGAATTTACTTTCAAGCATGGCGGATGCATGCCGAATCAACTATGTGGCTGTCGTACTCTTTTGATATTATTGCTTATCATAGACATTTACAATATATATTTACTGCTCGATGACTATATAATTATCCAGCAAAACAACTTTATTGTTATGTGTGAATGAAACACTTTTTTTTCGACGGTCAAAGCTGTGCTTGCTGCGACGATCGCCGGTGGTCACAGCTGCTCGAGGTATTCGGTAAAGTGTACATGTCGTGGCAATAAACACATACTGAAAACAAGTTATATGGCGACATTGATGACAAATTAATATAATAGGATACAAATTATTTTTTAACGTGGCGAATTAATAATATACAAATAATAATAAAATAAAATAGGTGGGCAAATTAAGAGACCGTAAATTAATAGTTTTTTACGGTAGTGTAAATAGCTGTCCTATCCATGGAGTCTGTCCATGTCCTTCACTAACCGAAAACCACCTTTATTTCAAAAACGGCAAGGCAGCATGTCGTTACTTTGCTCGTTTTCAATAAAATTAGCAAATGTCACTTGCGCGAGCATACTTCTTCGTCAACGGAAATGACAGTGTCGCTGTCAATATACAATTTAAATATTCTCCGTACAAAAGTTGCGTCTTCTAAATTATCTGAAACAGGGTTTAATTTTCGGCTGTACCCACTCAGTCGGACCCGTTTCTCTTCACTCATGATTCAAAATACTTTGTTGACGACCTTGCCGGAAAAGGGTGTTGTGCGTTCGCTCTTCCAATAATGACTGTGTGTATACGGGAAACTGTTGACACTGACAATATAACGGAAACTGATAAGATGGGCTTTTATTTACAATAGCAAACAGCCGAGCTGTAGAGACAACAGATTACTTGAAGCAACGTAATGCTATTGTTCACTATTTGTCCATCATTTGGATTATGTAAATAATTAAGTGGTTGTTTGCATTTTAAATGGCAAATGGAAGTCAGCTTGCTGTGCTCAGTTTTCTCTCCAATTTGCGTCTAAAATAACATTAGTACTATTTTTTTTAGTTGTACTGAAAGAATACATTAAAAGAAAGTGATATACCGAATATTTAAAAAAACATGAAAATTTGACCAGATTTCCCCTGTTGCTACCTTAAATAATGGTTAATACTCAAACGTTAGCACTAAAACAATCACGTGCCAGTGTTCAGTGTTTGAACAAGCGGTCAATGTTTTTAATAAGCGAGTGAGAAAAAAAGGGATGAAAACATGGTCGTTTTTCCGTTCGGAAATTAAGCGATATGCTGTTTATTAAAATGTTATAAAGCGCAATGAGTATTGATGTCCATTGATAGCTTGACATGCGTCACCAAATGAGAACTTGGTTAGAGTTGGTAGTACCAGTACTAGTATACGCGGGGTTGGAGTCCAGAGAGGGAACAGCCAGCATCCCTTTTACGGGGAAAACGTGAAATCTCGACGGATTTGTTTCGTTCTCACATGTAATATTAGGTTTTGAGAGCTTCTGAATTCAAAAACGATGACTATATCAACCAAAAAGCAAGCGTTTAGAGACATACCTATAAAGAAGTTGGTTTGCCAGTACTTAATTCATTTTAACACCCAGGCTACTCTATTGACATTGGTTGTTTATTTCATGGGTTTGGCACTTGAGGTGACTGATAAGCGGTGTCGTTTACGTGCACAAAACGAACATTCTGTGCACGTTTTCGCCACGGATTAAAAACCAGTTGTAAGCACAAATTTTCACATGATTAATTAAAACAAAATGGCCACTGATCGGTCATTTTGAATACAACTGTATATCTACGACATGATGTATAATGAATATATAAAATTTGAACATAATCAGTCAGAGCATGTCAGAGAAATGGCCATTTTAAATTCGAACTGAAAAACAAATGACATGCATCAAGAACCCATAATGTCCAATGTATGTACCAAATTTGAACAAAATCCATCTGTAAACAGCAGAGAATGCCAGAAATTATTGATTTCGATGATTTTTCAGTACAAAAATGGTCTCTATTTGGCATTCTTGAATCAGATCATGAAACAAATTGATTTGAATGTGTATAATATTATGTATGACATATTTGTGAAGCTTGAATGTAATCGGACGAGGCATGTCTAAGATATAGGTCCGGATGGGGACACAGATCAACACACGGACAAACAGACACACGGACAAACATACGCATATACAAAAACTAATCCATAAATCTCTACTTTTGGACTGCGTATCAATAGGAACTAAAAACACTAATAACTTTTTTTTTCAATTTTGATTTTGATCTGTCCTTATTTATATGCAGGGTTATCAGTGCTATAGACTATGCAATGTCATCAAAATGTCACACAATTACAAGTTTAAGTGCTGAATTTGATAAGAGCACATGGCCAATAATTCAACAGTCACACACACATAAAACTAGGGAACTCATCAACAGAAAGCTATTGCTGGATATATTTGATTTTGTTGTACCTTTCGGACTTACAATGGCTGCCATTCGGCCATCTTAAAGCGGTTCACCATGAAACAAATGCATGTGATTATATCTGATTTAATGTCTGATGTATGGATAAAGTTTGAGCCTGATTGATTTAAGCCATAAGTATAAGCCATAAGTCCATGTTTCCAAGAGAACTAATAACACATCTTACGGTATTACCTTGTGTGTATAGTTACTGTACTTGTGTGCACACTTTCAAATGAGTAAGGTGACATAATTGTGGGGATTCGAAATATACATAACAAGCATTGATAATGCATAGTCCCCGTTCAGTATTAGCTGTAGTCGATGTAAATGTTCAGTACAAGTGACATGTATATCAATGTTTTTTAACACTAACACAGATTATAGATTGTGTTACTGTCAGTATAGTACCTACGTGGAAACTTTGAACTGAATTGGACCATATCTCACAGCGGAAATAGCATGAAAAAAACGCAGCCATTGTTGTTCAAGTTTCTTCAAAAGAAATATAACTTGCACCGTAACCTAATATACATGATCACCATACAAATTTGGATTGAAATCGCCCTGTTCATCTCCAAAAAACAGTTTTGGACATGTTACAGAATGATATTTTACAGTTTTTTGACAAAATGGCCACCATTTCGACAAATTGTATCAATTCTCAAGACAAAACATGTTGTTGTACAAACTTTGAACTGAATCAGGCCATATCTTTCAGAGGAATCGACACAAAAAGGCAAAAACAAAATGGCCGTGAGTCGGTTCAGATTTCGAAAAAAAGTATGCCGTGCAACTGTAACCCAATATAAGAAAAACGCAGCCATTGTTGTTCTAGTCTCTTTAAAAAAATATAACTTGCACCGTAATCTAATATATATGATCATCATACAAAGTTTGATTGAAATCGCCCTATTCAGCTCTGAGAAACAGTTCTGGATATCAAACAAAATGGCCGCCATTTCGACATATTTGATCAAATTTCAAAACAAATCCTATAAACTGCTAAGTTTGGATTGGGAAAAATAGAAATAGAAAAGTCTATACATACAAGAAATTGAGATGAACATCTGAAACTATCAGAATGCAGCACATACATAAATTAATATTTCCAAATTGTTATTTAAAACAATATTGTCTAGTCATCATACGAGTCATGTTTCGGTATCTTTGGAGATTATGTCACAATTTTGAATTGAGTTCAACAACCAATCAGATCGTCAAATAGCCTATTAGCTATTGTAAATTACTTTATATTCACTTGGAATTTATTTTCGCTGATAGAAAGAATTGGTGTAAAATAAATTCCACCAAAAATACCTTTTTTACATTCAACTCAAAATTTATTTTCAGAAAAAAATTATTTTCATCAAGATATCCAATGGTCTGTATCACATGGGACAGACATGATACATGGGATAAACTGTAATATGACACAGTTTATTTAAAAAGTGACATGGCATCTCCTAAATATGTATTCTGTTATTAACCAATAATGGCATGTATTTTATATTATATATTTATTTTACTTTTACTATTCTTTTTAAATTATTTTGTATTTTTACGTTTTGTGTTATATACTTGTGTTTCAGTATACTAGTATTTTTAACTATTGCCACATACATCTGAACCAATGCCTATGTAACAAGATTTCAACGAGATCTCCTCTGACTGGTTTAGTCAACGAATCACAGACCTCCTTATATAACGCACCTGACGACGTCACCAGTCAAATTCAGGTCACAGACACACTCACATAAAATGGCAGATTATATCGACGTTAGCAATGAAAACTATCGGCTTTTCGCTAAGTTTGTCATTGTCAAATGTAACGAAAGTCATCTATGATTTTTATGTTAATTTTGTGGCTTAAATAGTACCAGTTTAGGCCGTTATTTTGCATAGTTATTCCAGAAGTGACGATTTTTTCCACTCACTTGCCCTAGAGACGGGCGATGTTTTGTTGACAAACTCATCTACGGTTATTAAAGCCGTAGCTGTAAATATTCATAAAAATTTATCAACACTATGTAAAATAACTCTTCATTAAAGTAATAGAGCTGATTTGGACTGGAATAAAATATTATCTATTTGGAACACATCGCAATTGATCAGAAAATAGTTTTTTGCTCCAATATTCTGCATGGACGCCGTGCGTCGGTGACCGTTATACAATTTAATATCAGTTTGCATTGTTTACTATAGCTGTTTACAGTGTTCTAATCATTATTTACTTATTTTTTAGTTTCCATTCTAGATAATTATGCTTGTATTTGGTGTAAAATTGAAGCGATGACTGAATAAACGAGCCTTGACTGGCGAAGATGCATCAGGAAGTGAACACATTTTTGGGGAATGAAAAAATATTCAGTGTAATTAAAAAAATTGTAAAATGTTGTGGAAAATATACTACATATAGTTTTTTCTATTAATGTTTTATGCAAATTAATTTATTGAGCCGCGTACATGAATTGGTGGGCAAAATATAATATACAGGAAGATTGCTAAACTGAAAAGTATGTTAATACTTTGCAAAACCAATTATGCTAGAGCAATTATATTCTCGCACCTCATCTATCTACACTTGATATTATCCTCGCCACTGATATTGTTTCAACTGTTTAATGACGAGAATCCAAATTCTCACTTTTAATTTGTGAGAATTATCAATGTGCAACAAAGATTTGCGAGAAAATGCATGGAAGAAACAAATTATCACCAACACCGATGAGAACATGAAGTCTTGAACTGCGAAAAGTATGCGCTTCTCACACTTTAACAATTTGAGGTGCGAGTGAGAGGAATAATACTGTCAATCTCAATGTTACTGCAAATTAAGTACGCAATAGTTGCATTTAAATAATTTTTTTATGCCGAAGAAATTTAAAATTTGCAGTTGTATTTTTGTGTAAATCGTAGCCACCTCCACCATCCCAACAAAAATAATTCCTGCTGAACAGGGCTTCGCGATCGGCAGTCAACCGCACATTTAGATCGCCGGAGAAATGACGATCCAGATGGTACATGTCTCGCCGTGTTTTGTGCAACTTACAAGAACATATGGTCAAGAACACGTCAGTCAAAGGGAAAATTAAATAAATTGTCCGTCACAGTACACGACAGAACATTATTTTTTAGCTTTGAAAGTCAAATAAAAAATTGACCCGAGTATATAACCACCTTTTCCGAGCATTTTTCCCTGGCTTTGATTGAGATGATTGCCTTCAAAATGAAACCCATGCGACGTAACACAATCTTTTTTTGTGTACAATGGAATTGTTTGTTAATTATTTCCACCAATCAGTACGCCGTTGACAATTATAAAAGATTTGAATGGGGTTCATATTGGGCATTTGGTCAGATCCTTAAATTAAATTAAATTAAATTTAAATTAAATTAGGAAATTATATTAAATTAAATTAAATTAAATTGTGATTAATAAAATTGTGAATGTTTTCGGTGTTGGTGCCCGCGAGCCTCATCATGTACATGCAATGCAATCCTTGTGTGGGAAGGATGTCTTCATAGCGACAAAAACAGGAAGTGAAATTTTGTTTTATAATTTGGTACGCCAAAGCTGACAGGGCGCCTTGATTCGCGGCGCGCCCAATCAGATATCACTGCTTAAGATACGCAATTAGCCTATGCGATCCCGCACGGTATCGTGTATAGGCCTATAGGTCGAAGACACGGGACCGTGCAATTTGGACCATGCCTCCATGTGTTTGTTTGTAAAATTATTATAATAAGTATATTAAGTTCAAGCTCTTAATATTATAAATAATTTTTTTGTGAATCAAACACATATCTATAAGCTCAATCCGAGAGCGAACTTCGCCGTCTATGATAACGTATCAAACTATATCTCCTCTTGTTTGGCCTAGTGTCTATCAGTAAATTCTTTGTGAGTATTTTGAATTATAATGTTGGTAATAACTTTAGATCTGTTTATCCGTAGTTACTAACTAAACTGAACTAACGCTGTTTTCCCCATTAACTTTAAATACATAGTTGCACATACTCTGCACTGTTTCTTTAACATTATAAGAATCAAGTAGAATAACACACATAAATACCAAATTAGTATAATGTACAAATAGTATTAACACAATACGTTAATTTAATTGTTGAAATGATGATTACATCTTTATTTTTGTGATATATACTAGATACTAAATAAAATAATTTAGAGAACACAACAATTTTTGCAAGAAGGCTCAAAATTATTCCTTCTTGTTTTGCTATTGAAGTGGTAAAAAATCACAATCAAGCAACCTATGGCTCTGACTAACTATGTGATTGTTAGTGCACGTTAAAGGCATACTTGTAAAATATGTGGCAATACTATAATTATTGCTTATTATTGCATACAGGCATATGATGATAAATACTGTTCACTTTATTTACGCAACTGTGAAATTCAAAAGATTAAATAGGCATTTAGAAAGGTGTGGTAGATTGAACACTGTCATTCTAATAAAATATAGAATATAGTGGGTGTTATAGTATATATATCTCATCTAAGCTGTTATATTACAATTTTTATCAGTATTATCTTGAATGTGTAAATCTAATAAGAAAAATGTATGATCGACGTGGTACTAAACCTTTAGAGCTATAACCACTAATTATAACTCCTTAGGTGACAATGTTTTTTTGGGGTGAATTTCTCGAAAAACAGGTCACTAAGAGCAAAATATTGTTTTAATTTCTTGAAACCACACGCATGTAATAGTATTTTTGCCAGACAACGCATTTCACTAGTTCAAACTCCTACAAACTTGATGTAAACAAAACACATATTTGTCGCGTCTTCTATTGTCAATGTTTCAGTTTGTAAGTTTCTGTAGTTTGTAAGTAACTGTAGTTGCCCAGATCCACAGGTAATCGGTACTTGTTAATAAATATAGTTTCAAAAACGGCTAACGCTATTGAGATAAACATTGTGTTTTATATAAAGCATGGTAAAAAAAACTTTATTGCTAACATCTGAATGACACTGATAGGCTAATTAGTAGTATGGAACCATCAACATGTACCTAATGACTACATTCGACATAGAACTTTGCACATGTTTCGCAGCCATGGATCTTTAAGTGGGAGCACACTTTTGGTGATGCTAAAAACGTTAAAGTTAAGTACGTTTTACCATTGCCGTTTAACTCGTATTATACACAGTGTTCACCCAACCCATTGTGAAATTGAGGTTTTTGCTGCAAGTATGCTGTCTTTTTTGCTCCGTGTTATATTTATCATAAAAGATGATATGTTAACTATAATAACCATTAACATTAACAGTTATGTCAGCACACATAACTGAATATTTTCGTTCTCTCCTACATATTTCTGAAATCAGTTTTGTATCAATTACTAGGTACGATACATCAAAATAAACAAAACATCCACATCATTGATAAGACCTATAATTTGATATTACACAATTATACATACCATCATACCTTATCTATATAATGTTGGCATTAGCTAGCGATCAATGCTACAATTCACTCTATGGCATCAAGAATATCGAATTCATTTAGCGATGTACATAATGAGTATACACGTAGTGGTAAAATAAAGATGCTGTTTTAATATGTCGATGCGAACAACAAATAATTAGGGATAACGAAGCAGATTTAAATACAATGCCTCTAACCAAGAATATCGAATTCATTTAGCGATGTACATAATGAGCATAAATAAACCAACCATCACGTAGTGGTATAATAAAGATGCTGTTTTCAATATGTCTACGCGAACAACAAATAATTAGGGATAACGAAGCTGATCTAAAAACAATGCCACAAACCAGCTGCTGAAAAACCAATCTCCAATCGAAGTATGTGATTTTTTACAAGACGAAGTTGACTGGCCTGGCCCAGTGTCGAGTGTAATAAGCGTTAGAGTGCAGTGAATGTTTCCAGCCATATTTTATTTTATATTGTCCTATTAGATGTTATATATATACATAGCTATATATTTTGATATTATGTTTATGAACATATATTTTATTAATAATTTGATCGTGTACTGTTGCATAATTAAGTTTTGTTTTGTTTACCATATTATCACACATATTGAGTGTTCACCTAGATAAAACATTATTGTTGTGTGAAGCTTCTTGTGACAGCAACATCATTTGCGAGTATGATGGTACATTACTTATTATTTTGATGCAATAAATGACGTATCGTCATTACACATTTCTCATACTGGACATACAATTTCACTAAACAAAAGTACGAAAAGTCAATAGGTTATATATGTGCCTGTCAATGCACAGGGGATGTATTCCAATCAGGGCATTTGGGGTTTAAGTTTGAGAGACAATATAGTCCAAATTTATTTTCCAGTATCGACAAGTCGTTATCTAAATTAATTACATACGGGCGTTCTTCCTGCAGCTAATGTCATGTCATGTTAGCAAAATCCGGTTACACGTCTATATCTAATGGGAAAAACAAATTCAACATCTTCAAGAAATGGGAACTCAATGCATTTAGCAATGACAGTTTTTGCTGACCCTCCAAACAAACTAATCTGTTTCACATTTGACCTTCAATGTATAACACTTATATTATATTATATGATATATACTATATACGAACAGGCGATACCCAGCCACAAACAAATGGCGTTCTCTATTAGACACTCACCTTGCCAGATCGTGTTGGTTCGAATAGATCTGAAGCATGGTTCGTACACATTAAGACTGGTATTTTTTTGCTGCAACATCACGTGCTCATCTCGTTGCGAAACTTTTCATCTTCGATTTTTCAGTATGCTGTTTTTTATGCATGCATAATACACGCGACATGTTTCTATTTCAGTAAATTTGCTCCTCCATTCTCTTGTTAAATTGAAATCGTCCAGAAGCAGTGATATATCCAAGTTGACAAAACTTGTTCGATCTCCTGGATAAAATCCGCAGAAAAACAGACAGACATATGGACAGGACAGAAATGACTCGTAAAGGCGCCTCAGCAGCACGTGGAATGTTGACGTACATGTATTTGTGGGAATCATTGCATTTACAGTAGTCTATTGCATATGCCAATCTTACCATACAATTAAAGAACGCGTTTGCTAGTTACATCTACTTTATTATCTAATTGCATTTATTGACTGACATATCAAAATATTCACATCGGTTTGGATTGTTATGTTTAAAAATGTTTTATGATATGTTGTGTAATCCAGGTAGTGGCTCATTATCCTATGGTGCTCTTCGTAAACAAGGAATTTCTAAAATAATAAAGCGAAAACATATATTACTGAATAATGTTCACAGTCCCAACTTATCAAAACAATGGTATGACAACAACTGCAGTCAAGAAAGCTATGCTACACCTGAATGTTACAAGACACACTTATCATGGATAATATCTAATATTCATGATATTCTTTGGATTTCTACAGTCTCACTTATCAGTACATACATCTGATAACGGGTGTACATTTCTAGTATAAGAATACACTTATTGGTTATCACATGAGAGTTGGTCAATGTTGTATAGTCGGATGTGATTCGATGCCAATTAGAATGATAATAAGAATAATTTAATTGTAGCCTACGCCTAATACGACGATATATTGTCGTTGTAGCTGAGGTGAAAATGATTCAAATAATTGCGCCCAATCTCCACAATTTGATAGTAATAATTCCATTGTGTCTGTACAAGAATTATAATATAATTATAATGCTTACCACAGATGTATCCCTTTTTTCGTATACCTCCATCAGGATTATCACCGCAGTAATCATCATTCCACTTCAATGATCTCTCTACCCTGAGTGAACGAGATATCAAAGTAGACAGTACATGTGAGACACGGGAAATAACTATAACTATAAATTAACCCATACATTACTTTACTCTATTATATATTGTATCTTATAATTTAAATATTTACCATAATTGCACACAATCCTGGCCATTTATTTGATCTTTTTGGTGATTATTGTTTGGTTCCAACGTTGAACCGTCTGACCAAACAAAATTACCCTCACTGTCGCGATCATTGAGCCCAATCCAGAAACCTTTTTTAACTTCTTCGTCAAGAGCATTTGTTAACATGTATTGTCTGACTGTCGTGTAAATATCGTGGGTATTGAGTGTTGCCAGTCTTCCTCCATCCATCTCACATTTGGTCTTAGCTTCGGCCCATTTTAATTCGTTTGTGTGAATTTCATAACGACTACAGCCTACAACCACGCAGTTGGGTTCTGGAAATATAACATTAACCAATGTTAACCTGAGAGGATAACTATGAAGCTTTAAGCTGCTGTCATTAAATAATGAACTGTTTGTCCCTGGGTCCGATGAATGTGTAAATGGAACAGCGCCGAGGACTGAAACCTGACCAAGGCCCAAAAATAGTGCGTTTATTAACGATAACGGCTACATAGAAGTACGAATTAGGCAAGTTTTTCGTGTTCTTTGCGGCGTCATCTGGGTTTGTGTGACACAGCGTACGTGTGTTGGGGAACTTTTGTATCAGGTGTTGCTGCTGCTGATATTCTATTTTTAAATAGTGAAGAGAATGTTGTACCATCCACTTGGTTCACGTGAAAATAAACTAGCCTATAGAGGAGGTAAGTCCAATTAGGAGCATTTACGGTGTTAGTGATTAGACTCGAATGCCACATCAATATTAAGCAATGGGCTGGTCATTTTTTTAGGTACAATTTGAAATAAACATTCTGCACTTATTCGTTTAGGCATTGAAAACTGTAAATTAGTAACACCCTAATTTGAGATAAATAGCATTCGTTTTCTAGGTTCTCTGGCACAAAACTTCAATACATTAAGGAACTGATGGACCTACCTATACACGAACATGCCTCAATAATAGTTTCACCGTTAAGTTGAAATACATATCGACCAGGAACACCAACATTCGTGGTTTCTTCGATGTCAATCACTTCTGGCTGAAACGAAGATGGCACTGCAAAGAACGTCACCCCGTCGCCTGCGTTAAATCCGACCTGAGATTATGACCCAATTTAAATAGTGTCAATAGGCAATAAGCTTATCAAACTCGCTTAATTCTGTGACAGTGGATTTTTATGCGAGTAATATTGTTGTGTATTTGGATGTATGAAAATTGAATCACAAGAACACTTACTTGAGCAGGTGTTCCGCCGACGCCTTGGGTATTACCATAACTTGCTGTTCCTGTTGTCCATTCAATGTCACAATAATTATATATTGCAAACGATTTCTCGCCATCCGATATCAGCACTGCTTGGAATGTATTTCTCTGTTTCATGGACAAAACAGTTATTATCGCAGGTGCTACACAGAAACTAGTTTTATGGATTAATGGTTCATGATATATTAAATTTGTATATGTTGGACAAGTTGTTCACATTATTATGACTTCCGTTTGAATGTTTTTTTATCTACATACTGACTTTCATATATACATATGTATCCATCGGTATTCTGCATAATATTATTGCGGTCACATCTGTATTCTGCATGCAATTATTGTGAACATTTAGTTTACGATGTAACTGTACATTCAATTATCTCACCAGTTCTCTACTAGCGTCTGAGTGGGCGCCATAGAAAGCAGTGTTGTCCCAAGTAGCTATGAATACCCATACCACATCTAACAAATCACATGTGTACGTGTTGATGTCTTTGATGGCACGTGCAACAATTTTGGGATCTGTCGTTTCCCTCCAATACACGTTCCCACCATTCCCTGTGTCAACATCTGCCCAAAAGGGTGCAACCATTTTCCATTCATTGCCAAGGGGAAATTCTATTGGAGTATATTGCCAAATTTCTCTCACAAATGAAATCACTCCGTTCGTGTTTACCTACAACAAACATGGTAGTTGGTTAGTTACAGATAAAGCAAACCATGTACAAACATTGGTAGTCAAAACGATTTGGTCTTACAAAGTTGTTTTTTTTGTTCAAAATCTATATGGAATTAACAATATAACCATAACAATTCAGTAAATAATCTAATAAACGGATGTTCTTACCCATAATGAGCTATGACTGATACCGAAAAACGGGAATGCATGATTAATGTTAATTTCCCCGGAGCTTTCGTCGTCATTGACGAAGTTTGCATTATCATTAAACACTGAACCATATGGATAAAATTTATCTAAAAGTAAATAAAACGAAAATAGGTAAATATTACAGCAATTGTGTAATTGTGAATACAGACTACATGGCTAGGGAGGGTGAACTTTTAAAGCATTACTTTATGATAATCAGTTTAATCTGGTATTTCACTAGAAACAATCGACACACTAACTTATTATAGAATTAGACGACGCTTTTCCTAAGTAAGATTGTCGCTGTTCTTAAATTTTCCCAGTTCAAATATTGCAATTCATGCTATATACAGCTGGGCACAATCTTTTTATTATTACTATAAAAAAAAACTCACTGCAGTCATCAGAACATGGATTGTAGGTTGATTGCATGTTTTCTTCAGAATAGTGATGATAAAAATTATAATTACGATAATAGTCATAATTATCATCATCAGAATCATCATCATAATCATCATCATCATCAATCTCAGTGTCATAATCGCCGTCATTGAGTGTTGTACCGTAAGCGTAAAACACTTGGCAGTTTGCTTGCATTCTCAACTTGAGATCTGAAACAAAATTAAGGTATGGATGCAGGTTTGTAAGCACTTTTATATGTAAAAGTCTTGGCTTACTCGAATTGCTACAATAAATATAACATCCCGAATAAACTCGCTCAAATTATCATAAAAAGTGCGAAAATGCATATTTTGCATGCACTGCATAATTTACCAAGACAGTAAATTAATAATGAAAAGTAATGAATGGTAATTTGACTGTAAAGTGCTTCTGGCATCATTGTTAGAGAAGAAAATACCAAATACACACACCTGGACGTTTTTTTTATAAACAAAACACACTACACACATAGTAAAGGAATTCCTAAACCAACGAGCAGAATTTCCATAAGCTTTGCAGGTTTGAAAACCAAAATTTGGATAATCCCCATTTTTAAACAAGCAATCACGTATAACATATAGTTTTGATATCTTCAAATTAAAAAAAAGTGACCAATCTTTTTAATGCAATAAATGTATGTCAAATTAGGGATCTATATTGGCTACATGACATCCCATAGGCTTTGGATTTTGCTTTCAGAAATATTATCCAATAGAATCCCGAAAGAAAAAGAAGTTAGAATAATATCCTAACATAAAGCAAAGTGGCCTTGAGTGTTTACAACAACAGCGTTTGATTAGGCGATTCGACACAATGACATTCAGTGCAGGTTATGTTCAGTCTTCCAAGATTTTATCAACAATAATCAATGGGAGGTGTTCCGAATATAATAGAGTATGCGGAAATATTATTTAATCTGAATGGTTGAGCAAAGTGATTATTGTAACTCTGTTATTCATGAGTAACTTATACCAAATTAGTACTGCCATAAAACATGTATTGTTTTCTGAATGAATACTGTGAAGAAAAACATGTATACTTAATTACGAAGACAATTCCCAAATTGTAAAACTCCGTATTGAAATCCGTACCGTTCTTTTGTGTTTGCCCTGTCAAAAATATAATTACATTTTTATTTTTATATATTTATTGTGCAAAATTAAGTATAGTCAAGGCGTATATGGCATGTATTCCCATAATCGTCATCGAGCAACAGGTGAATATGCATTGGGATACATTTTACAAGAAGACAATAAAGAGCTGTTTGTATTCACAGTCGGATGGTAGATAGCCAACCGATGGTAGTAGTCGAGAATCAACAGGAACTGAGAGACAACATAGTTCGAGAGACAGCACGAGAAATACTGTTAATCTACAGGCTGTGACTGATCGCATCATATTATTGAACTACCTGGGATAATCGCCCATCAACAAGAACACTAGCGTACCAAGACAATGCAGACAAGTTTCGATGCCCTAAAGAAGTGTATTTCATTTGGGACAGCGACCTAAGCAATATCTATAATCTATGAGGACTTTATTTCATTACATCTGAATATTTGGCACAGCTGTAATGTGTGACTATACCAGGCTGGCATCATCAAGGGGAAAAAGACTTTTATACCATTAATTACCAGTACTTTGTGTACTACAAAAAGCAATGCGACATACAATCCCATGATATTTTCTCTTCAGTTGATATCAGGATACCTAAGTAATTACCAAGGGAAACACCCAACCTGTCGAAAAACACTTAAACAACAATTAACCCGAGGTAAAGATCATAGTGTTTACCTAATTAATAAGTGAAAAATCGATTAAAAGAAAGCAAAAACATAAAACAGAATCCAACAGAATCATGGCGGCTCATTAATTTGACAAGGAGCCCTCCATGTTATCTAAACTTGTGCTGATCATGTTTGTGGAAATATGGGATAGGTCTTTCAAATTTTATTGTGGTTGTAAACAAAATTAAAAAATAAATATTTTTTTTGAGGCTGTGTTAAAATGTTCAATCTAGCTTAGCTAACTCTTATTTGAATAACTTTCTTCCTATAATAGCATTAATTGCGGAGCTATTTGGAGCACAAGTTGTAAATGTTCATACGACGTTATAAATATAGAGGCACTCCAATTTGGAATAACTTGCCACATGAAAAAAGTCAGCAGCATCAATTTTTCAAGTATAATTAGAAAACGTTCCGATGATGTTTCATTTTTCAAAATGTTTAGTTTTTCTTACTAACTATTTTTTTTTATTGCACTCGATCTATTGTAGAAAATCCAAAAGATGCAGTTTCAAGCAAAACACAGGGAAAATTAAAATTGTTTGACTGAATAGGGAGCAGAGAAATTGTGTATATTCAACAGAAATGTGTGTTACTTTCTGGCCCCAAAATGACCCCAAAAGCATATTTATGGGAGGATATATTTGATATTTTCGTATATCTCATCAATTTGCGAACATTTTCCAGCCAAAAATATCGAAAAAGATGGCTTTAACTGTTTTATCTGCGACGAGGATTGTAGGTTTAGAAATTTCTAATCTAAAAATAAAGTAATATTTGTGTTCATATTTCGAAAATACGGAATTTGTAAAATAGATTGGTTTGAGGGGGTATCTGACACAGAGAGCGCAATGCTGTCAAATCATCTGCGACTTGTAGTCGACGATTTTCCTCGATCAACCATTATTGAAAGTGGAACTGTTATTGAAATATCACCGAATACAAATATGTCATTGGGCGTGTCTCGTAAGCTAATTTTGTTGTTGACACCTTGTCTACAAAATGTGATGATTTTGCACGTTCGTGATATTTGCTCCCATTAGCTATGATTTCATTTCTTCAAAATTTCAACTGATTTTTTTTTTCAAGGGACTGAATAATATTTCAGAAAATACACACATATGCTTGTACTTATCAGACCGTATATAAACCCGGAAACTTCGGGCTACCTTCAGACAGCGTGTACAATGAAAAGCAATTCGACAGTCAAAACATCGTTCTAAATCTAAATATTCTAAATCACAAAATGAAACACTTCATTATACTCGCACCGTCGAAACAACTGAATGCCAATTTATGTTTTGGCTATCGACCTTAAGTTAATCCAGAACCTGGTTCAAAGTGAACGCCTCGAGAAGAACGTGAAGTTGATGCAGCAGTCACAATTCCACGAGATACCAAAAGCACGCCTCTGCCCACGTGACACTTGCGTCATTGATCATGTCTATAACATCTGTACTAAGAGAGTTACTAACGGCGGCATCAACCAGAGATGCTTTTACATCAACGGGAAACACGTCAAAGTCTGGGATGCTGCTACTGACGTCATTGATGAAATCAGCCAAATTACCCTGTGTAAAAATGAAATCAAGTTTCAATTTTCAATGATATTGAAAGCAAACGACAAGATGTTTTAGTAAGTTTGTGGTATGAGAGTCCGCGATATTGATCAGATCGGGTGATTGAAACGAAGAATACCTGATTGTCAATAGAATCGAGACATATTGTGCTGCAATGATTACTGTTACTCTTACCATAAATGTTCCATCATTGTTCAACACGTAATCCAATATATAATCAAACTCGTTTTGTGTCAGCCCACCTTTAAAAAACAACAGTTTGGAAATATCAATCTGGATGCTATTTCATGAAAAAATATGCAACAAGGCGTTTTCTTGAAAAAGCTCATATTATGATGTAATGTATATACCAATGCCAAAAGTAAAGTTTAATTTTGTCAATGTAATTAACATTTTCATTTACTTGGACCAACGGTTATGGCATATATGATGCTAAATATGTTTTAAATACCATTGTTGAGTATGTATGTGTAAATGCAAATTAGACTAACCTGTATCGGCGTGAACATAAGGAAAACTACTCACCAATGCCTACAACGGAAATGACAAAGATTACAAGTACTGTTCATGGGGTTATTAGCACGTGAGTTATTTTACATAAATGAATGAACTATAACTTACCAAAAGTAAAATAATATGCGCACACGAGGTCATTTTTTACGGCAGTACACCTCTAGCAAAAAACAAAAAGATATTACGAGGATTATGTGAAAAGTTATGTTGACGAGTAATCTATAGTTGACAAAATGCAACTGAATATTTTAACTGCAAATTTGGCATTATAAATGTGTAAGATGAATGATAAATGATATCAGTGAAATAAATAAAAATGTAATAATATTTAAACAGTGAATAATGAATAATAGTCTGATAATGTAACGTACGACTATCATTGTACTGACGAGATCACAGTATAGTGTAAGTACTACACTGTCAGGGACTCGTACATTGCAGACAGCCACGTTGTGGTGACACAAAACGTACAACAAACGATAAGCATTGGTGACTTGTTTTTGGTTAATTTACTGCATGTTTGACGCAGTCATTGAGTATATACTACAGTAAAACCAAGGATGTAGTTCAGATGTGACAAGTCAGCGTATAACGACGTTGTGGACGGAAAAAGCAGACGAAGGCAAAATTGATCACAGACTATTTGTCAAAACAAGCACTTTTCTAGGGATTAAAAACATAAAAAAGTCAAAACGTGTACATATGGAAAGAACACTTACCACTCATGGAGCCGTATATGAGAATGTTCAATGGATTGGTTTTCAATGTCTGTTGCGAATTCTGAGTATTTGTCCCTTTTATGTGGTTTTCACACCTTTTCCAATAACTGATTAATTATTCATGTGAGCCCCGACCTATTTCAAATCATGCTGGTACTGATTATTAATTTCTACATGATTCCAAAAACTTCGAATTCATTGCTATACCAAGTTGTTGTTGTTGTGGCAAGTTTGAAATCAAGCAGTTAACACTTTGTTAACATGACAAGAACAGTCAAATATAAATGGTAGACCGTAAATCACCATGGAGATCTTCAGGTAAATTCACCTATGCTGACATTATAATCATTTGGAAATTGTACTAAATGCCATATGCTTTAAAATACAACTAATCTTTCAAAGAAATAGATTAAAAACAACTAATCCTTCAAAGAAATCGAGTAAAAACAACTAATCCTTCAAAGAAATAGAGTATAACAATACACACTGTGTATGGGTGGTGTGAGTTTCATACTCAAATCTGTGTTAAATATCCTTTTGACATTCACCTGACGACGTTTTCAAATTAAGTGTAAAAATACGGCATGTAAACTTTTTGGCAATGAGTCGTTAAATCGAAAGTGTTGATTTAAATAAATATGAAACATATTCTATAAATAAAATTCGCACCGCGCGGTGATGGTGCTGAAACGATGTCGATAATTCACAACATGTGCTATCTTGCAAAGATAAAGGGCTAGGTTTAACATACATCTTTACGTCTATGTGCACGATATTTTTGCCAATAAAAATTGAAAAAGCAGTGACCTTCCAAGTGCATATTTTGTTGTTAAATTAGCGAAGTAGTTTAAATTATTATCATTAGTGTGCATTGTCACGTATTTAACATTTACCGATATTGTAGATTATATCTAGTAAAAGCGAAATATACCATACGTTGAAATCTAAAATATGGTCGGAAAAATTAAGCTTTGAGATCATCTGCATAATCCTATGAAGATACCGATACATACTCGTATAACCATAGGTATTATAAAAAAAAACATGCCACTTGAAATTCACTATATTGTATTACAGTGGTAAAGTATATGTTGCTCATCATGATATATTAAAATCAATCACAGAAGACCGATGTTCAAATATTCTTACACAATTGATTATTATCTTGTCATTTAGCTAGTTTTACAAGACTGTAACAATTAACACTGCATTTATTGATATGGTAGATTTAAGACCAAATACACAATATAATTAAAACAACTAGCATCAGTTGTTGCATAGACACGATCTATCTAACATATGGTGCGTTTTAATTGGCAATTGAATATCAAAACTCTTTTACGGTGAAATACCATGGAATTATAATTATTACAACATACATTTCACTAGTATGTATTTTATTCCCAATGCTGAAAATTATCTAATTATCCACAATTATCAAATGACAACAAATTTCTGAAACTGATTTCGGTGATGATCGGGATGAGTTGTAAACTACATATAGAACATCTAAAAGGTGAGCTTACATTTACGAAATATCAGTGAGTACCGAAAATTAATTTTCCGCAACTCGATTCCCGACAATTGAGATTACACCATTGTAGCAAATTTTAAACATACAATTGTATCGTAAATTCACATGTAGTATTAGGTGTAGTGTGTTACTTTTATATATAATTAATAAAAAATAAATGTCTGACTACGTTTTTAATTGATTTGCGTTTTTCCTCTGTTAATCAATTGAATGGTTGCATGTCTTTTGTTTTGCACGCAAAGTCTATCTATCATTGATAAATAAATTATTTGTACATAGTATAATATGCTGCATATATAGAAAAACCACTGCCCCAGTCACACCCAATGTGCAATTTCCAATGACTGTCTTTTTTTATTAAGTTCAAAACAACAAAGGTGTATATATTATTTTGATAGTTGTATTATGTACAAGAAGGTCAACTCGGTCTAAGCATTATGAACGACATACACCTAATACATCGTATATACTCGCGGCCTTTAGCAAATGTTTTTGAATTTCTATAACATATTCTTATATTGGTAACTTTTTCGGAACTTTATTGTAATTAGATAAACATGCTAACAATTACAAATTTTCGAAAATAACAGAGTACATATTTTATTCATTTTAGGCGTAAATTATAGTTAACAGTTTCAAAATTTGAACTGGATGAATGATTATGTAATCATTCATTTTCTCAACGGTTTCTCTCAGTCCAGTTTTTAGTTTCTGGTAAAAAATTCATCGAGAAAAACAAAACATGTGTGATATTAGATGTATGTGCACGTGTCAAATTGTGTGCCAGTAATATGACTAAGCCTACTCAAGTATTCATAAATTTTGACATAAATTTGAACATAAAATTACCTCGGTGCTATTTTTAGAGAAATACACTCTCTACGAAAGTTATTTAAACTTGAAACTTTTCTAACAACTGGAGAAACAACAAAAATGTGTAATCTCTTTAAACATAAAGAATATACCTCAGTGTTTATAATGGTCAATGCAGAGACAACACTAATTCGACTGCATATGAATACATAAATATAACAGCCAGCTGAAAAATACATTTATCATATATTGTTATTTCAGTGTAAAATACAGTTGAGTTTTTAAGAATGTCGGTTGAATCATTTCCAATTACTATGTGTATATGAACTATTTCGTTTTCAAATGCCTAATTTATAATGTTAATGCTGAACTTTAATTTACAATGTAGTATTTACTAATTTGTTGTTATTTTACTAGCGCAATTTGGAGTGACAGATGAGTTTACTTTGTACTATAAAATAGGTGAGTGTATTTGGGGTAAATCTGCAGTGTGATTTGAGCAGTTGTGTATCCGTGGTGATTAATCGTTACTCGACTGGCAAGGCATTCTCGCCGATGTAACGTATGGTACATAGGTGCATTGAGAGAAGTCGAATAGAAAGAGTGTGAAGTGGAGTTTTGGACTATTAGTAGTCCACAGTGAACAATGAGACTGAACTTGTTATAATAACATCATGTGGTGCCAGATCCTGGTTTACTGCTTGTACTTATAACGTGTTAAACTTCAAACATAAGCATGCAGAATAGCGAGACTCTGTTTTTTTAATATTAAACTGTAAGTTTGTGGAAACGTGACAATTATTAATTTAACTGTGTCACTATTTTCTATAGTAAAAATTTTTGTGTAAAAATGTCCGTTATCATGAATTCTGTACTGCACTTTAATATGTTTTCTTCTTGTGCTTGGTAATATATGTGGCTTGCCAGATATTTCTGATATGTAATATAATACATATCGTAAATTGTACAAATAGATTGGGAAATCAAAAAGACATTAAAGAAAGTGATCTTGATATCAAATTGTTCAAAATGTTATGCATTACATTTATGTCTCTTCCATGTGTTCGTTAGTAGAAATATTATTATATGTTCAATTTTATGATTAATATATAAACACTATATTATTGGAAGAGTTGTTGTGGGTCATACGCATATCTATCAGAAAGACCAGCTCAATCCGACAGCGAACTGCGCCCTCTATGATAAAGTACCAAGCTGTACCTCTTCTTGTTTGGCCCAATGTATATCAGTGAATTCTTTCCAAGTAAAAGATTTGCACTTAAATTCCAAAAGACGTGTTTCTCATATATAAAATTTTAATTTGAGTACAAGTTTTTTTTTACAATAAAAAACAGCATTCTTTATTCATTTATGGTACTATGATTCGTCGTACAGTATTTCCAATGACGGTAATAACAGATCCGTTTTTTCGTTTTACTTACTAACATGATCGTTTTACTTTTAACATGATAAGAATCAAGTAGATTAACACGCATACCAAATTAGTATAATGTAAGAATAGTAATAACACATTACCTGTAAGATAATTAGTGAAATGATGATCACCTTTATACCCGTGGTACAGTATACAAAAACGCGATGAAGTAATGTATTGTGTTTCTTTGTATATACTATTCGAAATAATTTGTAGAACACAAAAACAATTTCTGACGGAGGGATCACAATAATACTTCTGTTTTTGCTATTGGGACGGTAAGAATATCATTGAAGCGGGCTATGGCTCTGACTATCTCTGTTTGCTATAAGTGCACGTAAAGTCATACTTGAAGAGTATGTGGCAATATCTGACTATTATAATTGAAAACGCTGATGTAGAACAAATGTACAGTATTTGCAAACACTACCATTCTCTCAGATTCACTTTATTCACCTATTCAACTGTATAATTCAAAAGAGTTAAAAGAGAATTTAGAAAGGTACGGTTGCAGACAATATGTTCATATACGTAAATACGCCAGAAACACGCTACTATATCAGAGAGCATTCCCAACAATTAGGACTCGTGCTTGTGCTTTTCTTGTCTCTCCGATGACAATAATATGTCTTATATAAATATATGGTTTCTAAGATGTGGTTCCATATAGTGATGTATCAGATGGATAAATACATCCGTCATTATCCTATACACCAATTTCGCTTACCATTGAGATATGCTGATGTTGGAACATTTCGTTCCTCTTCATGACTTATTTCCAGTAATGAAAATATCGTGGTTACGTGTATAACCTTGGTGGAAGATATTATTACAGGGTAACCCAATATCAAAATTACCTGTCTCCGATTCACAAAAACTGTTGCAATGGTATTCTGTAAAGATAGAAGCGTGTGCACACTTGAGATGTGGTTTGACCATTTGCTCTTTGTGTGATGAAGTTTGTACACTGTTCAAAAATGAAAACGTATGCACTACCTTCAAATTTTACAAATATATCTCCCTTGCTGCTCACAGTACCTTGTCGAATTTCAAAGTCAAGGGGCAAACTAAACTGTGACTCCGATTATTGATATTGACGAAATCTGACGCAGGTTGCATTATCCGCCAAGTGCTATCTAGTTATAAATATAATGACAATACTAGACCAAATATAAGTTTAAGGGACTAGAACAAAATTACACAGGACCGCATAACAGTCTTTCATATAAGTTTCTTCACTCAATAAAGGATGCTTAAGAACATGTAACCAATATTATTAGGTTGAAGTTTCGCCTTGATCAGTTGATTAAGATGAGATGGTCCTTGCATGTCACCGGATCAAACTTCAAAACTTCTAAGCATTATGCCCGACAACCCAAAACAACTCCATTATACAGATGATCCCTACCTGAAGATCGAAATGTTACATATTTTTATTCAAAAGACTGGCATGCATGTCTTTCAGCATAACATTAAAGACGTAACAGCGAAATCGTATATGAAGGCATACCAGATAAGACATTATTGAAAAAAAATTGTTAGCTCAACAAACATTGGTATATGTGTAATTTGATATTCAGTATTGGCTACTGGTGCGACGTCACATGGTTACATTGTTTTCAATGTGAACATTTTGATAATAATATGTTGCTAAGGAAACAACTATTTCGACAGTTATTGCTACTAGAAATGATTTAGATGGATTCTAATTATGCTCTAAAGAGGTTGCCCTGGATATATGAATCAATAATATTTTAATAAAGATGAAGGTTTAGATGCCATCAAAACAACAATTTCGAGGATTATTGAAACATTATAAATTAAAATGTCATCGATGGATTCTTATGACAACAAGTAATAATTGGTTAAGTAGTTGAAATAGGAACAATGTTATCAATATCTATTCACTGACATGTTTTATGGATACTTCACAATTGCCAGATAGACTCATTGTATTTTTTCCTATATATTTGGGGAAAGCTAATAAAACAAAAAATAACTAATATATATAGTGACACTGCCATGTGTTCTTAGAAAGTAAAATGAAATAACGTGATAAGCCATTTGGAAGTAATTACATATATCAAAGCTGCATCACGTAATTAGGTTTAATTAGTTAACCAAGCAATCAACTCTAGATAGCACAGTGAAAAGTCAAGGTGGATGAGTCTGATCAATTTAATCAGCCCATCTGTGCGGTAAATAAAGTTTGTGCCGTACTTTATAGTTTTGCTATACTAAATAGAATATTTTGTATACTGATCCTAAAAGTTTCTTCTCAAGCTATTGGGTCATTAAACATAGTCGCCCAGACATTTCACCAGGCGCACCAGACATGACAGACGTTCAAAACGCAAACAGTGAAAGCATCAATATGAAAAATGTTGATAGTATAGTTACTTATCTGTCACCGTAACTACACAGACGATATTAGTATAGTTATTAAGGAAATCCGTTTTTACCCCAAACCAGAATTACCCGACAAACGTGTCATCATGACTGAAATTCGAGCATTCAGTCGTCAAAATTGTATCAAACCAAAGTCGTGGTTTCAACTACCACACGACAGACAACTTGCTTTGTGATCTTTTATCACAGCAATTAAGAATGGGATAACCAAGATCGCCCTCTGCCACCCACGCGATAACATTAGCTTCCCTTTGCATCAGGCTATGAAGGATAAAGGTGACACATTTGTCACCATGGATACCATGATTTTAGCTAAAATACATAAACATGGGACACAAGGCAGATTCTTTTTATTTGGATCCATTGTCTCTTGTAGTGAACGTATCTCAAATTTAATTGACCACAATTCGATGTATTTAAGTTGTTGAACTACTATCGTAACTCAAATTCCGCAACTCCTACCATCGGGTCATACTTGAATTTGCTGAGATTATTTCCACCTGCATCAATTTTGAGTTCACTGGCCAGCACTATCATCAGCAAACGCATGACTGTGCTGTGGGTCTTAAAGTGACAATTACCAATGCTAATCTTTTTATGAACGGTGTTATTGTCTGCCTCTGTCTTCACTCTTCTTTGCTGGAGACGTTACATAGCTAGATATATATTTTCATGACTTGAACCTACTAACTTCAGTAAATATGCTTTAACTTTCTGAACACCGCTAGTTAGCCAACAGATTCACACCGCAACATGTTGCTCTGATCATGTCATCCCTATTACTTGAAGGAATCCATTTCACTCAGTCAGTGTTTACGACTGGTTTGTGTTTACGATGTGTTTGTTCTAATAATAAAAAATATGAGCAACATGTGTCAGAATGAATACTTTATGGTGCGAGAGCAAATCATAAAACCAGCTATATCACGCACAGCATGTATCTTCAGACTTTAAACGTGGTAATAGTAAAATCACTAAAAATAGCCCAGGTCCATTTGTACTGAAAGTGTTTCTTTTTTCTTCAGGATTCCCCATTCCGCATATTGTTTCGTACACACGTTGTCTAAATCTAGGTGATAAACTCACTAAGTCTAAACTCAATTATTCAGTCCACACGTTGTGTTACTTGCAAGCATGCAATACTTTTGACAGTGGGTTAGCCATTAGAAATACCTCATACAATCGTCATATCAACTGTAAATCTATCAATGCTATAACACTATACCTTATTCAGTGTGATGTTTGTAACATTAGATACATTTGCAAAACAGGGAATAAACGTAAGACTAGACTGTTACAATGCCATACATCTATTCTTACTCCGAAACACTAACTATCCACACCACTTTATTCATTGACTATAACGAACCTTAAAACGAAGTTCAATAGTTCAAAAGTTGGCCCCTCATGGTTTGAATAGGAATGATGAACATTTGTTGTGACATTACCACCTCTGCATTATTATAGTTTCTACCAACTACCTTTATGTTAAGATAGCATTACACCTACTTTATGCCGTTTCAGCAAATCTTATTGTAGTACAAACACAGGTACTCACACACTATATACGTAGGCTATAGTGCCATTTGTTTGCCTTTTCAGTTTTGCCGATATTTACTTTCCAGTCCACAAAGTTTGATTATTTAATATCTACCCATTGTACTAGATTTGACAATGATGACCATAACTTTTCTATTTTATGAATATAGTTGAATATAATTTTTGCTGTTTGGAGAAAGGTGTTTTACAAAATCTACAGAGAAACGTCACCTGAATAAAATCTATTTTCAGCTAAGTCGTTGTAATGAGTGTGATCTATATCCAAAGTCTATATGGATCACATATATTGTTGTACTATATCCATTTATATTTCCACACCACTGCCAGCATCAGGCAATGCTCATTGATCTGCCACTGCTGATAGTAACAACAGCGTTGGAGGTCAAAACCACTTCGTTTACACACAATATGTTACTGGTATTATAGGGAAATAATATACCTTTCAAAAACTGCATATCCCTGGTGACCAGAAGTTCATTGACTCCCGTCTTATTAGAATAATTAGTTTTAGCAAGATATAACCAGTAAATTCCTCACAGCAATATGGCTTCATTTTAACAATCACCTTGTTGGTTGTATTATCAGTGTATGTATACAACTGCAGCGGATATTTTTCTTTGATATTTTCCCGTCATGTTAATCCTGTTCACAGATCATATAGTGATTTATTTTAATCAGTTTTCATATAGCAATAATAAAAAAAAAAAAAATAAAAAAAAAAAAAAAAAAAAATATGTTTGTGGTTGATGTTTTCACGGCAATACTTTTCCCAGTATGAGCGTGTCACTGGCTTTACTTACATATTCCGGTATTTACGGTAATTCTAAAATACTATGCTCAGATCATAGTAGGTGAGTACACGTTTTCACTTCATAACTCTCTTGTATTTTGTCAGGCATGTCACGTTTGTGGTATATATTCTGAATATAAGCTCACGCTTAATGTAAGCAACCTAATGACGAAAGTAATTACATCCCCATTATATATTATATATCCTTTTACAGTGCAGAAATCATTGATGTTACTAGTAGTATCGACGAGTTATTCGAGAACACATGAAACTCCAAGTAGTCTTTCTCAAACTCTTGGTAAGTAGGGTTATGTGTCATCACACGTATTCAGCTTTTGTCACACTTTACTTTCAAATTCATTTTAATTTATTTTGAATTCTTTAATTCTAGGCATTATTTGCGACTATTTCCAGTGTTTGTGGCGACACTGGTGAGTTTTACTTTTATTGCTTGACTTGTATGACAATATGTTGTAATAAAGTGTACTACTGAATTCTTGGATCTCCCAGCTACTGTTTAACATGCAACACATCGGAATAGTTATATTTAAGTGTGTGTTTATGCGTTTGTTTGTTTGATGAAACTGATCTTAATGAATACAAATTTGATATTCGTTTCGCGGTAAGAGTATCACTCATAACATAGTGGGTAACTGAGAAATACTTTTTTCATTAAATTATTGAAATTGTTTGTGAATATACATTTGTGTTGATGTTACAATTTAATAAACTCTATGTGGGAGACTTATTCACTTGTTCCACTAAATTTCCTGTTTATTTATCACACCATTATGTTTCTTTACGATGATTGTCTATTATTGTGATGTGTATGTGATAGTTCATACTGTTTTGTGCTTTCATCATCACGTTATGGTTATGCTAGAATCCAATGTCGTTTGGATCATATTCTTCATCAACTTCGATTTTATGTTTGTGTGATAGTTATGCTGTGTATTCAGCATGGTATGATGTGCTTTCCGTACTTCGTTGTGCTTTTATCGTAATGTCATCGTTTTTACGTCAAATTCCGTTTGGACCATATTATTGATGTCATTTCTTCATAATGTATTGGTGGTTACTATATTGCATTGATGTTGTTGGTTTTTCGTTAACTTGTTAGTCGAGGCAGTGGATAGGCAAGGTGACTGCCCACAAAGGTATACGCAACAATCAACGTCACCTTTGTTCAATTTAACTCGTAATCATGCAGCCGCGTGTAATAGTGTTGATAGTGTTTCTGTTGAAAAGTATGTCGAAGCCATTGCACAGGAAGTTGGCAATAATAATATCATAATCAAGAATGAACCATGCTGCTGTTGTCCCAGCAACATGCATTGCGATCCGTCATAAATCCGTGCGTGTTGAGCCTTTTGTTCGTCATGCCACTAAATTGATTCTGTCTAATGTACATTTTTGCCGTAAGCGTGCATTTTAAAATCTTTAGTTGAATACGGTTGAGTTGTTAGCAGAATTCGGACAATCCCGTTGGGTTGTGAGCTAGCTTCTCTCAAATACGTCAAGTCATTCAGGCGATAGGTGTTTATTTTTCAGAACGAAGATACTAAGAACATCAATGGTATATTATTGGTGCGGTATGATGGACATGATTACAATATCTATGCTTCAACGGATGAAATGAAATTTTTCAAAATGTTTTCAAAGTTCATGTCCGTAAAAAAACTTTTAACAATAATGAAATAACTGATGAAAATGCAAAGGAAACACCGACGGTCACAGATGGTAATAATGAACTTTATGTAAACAATGTTGGTGTAAATGGCAATGACACCGCTGTGTCGGCTGCGCAACTTTCGTTGAAATTACACCAGATAGGGAATCGATTGAGTCAAATACAGCCGAAAACGGGGATGTAACTATTAATATTAAAACGACTACAACTACAACAAAAGAAATAAAAAAACACAGAAAAGTGTGTGTAGTTGGTAAGCTCATACATACTATGTCAGCGGCTACAGATGGATGGGGTCTATTGATTCTCAACGCTGATGGTACGTTCTTTGCACTGCCCCCTTCCCCCAATGCTTTAAGGAACTCAATAGAAAAATATATCAAATTTAATCCAAAATAAAGTTATTTTTCAAAACAACGAATGAAATATCGTAATACACACCCGCTTGATAGCCAGGTGAAAGCTCGTACTGGAAAATGATTCGATACAATATTACTACATATTAAAACAAATTCATGTTTAAGGCGTAAGTGTATTTCCTTATAATTCAAATGGCAGGACTATATACAATATTATTGTTGTCATGACATCTATCGCTTGGATCTCTCTAAATGTCAAAGGATATCGAGAAGCTCTGAAAAAGTATCATGTATTTGAATTTTGTTTCGGATGATTTTTCTCACACTCTTGTCAGTGAAGAGAATATGCGGTACCCTGTTTGGCAAGAATTGGGAGTTTTTGTCACATTGTGATTCAAACAGTGCTGGTGTTGCGATTTTATTTTTATCTACTGCTGAAATTAATATTCTGCAGCAGACTGATATAATTCTAGGCCATCTTCTTCACATACATCTAAAATAAATGGCATTCCCTGTGACGTTGTGATTAGTTGATGGATGGCGCAATTTCCATGGCAATACCACTAACTAACCATGAAGCCACGGGGATAGTCGGGCCTGTCTAGATAGGTTCTAGGTTAACAAACATATGACTAATCGAATGAAATCGATAGAAATAAGTAATTGGTCACATGCTAAACAATCATACAAAACTACAAAATACGAACATGTTGGGATATCGGAAAAACAGAAATTGCTAATGTGGAACAAAACAATACGCCATATTTAAATATGTATGTGTATTGCAACGAAAATAAACTCCTTGCATAGTTAAGGATAAGATAAAGGTTCATGGCATATTTTGTGATAGTTTTTGTTTGCATATTTTCAAATTTTGCTAAGTTATCTTCACACTAGTTAAAACAAAATATTTGAATTTGTGCTTGGAAAAGTGCTAAATATTAATAAAAAATGCGACGATAAACAGTTACACGTGTTCTTGTTCTTTGGCGAGACTTATCATCACACATTGACAGAGGATTGTGCGAATCACTGCCTACTTCTCGTTAATAAGTTTTGGCATGCTCCATTTAGTCATAACATCAACAAAATTGGGTCGATAGATCAGCCGACAGATAGCCGTTTCATCTTTCTGGCTGGGCGGAAGGTTGAGTAGCCTGAAAAGTTGGAGTAGGTGGGGCCGGTGACTGCTGCGAACCCACCCAAATTTGCGCATGTTGAGCCTTATGTTTGTCCTGTCAGTAAATCGATTCCGATTCTTTTATCACGCTACGACAAACTAACGTGACTTGTTGGCTCAATCCCAACTACCCATTATAATTTTCGTTTATATATTTGTGTTAAAATTAAATCGTTTTTCTTCCCATAATTATTCAGTGAACAAGTGGATCCATTTCACCGGGCGGTTTCCGAAACTTCGTTGCATTTTCCCCTAAATATGATCTTTTCGTCGATCAGGATGTCAAGGAGTATTATCCAAGCCAATTATCTTGACAAAAATAATAGTTTCCCACGTGTGGACTTAGTGGGCGACGAGCCAGACGCCCCCTTCAGATATCAATTGATAAACCCAGCCCACCGGAGGTCTACTTCGGCCAAGTCAATAGAAACGCGCCCCTACCGACATTCTGTTTCCATTAGGTTTCCAGTTGAATGACTTGACGAGATGACTTTATGCAATTTGCCATTTTCATTTTGCAATATTTTAATAGACGTTGGACAAACGCCGGATTGATGAAACAGTTTTTATTTTCAAAGTAGATTCTCATCTTGTATACCAATAACTCTACGTATCATAATTCGACGAACTTAATAAGACGACAGAATTACGAAGTCCTAAGTAGAATAGAAACAAACGGTGGTAATTTATTCATAAATTCAGAAGTTTTCAATTTTGATTCTCATTTCGAGAAAACAAACGCTGATCAGTTCATAACAATAAACAGGGGTTCTGCAACCTTTGTATGAATATTTGTCCCATGTCAGTAGTGACGACTTTGATCCTGATGACACCTTTGTAGAACTTACACAGACAGTCAGGCTTCTCCCTAGAGAACGGAATAAAGACATTGATGGTTTTCCAAATGTTATTAAACATTCTGGTCTCTCCGGTGAGAAGATCTTTTCGCAGTTCTACTACTACTTCAATAAATAATGGTAATCGTCCGTACGTGCTGTCATTTTTTATAATAGTTCATTAAAAAACTGGCTTCCTGCTAGTCAGCTTTGCAGCTAGTTTTGTTCATCACGATCGAAGTGGTAGCGTTCATGAGAGTCATATCCATGGCAATATTGATCTTTTTGTGTGAATGCTATATAATAGTTGCACTTGACCAACAAAAAGCCTTTGACACAATCAACCATATATTTACATAAAACAGTCACAGCATTTGGTTTTGGTTTTCATATAATAATTTACTAAATACTGATACCCAATCCTTGGTGAGAATTGACAATTCACTTTAACTGACCCAATTCTTTTATCCATGGGGCGTATCCAGACAAGGTTGTTCACTGTCTGCTCAATTGCATGTTCTTGCTATAGAACCTCTGCTAAATAAAACTATTGATAGTAATATGAATGATCATGTCAATCCGTGTTTTGAAGAACTACAACTTATAGGCTAATTATAGAATTTTATACATTTTACCCTTTTCCACAGATGGTTTTCAGAATTCTACAGGTTATTTAAAAGTTTTAATTAGGCAGTATTCAAGTCACCATTCAAAGCTGTTCTATGTTCATTTATTGATCACTAGATTCACATCACTAGTATGATGTTTAAAAGCTTTAACAGCTAGATATTGCTTCAAACTGCTCCTCATTAGTGGGTGTTTTTAAATGATAGAGACCATTATTGCGAAAATAAAAACAACCACTTGCCGACCCTGAATATAGAATAATTTATTATCAATTATAGTCTATAAACATATAATTTATTACTTAGTTATCAGTTTCATAACTCACAATACAGCTGTCACACAAAGACACAAAGAGTAAAGTAAACTTAAACATTAAATGCGTGAATTTCTTGAAACTTTGTAATAAAAACCTTAATTATCTTCTGTGCTGTCTTGGATAAATTAGATTACATATTAATCATTTATTTTTGGTAAACATGTATCATGAACATGAAGAAAAAGAATTAAATAATATAACATATGATTTGATCTTTTTAATAAATTATTATCACATATTTTCGATTCTCTATTTTGGTTGTACCTATTCGAAATGAGAATTGTCATGACCATCTCCTATATGTGTTTTACTCTGAATCTAGCAATACATTTATTTCATAAATATACCGCCGCATGTCAGTGAGAGTCACCCTATTTTGACATTAAAATACATAAAAACCTAACTGTGTTGGTGCATTTAGACTATATTCAGCAATGGTGTAAGTGCTGCAACAAGTTGTGTTTCTATGATAAACTCTTTATTGTTCATACATTATTACATAAATAAAAAAAACTGATGATGGAAACAAGTGTGTCATGACGATTCTACACAAATGATTCTACAAAATTGTATAGACTTTCTATGGACATTTTATCAGATTTATTCTAAAGAAACAATCCTACAAATAATCTTCAGAACTGTTTGGAATTCTATAATAGAAGTATTCCGTAAGGGTTTCAACTTATGCAGAGTTGCAATCAAGTGCAAAAACGTTTCAATACAACAGATATTCGAAGGTGATAAAGGTAGTTCCATTGGTTTACTCTGTGAAGCCAAGGAACACAGTTGTTTTCACAGTTAACAGTTTGATTTCAGAAAAAGAATTAGCTGTGTATTAGTGCCAAAGCTGATAAAACATTTCTGTACATATCTGGTGTTTACACACAATACTATGATGTATGCACATTGTAAAACGATATGTGCACACGATAACATAATAAGACATACTAACGTTATGTAAGAACACAATGTGATGTTTGTGCTCCATAACATGATAAATGCAAAACAATATTTGCACACACTGACACGATAATTGCCTTCAATAACATAATGTTTTAAGGCTACATTCATAAGATTTAGCCAATAATAACAAAAAGCTTCCGATATTCTGATAATTCTGATATTGTTTCTTGACTGTTACTTGAAACATTTCAAAAGTGTATTTATCTATCTACAACTGGATAGTATGAACGCTTCATTTCACACCTACAACCTCTATGATCCGTGGTACATCGTGGCCATTCCAGGATGTAAACTCGTTCTTACAATTATATAATTACAACATTAGTATATCTCTACTTCCCGGAAACGTGCTTTCCAATACGAGACTGATTTCTCTATAAGTTCGGCCATTTAAAATCATATTCTGGACAATTAAATGGTCAGCTTCCATTGCTACTCCAAAATCATTCAGAAAATGGCAGCGCAAAAACCTCGCAAATTCATTTTATTGCCACTTTACAGCGGTTTTTACAGACACCAGGTAATTCTGTTACCCAATGGCTGAAGCAATTTCACATCGACCAGACACGCCCCAAAACAGATGACGACATTTGACAGGATCGGCCAATGCGCATGCGTATAAAACAGCTGGTACTAATATCCTAATATCCTAATAACTTATTTTGCACTCGTACAAATGCAAAATACATATTTGATTAGGTTGGTTGGCCATCAAGTACCATCCTATGGCACCCAATTCATATATCACCAATACCATTGTACAAAGTTATGTTAACAGCGAGTCAATAATAAGACTAATGTACTAAATTTGTATTTAGTTAATTGCAAGGATGAGATTACATTGTGAAATGGCCACGATGTACCACGGATCCTCTATGCCACTTTTCCCGGATATGTCTAAAATAGGCACATGCCCTTGTCAGAAATATCAGTATAATAACATTCTCTAATTAAAATGAGTTTTTCATGTTTGTACATAATAGTGAAAGCCATGAATTACTAAAAAAAAACACCACAACTGCTACCATCCATGTAATCGATTATGATTGTTTGTCTATGGAATTTAACAACGATATTGCAATTTTGACAACAGGTGGATTGACGCAGGAAGATTATGACTTCATCCTTCAGTATGTCACGCATTCTGGAGGATTTTGGGTAAGAACAGATATCAATGATTCGTATCAATGAATGCTGCAACGAATATATGTCAGTTATAAGAACATGATAACACAATATATACCGGCATGTTTAGTAATATTTCATTGTCAGTGTACAAACCTTGTTTGTTTTAAATGTTGTTTAATATATATTCATCATTTTAATATTTCAGGGAAATTTAGCTGATTACATCAATGTCGTCAGAAATATTGTCTCTGACTTTGACACATATCCAGTTACCGTGAAAGCATCACTTGTTGGCGCCGCTGTTATCGAATCTCTCACTACTGACGTCACTGATCTAATTAATGACGCTAATTCTACTTGGGCAGAGGCTTGTTACCTATATATGAATAGCGAACTGAATGCAAATGTATCATATGGGTGTATGTAATACTATAATGCACATTGTTCACATATACTGTGGTTTACAGCAAAATTAACAGCAACAGACTGATAATTATCGGTTATATAATCACAACAACTTAATTCCGCAATCCACTACACATAAAAGTCTACCTATGTACACGTGTGAAAATCTATTGTTATTAGTTCATGATCTTAGGAAATCAGTGAACTAAATTTGACATATAATAACCATCACTTTTGTGATTATTAATTTGGCACTTCAAGTGATGGTTTGAAACTCTGTTTTGAATGTTTTCAGATAAATCACGGCACTGTGAAGTTCTTTTTGCTTATGGTGGGACAGTTGATGAAATTCAACCACGAGATTACTTTTATCCACCGTATGATGCTTATAATTCCTACGGTTATGATCCTCGGACGGATTATCATGGCCACTATGAATGGGAATCGCATTCTAAATATAACCCGTGCTCATATGACTATCGTAAGTATTTATCTTCACGGTTGGCAATTCACATTCTACATAATGTTTACGTATACTAGAATGTACCATGATGTATACTATTTAAAACGCAGTCAACATATTACCTAAAAGTAGCTAGTTAACTGTTCATATGTGCATACTGAATGAATGTATTAACCGCGCATGTATACACATTTGTAGTACGAGTAATAAAACTAGTAAATGTTGCAGATTACTGTAAATGCATCTAATACAGAAACACCAATTGCCAATATGGCCCAGTAAATGACATGGGTGTCAATACAGTAGAATATAATTTCAGAACTTTTATTTTACTTCACTGAGACTTGTGTAATTAATCTCTCGACCTTAGCTATGTGAAACGAGACTGCATTTAACTAAACGAGTTTCTGCTCGAGATTTGAAAGGTCATCATAACTAAGCAACGATTGATTTCTGCAAACATCCGTACACTGAATTATATATTATATATTATAAAACACAGACACAGCCCGTATGTTTAAAATTTCACTTCTAAGATATGCTATTTAGGACAAATAAGAATATCTGAAACCATATTACATTTTATATAAACAACAAGTCTACATATCATTTATTTTTAGGATTATTTTATCCATATGGCTTGAAGTTCGGTGATAACAAGAATTTCATCAATGACGAGCAGAGCACAGGACAAATACAGATTTCACAACCCTTTCCTTTGTTTGGCACTAAGTATAATTTGCTCCGTGTAAGGCAATGTTCAAATATATTCCTTGATGTGCTTTAAAATTCCTCTGGACTATATGCATGTGTATAGAGTTTCACCTTCTATATTTGTTGGAAATTGGATTGTTGTTAGGGTATATATATGTAAACCCATATTGCACAGCCGGATAGCAAAAGGCCTGAAAAAAGCAATAAGGGTTTAAACAGTTCTGTCAGTTGCCGTTCTACTGGAGAGTGGAATCCTAGTTCTACGTATTGTAATATTTAAGCACCATGTGACACTGTTATAAAAACAGCATGGCATGGTATCATAGAAATAATGGGATGGCTCAGCTTTTGCACAGTGAGCGATTGTAATGCCATGTCATATGTATGTAAGTAATATTGTACATAATGAATTATTAACACAATGTATACACATTGTCGCCAGGTGAATACAAATGGTGTAATTTCAGTCAAAAAGCACAAGTACACCTACAGAGATTTCCCTGCGGAATTTCCTTTCACTGACCAAACGCCTATGATTGCACCATTTTGGGGAGATGTTAGCACCATCTTTGGTGGAAACGTTTACTGGAGAGAATCGACAGATCCGATAATCATTGCCCGTGCTCTCAGAGACTTGAAGTCATATTCATGTAACTCCGTAGATATCAATGTTAACTGGGTATTTATTGCAACATGGGACAACACTGCTCGCAGTAAAGAGTATTGGTACGATGACGAAAATGAGGTAAGGATTCTACTATCTCGTCTTAATTTAATTTAGTTTTCAAGAAGTCAAGAACTATATTGATACGCGAAATATACTCGTCACTGTGAAACTAACTTGTGGAACAATATTGGAATATCGTGTGGTTCATTGGAGTCATTAAGTGAAGAAACCGGATAGTTCCTATATTTATTCATTTTATGTTGAAAACCATTTTTCAATGTCAGTTTAGCTGGATCCCGAGTCCGAGTTTTTGTTTCCCGATTACCAGAGTTTACAGTGGAAGCGTTCTATTCTGTGTTAGTATCACACACATTTATTCAATTCTCAAGAAGAAACTCGGAAAGTGGGATCGAATTTAGAGAAAAAATATCAATAAATGAATATATAATTTATCACACGACGACAACATTGAAATATGGGAGGTAATTTAGCATGTCGAAATATAAAAAAAACAATAACAAAAAACAGGATTCTCATGACAAAACTTAATCTAGAAAAAGAGACCATGCTTGAAAACCTTTCAATATAATAAGAACATGGTGAAAAAATGAAATACATAACTAATTATTTTAACTGCTTTCTGTCTAACAATATAGTGCAAGACTACAAGATGACCGACTTAATGCAGTCTCTCATATCCTTCATAAAAAATATACTGCATTTTTTTAATATTCAACGTTTGGAAAACTTGATCTATTATCGATATCGGATATCAATGACTTCTATTTATGATTGGTGTTAAAATCGATGTTATTATCACGTTTTTACTCAACATTGTCATTATTCACATGTTCACAATAGTATTTTCAGAGAGGAATGCAAAGTATTTTGTTCTTGTAGCAACTGCAACCTCCTCCGTTGCGTCATGGTTAAATCCATATTTGATTAGCTCAACCAGGCTAGAGAGACAGGTAGGGCGAGAAACCTCATAAGAATATAAGCGCCATTTTCGAAAATTGTGTCCAGAAAGGACTGGGCAGTTCCTGGTTTTTATGATTCATCTTGCAATGGTAATGTAATTTGTACGTGTGATATGAGGTAATATGGCAGCGCGGGTGGGAGGTAACATTTCACTCCAAACGTTGTTGGAATAAAAAAAAGCTTCCATCGCAATGTTTGTAAGTTTTTTGGACCAGTCCTGTTGAACAGAATGCCGAGCAAATATACTGTTCTGAATATTTACTAGTGATAGAAGTTTACAAAAAGACCAGTACAGATGGGATATAAACTTCCAAAGCTTCCTGAAGTAATTGATGCCAGTTTCATCTACATTAAGCTTCATGTAAATAAAAAAACAGGGTTCTCTTTGAGATACCAACATATTTATCACGCCAGTCATTCACCTTGACTCTCCTACTGTTCAAATTCCTGAACATTTTGTGTCATCAGTTTTGCAGAAGTTGACCAGTGACAAGATGGGGTTATAGTCACTTAAAGGTGATCGCCGCGCAGCGCGTGTTCGGATTTCACGTAATCAAACGATGCATTTTACACGTCCCATATCTAACTCGACGACCACAACCCTTTGAAATCTGACAGTTCCGTTTTTCTAGCTTATAATCTTTAGCGATACCAGTCGCACATTATGGTGGATATACTGCCTAACAATCACAATAGTACTGTTTTGTCACATTTCAAAAATCCATTCCCCCAGTTGTACATTGAGAATTAATGGGTTGCTCGCAATTTGCGAATGTGGCTTCGTATACTATATACGAGTAGTAGTTCATTTTGTTAAGTGTTACTAGGCCTAAATGCGAGAAACTGTTTTTCATGCATATCTCTTTTGAGAAATATAAAAAAATGACCAATATGCTTGGGCGTACAGCTTTCTATATTACTAGCATTACATGTCCTTGTAGCACGTCCGAGTCCAGAAAAGAATCTTAGTACTAATAATATCATATTCTTATCACGACTCTTTGAACTTGGTTAACTGCACAATAATTAGGTGGCGAAATTTTAATTAAATCATCGTAAATCATCTTTGTGGCATATTTTGGAAAAATAATGATACGCAAATTATACAATAACTCGTTTCCATTTCATGTCAGAAAAAAGGTGCTTTCAAATTGTGGCGACGTTTTTTTTTCATATAATATGCTTACGGTTTCTCACATAACAATTTTAGTGCATATTTATATGAACCAACATAACATTGAACTCTATAGAACATGGGTATTACGGTCGCCGAATGAACATATTTAGAACGCAATGTATTTCAGATAAATAATATGGTATTATATTCATCTATTCATGGAATTAATAAGCTGTATTCAATGATTAATTTTGCCGTCGTGTCCGTCGGCCAAAAATTATCTTTCCTTGACAAAATATAGTTTCCAACAATTATAACTTAAACATTTTTTAAATTAGTTTTCGCAAAATTACATCGTTGACAACGCACTTTAATATTGACATTGGTGATAATTAAGCGTTCCCCTGCGCAGATTTGCTCTCTAAAATGTCATAGTGTGTTTCACAATTTTATATTTAATATTGACAATTATACTGAATAGTACAATCTCGCTTACCATAGTTCATAATCCATCAAATCGCATGTTTTTCATCAAAAATTATCCGTAACGGTAAAGGTATACAACTAGCTTTGTAGCTAAACGTGCCACAAACTGCCAGTTACAGACGTTTGAGAAAAGTTGAATATCATAAGGCATTTTCATTATGTTTTTAAAATATGGTTCATGCCATCAGGATATCAAAGATTTCGGTTCCAGGTCACTTTTGCGAAATACAAAAGTAAGAAAGATTGTGAAAAATGAGTTTGTCATTTTACATTAGTTTTTATGATGTTTTTATTTCTTCATATTTCTAAATTTTGCTCGGTGACATTGGATGAATAATTCATATTATTGTTGTTGTTTTTTACCCTCGTGATATACATACTTCCTTTGATTGAAGGTCGTCGGTGTTTCCGACATCTGTCCAAAATAACATTGTAGTAGTAGTGAAAAAACTGATCCCTGGACCAGAAAATTTGGCTTGTTGAGGAACGCCTTAGCAGAGAGACAGGATAGCTGTCCATAATCTGTGTTGGCAGTTCAATCGTCGATTGTTGTTTTTTTTGTTTTTTTTTGTGGATTTGGCTAGAAATGTAACTTCAAATACAAGTTTTTGAAACGGGAGGATCGTAACCTGTGCACGCGCGGGAATAGAGTCCCAAGCGTTAATAACAACACACGCTAAAACGCAAAGGCTCATGAGTAGACATGCGCAGGCATGGAAGATTCTACAGTTCTAGCAATGAATATTCTTATTTTCATTTTAGAGAAATACTTTCCAGGCTGTGTTGATAACGGATGGTGAGCAGTCTTTCACTATTTTCAACTATGGTGACATTAACTGGACAACTGGTACTATGCGTCGCAAAGGTGGCATACCAGCTGAAGTAAGCCACATTATTATTAAATAATATTACAACAGTTTTTTATGTACGTCTGTTAGCTCTGCTATTAACAGTGATGGTAACTCAATAAATTAGTTGCCTGACACAATGACTTAACACTGACTTTAATTGCGGATGAGGTTATACAGGCGGAAAATGAGGGCAGATTGTTTTTGAATATTTGTCACATTTCTTTAAAATCATATAACAACTATCGTTTGGTATACGCTATATTTATAAAGTATGCACACACAATGCGCAGAACAATGTATATGCAGTATAAAGTTAACTGGTTGAACCATGTAACCACAGCGCTAAAAATAAAATCGCTGTACATATTCGTGTCAGCCTAAGAGAATTAAACTATGTCTCTAAGTTCTGTTGAGCTCATAGAAGCAACCAAATTTATTATAATTAATATCCTATGACACGTTAGATAATAGCTCATGTACTTATGCTTCTGGTATCGTTTTACTATACTTCATTATGATCAGGTTGGATTCAATGCAGGGGATGGCGTGTCTTTCTACAAGTTAGCGGCTTCAATGAAACCCGAAATAGTCAATATAAGAGAGACATCCAATGTCGGTATATTGGGACGATATGCCTTTAAAACCGATCGAGAAAACATCGAGGAAATGTGTTGTGCACATGGAGGTTAGTGCAGTTTAGTTTTCAACTACAGGACTTGAGTTATATTCCATCATGTTCTTATAATTCAAAATAGTGGTTCTATTTACCACACATAACCAGCATTTATCATGTTAAATCATCAAACTGATTATTGCAATAAGACAAAATGGAAACAAATAATTTGATAGCATATACATGGTCTAAAATGACCTATGAAGTACCGATCTGAAAGGAGAAGATGGGAAACAAGCCACCATTACCACGAAATGCATTCTGGGTATTTATGATATCATAAAACTGGGAGACGCGGTGGTGCTTGCCGTTGGCAAGAAGTAAGAGAATGAAGATAAAAAACAACTAGTAAAAGCAGCAAAGATCTAATAGAGCTAATAAATACGTTCCATTTTAAGACAATGCTATTCTTGATCAGCCTACTAGGTCTACACGTTGTATGTACACGTACCAATGACTTTTGATGTAATTTTTTTAGATTCAATCATATCAATCCTATCATAAAACAAAGCAATACATTGAGCAGTTTCAGGATGTGTTTAAGTTGTTCGAGCGTTGTTAAGCTTGGTTGATACTGGATCGTTTATCTAATGATCATATATGACGTCAAGAGTCATTGCTGAGGGCCTATCAGTATTACAAAAGACATCATTTTTAACTAAATCCTCAAAACAAACTGAATAGCTTTCATCCATATTTCACACAACCTCTTTTCCAGGTATTAGTTGCGTAACAGTCGGGTATATAAAGTATATCTCATGAGTTACCGTACACTATACATTTTATTTATAAAACGAGCCTGCACTGCACTCGTTCAAAAATAAACTTGTAGGACCACGAATAAAGTTTATAAACGCTACAATGTAACGCACTGACAGCAATTTGTAAGTCTGTATTCAAAACTTTGTAGAGATTCATTGTTTATTGATATAAATTTATGAACCCTGATTACCATTAATTTAACCTGTTGTGATTAGGAAATATAGATTTTAGTGTTATTCATAAAATTCCCCTACCCATGGGTGAAATAAATTACACCACTAGAAAAATAATCTGCTTGCGTGAACCTATTAGGTTAGCAGAATATTTATTACATAATATGATTATATATAAAATACATTCTCTGCTTCATTATACTAAACTGCCATGGTATACAGGATAAAGTAAATTCTCTAACATTTATAATTGCAGGTTCCGAATCATGCTTTGCTGTTCGTTTGCAATATTATTGTTATGAAATACACACCGAGGAAGTGACATGGGCCACTGCTGCAAATCACTGCAACAGCATTGACAGTGACAGTTACTTAGCCAGACTTGACACACAAGAAAAATTCCATAAAGTTAGAAAATTCATTTATGATAACGGTCTTGATGATAGAGTTCGAAAGGGCTTTTGGATTGGCCTCAGTGATCGTGTGAGTGAAGGCACTTTCAAGTGGGAGAAAGGCCCTCATTTAGGGCCTAACTCGTTCACCAGGTGGGCACCAGGACAACCAAATAACAACTACCAGGGAGATCATGTTAATGGACAGGACTGTGTGCAACTGTGGTAAGTAAGATTCAGTGGAATTTATATTTAAAGCAGCGATGTTGATAGAAATCGGATCTTCATAAACGTCTTGTAATATAGAACATACATAATAGAAAGTCTCATTTCAACAGGAAGAAGAGTTATCTTCAGTGGGATGACGATTATTGTGGTGATAATCCAGATGGAAAAATCAGAAAGAAGGGATATGTATGTCAGTATGGTGAGTAATGACGTCGCTTTATTTATTTAGTAAATTCACACATTCTAATGGTTTTGCCGAGAAAGTGGTGTACGTGGCTATCGCAGCCTGGTGGTTAACAAGCTATAATACCATCGCCAAAACACGTGCAACCAATTCATAACATACCTTTGTTGTGTTTGTTATTTACAGACTGTGAAGGAGCATGAAGACGTGTGCATTACGATATTGACAGTATGTCCATGATAACGGTGCATTACCTAATGACTGTTCGCTATACTTTTTTGTGTGCATTCATCATAGTTGTCTTCGCTCTAATTTCCTTTCCCATTCATGCGTACAAGAATGAAATAGAATACATCAAATCAAAAGCAATTCCAGCGTCCGTGTATGTTTCATGTGTGCATGTGTAGAATATGAATATGAACTATGAGAGCAATTCAATTGAAATGTAGCATGAAACAGCAGATATATTTCATAACTATCAGTCGTAAATATGTGAATTAGAAATAACATACTAAGTCATGGATATGTCGTACAGAGAAACACGAATCCAGAACAGCCAACCAAAAACCGTTCCCAACAAAATCATATCATATATGTATATGAGTTTGTTTCAAATATAACAAAATGCTTATCAAGAATAGCATTGTCTTAAAATGGAACGTATTTATTAGCTCTATTAGATCTCTGCTGATTTTACTAGTTGTTAATTTTCTTACTTCTTACAAGCACTAAGGTGTCTCCCAGTTTTATGACATCATAAATACCAAGAATGCATTTCGAGGTTATTGTGGCTTGTTTCACGTCTTCTCCTTTCAGATCAGTACTTCATAGGTCATTCTGGACCATGTATATGAAATAAAATTATTTGTTTCCATTTTGTTTATTGCAATAAACAGTTGGATGATTAAACCTGATGAATGTTGGTTATATGTGGTAAATAGAACCACTATTTTGAAATATAAGGGCATGATGGATTATAACTCAAGTCCTGTAGTTGAAAACTAAACTGAACTAACCTCCATGTGCACAACATATTTCCTTGATGTTTTCTCCATCGGTTTTAAAGGCATATCGTCCAAATATACCGACATTGGATGTCTCTCTTATATTGACTATTTCGAGTTTCAGTAAAGCCGCCAACTTGTAGAAAGACACGCCATCCCCTGCATTGAATCCTACCTGATCATAATGAAGTATAGTAATTCGATACGAGAAGCATAATTACATGAGCTATTATCAAATCTGACATAGGATATTAATTATAATAAATTTGGTTGCTTCTATGAGCTCAACAGAAACTGCAGACATAGTTTTATTCGCTTAGGCTGACCTGAATATGTACAGCAATTTTATTTTAGCGCTGTGGTTACATCGTTCAACCAGTTAACTTTTTAATGCATATACACAGTGTTGTGCATTGTGTGTGCATACTTTATAAATATAACGTATACCAAACGATAGTTATTATATAATTTTAAAGAAATATGACAAATATTTAAATATAATCTGCCCTCATCTTCCGCCTATATAACCTCATCACGAAATTAAAGTCAGTGTTAAGTGATTGTGTCTCAAACACTGTTTACCATCCGTTATCAACACAGTCTGGAAAGTATTTCTCTAAAATGAAAATAAGAATATTCATTGCTCGCACTGTAGAAGTTTAGATTTCATCTAATGCAATCTTCTATGCCTGCGCATGTGTATACCCATGAGCCTTTGCGTTTTAACGTGTGCTATTATCATCACTTTGAAGTTACATTTCTATCGCAATTCACAAAAAAACAATCGAATATCGAACTGCCAACACAGATTATGGACAGCTATTCTGTCTCGTTCCTCAACACGCCAAATTTATCTGGTCCAGGATCAGTTTTTTACTACTACTACTACTACTCGGAGGGGTCGGACGTGTCGTGCAGTCGCTCCGTCTATCAGTTGTTTGCAGTAGTCACTGGAAGTCCTTGGGACCTCAGATCTTGTAAATACGTTTTACTTGTTTTTTGTACATATTGCTGGGTTCATTTTGGTTTCGTTTTAGTCTTTATAACCAGCGGATTGCTGGATTATCGTGTCTTTATGGGTTAGTTGTGCGTGTGGTTGGTGGTCGACAAGATGGCGGCCACTGAAAAAAGGCCACGTAACGCAAATTCTAACTTAACACGTAATCATGCCATCAGGTGTGAAAATGTTGAAGGTGTTTCAGTGAACGCATATGTTGAGGCTGTCGCCGATTTAGTCGGCGCTGATAATATTGTGGCTGCTTCACGCATGAACAAGTCTGTTGTCATTTTCCTTGCTCATGTGTCATGGATTGACGTGGTGACAGTACAAGGCATCAATCGGTGATCTTCATATCACCGTTGAACCAATGGTTAGATCTTCAACAAAAATTGTGTTGTCTAATGTTCCACCTTTCCTACCTGATGAACTCATTGTCAACTCACTGTCTGTATATGGTCGCGTTGTCAGTGGTGTTAGGGCAATCCCACTCGGGTGCAAACGATCAACTCTGAAGCACGTCAAATCGTTTAGAAGGCAAGTGTATGTATACCGTAACAATATTGACATCAATGGTTTATTACCTATAACATATGACGGTTTTGCGTACAACATATATGTTTCCACTGACGAGCTACAGTGTTTTTCTTGCAAAAAACACTGACATATTCGTAGAAACTGTCCAGGCATTCTGCCCATTGTTACGCAAATTAACACCAACACAACAGGTAGCAATGATAGCGAAAAACATAGAGAAAATGTCACCACTGTAAACAATGATGAAATCACAGAGAACAATAGTAGTAATGACAATGACGATGCAATGGACACTCAAACAGAAAATGCAACGATTCACACCAATGACACTAAACACAATGAAAATGAACAACTGATAACAGATTCAATTACCATTGAAAAAACCGTCACAGATAAAGTTAATGTAGAAAGTAATATTTGTATTGATGAAGTGAGGGTACGAACCCCTCCTTCAACCACTCGTGATACACTGTGTACCACGAGTCATCACTCACAATCACATTCAGTGATAGCTGAAGGCGAAAACAATCAGTCACCCAGGCATACAATGCAACACGTATATGCCAACGTGACGGTGGTAAATCCCGCACCCCCCATTGTAGAGAATCCTGACGCCCCTGATGATTCTCCACTGCCACCCTTTCCGCCAACCCCAGTTTTAGAGTTTAGCCAAGACTACTCTCCAGGTTCTATGATTGATGAATCGCAAGATTTATTTTCAAGTTCACCAGTAAGTGAAAGCACTGCAGGCATCGAAAAACCAGTGAGTGTGAAGACGATGACAACGTTTCCGTCATGTCAAACACACCAAGTTTAAATGAACAAATTAAATCCCTATCAAACACATCTATTGAAGAATACCAAGTGGACACAGTGCACTCAAAAGTATTCATTTCAAAATGTTTCGAGTTTTATCCAGACCTCAAAGTTCTGGCTAAATGTCTGATAACTTACATAAACTCGACAAAACTCACAACATCTCAAAAAGCACGCATTCTAAAACTGGTAAATAAAATAAAACTACATATCAAAACTACGGGTAACTTCACTGCCGAATTCTAATATATTCCGTAACCATGGCAGCATCTCTTTCAGCAACTACACTGAATGCCAACGGGTGTCGTGACGCATTCAAAAGAAACCAGGTGTTTGATTTTTTAAAGCGTAATCACAACGCTTATTTACATTTATTACAGGAAACACACACACTCGCTCAAGATGAAAACACGTGGAAAGTGATTTGGCGCGGCAGGTGTCTGTTTTCGCATTGCACTACTAAGCAGGCTGGTATAGCTATTTTATTTAAGCCAAATTGCAAAGTAAACATTATTTCCTGCAAGGAAATAGTACCTGGGCGCCTTTTACATGCCAATGTTAACATTAATAACAACCCGATTCATATAATCAATGTGTATTCACCCACTAATGGTAATGAGCGTATGGAATACTTTAAAGTACTGAAGCACCATCTCAATACTTTGAATGGGGACCCCATACTAATGGGAGGGGACTTCAATTGCACGATTGACCCACATCTAGACCGCAATGGTGGTAATGAACCTGACCTTCGTACTACGCACTTTCTCAACGCAACCTTACACTGTTTTAAACTTGTCGATGCGTGGCGCAACCATCACGGGAACCAAACAAACTATACTTGGGGTCGGTGTAACACACTTGTACGTTTCGACAGATTTTATGTCAGTAAACACATCATGAACCGTGTTAAAACTGTATCTATCAATAACACTGCACTTGGTCTTTCCGACCATTCACTTGTGTATATTAATATTCTCAAAAGGTTGTCAAAAATCATAATCCAGTGTGGTGTATGAACACTGCGGTTTTGGATGACAATGATTATTCAGAGTTGATCACAGACTTTTGGCGCGACTGGCAAACGCAGCGTAATATTTTTCAAAACATCCAAATGTGGTGGGACGTTGGGAAACATCAAATTTCTAACTCAACAGTATTGCTACTCTAGGCACATTACTCACAAGAAAAAATAAAACTGATCTAGAGAATGACATTCAAATCATGGAACATAAATCTTGTTAACAATACTGATCTCCCCCAGGAATATAATGCGAAAAAGCAGCTGCTCGCTCAACTAACGCGTAGTGAGGTCAAAGGAGCTGCAGTACGCGCGCGCCATAAATACATTAATGAAAGTGACATATGTAATTCTTTCTTTTTCAAGCTCGAGAAAGATAATGGTAAAAAGAAAAACATTACACACCTTAAGCGTCAAGACACTAGCTTGACTGAGAATCCAAACGAAATACGTCAACTCATCCGCCAATTTTATAAAATATTGTACACACCCGAAACCATTGATATAAATGCACAACACTTAATTTTACAGGATTTACCACAGATTAGTGAAGATGACTGTGCTGAACTCGATGAGGAGATCTCGTTTGATGATCTCAGCAACACAGTTAAGCAACTTCCTAGAGGGCGCACGCCGGGTATTGACGATGAGTTCTACCAGAAATTCTGGCCTATAGTTGGTAAGGATTTTCATTCAATTGTTATGTCTTCCATCAGGGATGACTTTCTCCCTTTGTCTTGTACGCGTGCTGTCATTACTCTCCTTCCTAAGAAGGGCGACTGCTCAAACATAAAAAAATTGGAGACCAGTAAGCTTGTTGTGCAGTGACTACAAAATACTCACAAAAACAATTTCACTACGACTTCGCTCTGTTTTAGGTACTATTATTCACCCCGATCAAAGCTGTAGTATCCCTGGTCGTCATATTCATGACAATATTAACGTACTGCGCGATAGCATTGATCTGTCTAACATGTCTAACATCCCCCTTGGCATTGTGGCGCTAGACCAAGAAAAAGCTTTCGACAGAGTCAATCAGTCGTACTTAATAAACACCTTGCACGCTTTTGGCTTTGGCAACACTTTCATCTCTTATATTCAGCTTTTATATCACAATGCAAAGACACTGATTCGCTGTAATGACTCCCTGATCCCACCACTATCCCTGACACGGGGGATTAGACAAGGCTGTCCCCTTTCCACACAGTTGTATGTTCTTGCCATTGAGCCGCTTCTGAACAAAATCAGAAATGATAGTCAAATTCGGGGTATTGTGATACCGGGAACGGATGGTAAACACTGTAAACTTGCAGCTTATGCGGACGACGTAGAGCTTTTAATCACTCGGAATCAAGATTTCAACAGGCTGAACTACTGGTTGCAAGTTTATGGGCGCGCATCAAACGCAAAAAATTAATTTGGAAAAGACCGAAGGGTAATGGGTTGGTGAGTGGCGTGGCCGCACAGACACACCACTAAATATCAAATGGATCAATACTGGTCTTAAATTACGAGGTGTATACTTGGGGAATGACAGGAACTATGCAGACAAAAATTGGGTTGAGTTGGTTCAAAAAGTGGAAAACAAAATTGAATTCTGGTCGCACTTTGCTTCCGGAATGTCGTATAGAGGGCGCACACTTGTTATAAACCACATTATTGCATCTCAGTTGCTGTACCGGCTCAACTCATTGTCTCCACCCACTAACACCGTTTGTCACATACAACGTTTACTCGTGATTTTTTTGTGGCAAGGCCGTCATTGGATTCCTGCTGAGAAACTTCATCTCGCACTTGATAAAGGCGGTTAAAATGTTGTTGATATTGCTTCAACCACCAAAGCCATGCGAGTGAATTACACACAGAGATATCTTTACGACGACAATGATCACCCGTGTTTCAGATTCACAGATTTTTTTTCTAAGCAAAGTAGGTAATCTGGAATACACGAAACAACTTTTTGTTACGAACATTGACTATTCACTTTCAAATGTACCACCATTCTACACTGAGTTATTGCGCTGTTGGAATTGTTTTGACAAGATCCGCAAAATTGATGACACTAATGCTGCGCACCTTTTTGAAGAACCGTTATTCAACAACCCCCACACACTCAATTACATAAAACACGACACACATCCATTTAACCAGTTTGTAACCGCTGGTATCACCAAAATAAAACATTTGTTTAATGAAAACGACAAAGTCTGGTCATCTGCGTCTGATTTGCACAGTTCCGTTAAAACCCGTTCTGTACGTGTTCTACAACAACATATAAACGAGCTTTGTGATGCTATACCTGATAAGTGGAAACAAACTTTAAACGCGCATACTATTAACGGCCGCGATACTGCGCATGTCACTAGACACTACACTCTTGATTTACACTTTTCTGATGACCTGAACCTGCCACTTTATAAATTTGATAAAGGCAGTGTCTATAAATTCATAGTCAGTGTTGATCATACTCGGAATGACACAAGAAATTAAACCGAACTTTAAAGACTGTTATGTTCCCCTTATTTCGAAACAGGAAGGAGACCTACAATGGCGCATTATACATGGTGCATACACAACTGGGAATTTTCTGCTCAATATAAAACAATGCACAAACAATAAATGCCCACTCTGTGGCGATCAGGATTCACTCCAACATATATTTTATGAGTGTCAACAACAAACAACAACAACCTCCTTCATAGAGTCAATCAATTGGCTGCCGGTCTCACTAAAACTCAAACGCCCATTCCGCACTGGTGGTTTGCGGTGTTGCCACCACATAACGCTTCAGACTTTCTGTCTCGAAAGCTGCAAATCTGTTTTTGTACATAATTTCTATTGCAAAACTGGCAATCCATCTAAGCCGTCGTAATAAATGACAAAACATGTATGCCACGGATCCGCTAGAAATATTCACAAATCGTGTACACTGCAGGTTAAAAACCGAATTTGAATTTTTCCGGTTAACCAATCAACTACACGTGTTTGATCTCACTTAGGCAACGCATAATGTATTGTGTGAAATAAATGACCAAACCCTTTCTGTTCATTTGTAACAGGGTAATTATACATGAAGCAAGGGCGAATTGTTTGACAAACATGAATGTATGGTCGGATATCTCGATATCCTAAGGCTGGTCGTCTAGTTTCGTTGTTCTAATGCCACGTGACTAGTTCACACCACTATGTGGCAATGATAGTTTTCTCAGAGTTTTTTTCTCTGCGCACATTTTGCTGGTATGGTGCTATAAACACCAAGCTTCCAGTTAGCTACGTTGGGTGGTCTGAGAACGCTCCGCCACGTCGTGTCACGGGTGACTGTCAAATCTCAAATAAAGTATTGTTTTTTCACACACTGAACCCGCCTACTGTCATTTTAAATCGTGTACACTTTTAATCACGAATAAATCAACTGGTGGTGTTATCACGTAGTTTCTAAACTTTGTTGTGTGTTTTATTTCTGTTTTGGGACTGGTAGGGGGGATCGTAACCCCTTGTGGTGAGAACCAGTGAGACTGGCCTACTTGCAGGGTTCCAGCTTAACGTTGTGCGTTATTTGTCCTTGTCAAACTGCTAATTAAAAATCACTACTACCATGTTATTTGGGACAAATGTCAGAAACACCGACGACCTTCAATCAAAGGAAGTATTTATATCACGAGGTAAACAACAATCATATGAGTTATATATCCAATGTCACCGAGCAAAATTTAGAAATATGAAGAAATAAAAACATAATAAAAACCAGTGTGAAATGGCAAATTCGGCAATTTTTTCTCTATCTTTCTTACTCTTGTATTTCGCAAAAATGACCGGGAACCGAAATCGTTGAAATCCTGATGGCATGAACCTATATTTTAAAAACATAATGAAAATGCCATATGATATTCAACTTTTCTGAAAAGTCTGTGTCAAAGTGAGCATTTCCGTGTATGGTTTAATTGTGTGGTACGAACTTGAATAAATCTTAGATAGTCTAAATACACACGTAATTAGCTTTCAATCGGAGACTATGCGCTATTCAATTTAGCTTAGTGTTAAATACATATATTCACACTCACTGGGATTGTTAATGTACCAAAACTTGTATGTCTACATTGTGTCGGCTGGCACGTTGGACAGTTGATATTTCTGCAGTTTGGAGTGTGAGCATAATCTGGTTACCATAGTGATAATGCTACACTTTCGATCTAGATTTTTATTTAACACAGCTTGGTGAATGTGCATATTAACTGTTCGGGAACAACGAAATCACCTTAACAAGGAAGTACGAGGACGTCACTTTGTATGCGTGCACAATTCAGTCGTGCCATTAATTGGCATAACTATAGCCTTTGGTTAAGATACAGCTGTACAGCAGAATCCGGAAGAATGCTCGGTGGTCCATCAATCAAAGGCGGTGGAAGAATCTAGCCTGGTGGACGAGTCTATAAAAAGAGGTCTAAATCAAGCCTCGCGGCTGTCATTTTACTACTGTGGTTCCCTCCATGCAGCACGGGGTTCCAAGGAGAAGCGTGACGAAGTGTTCGCTATTCAATGTTCCTTGTTCCCCGGTAGAGACGAATACTACATCAATTAATTCTCCATAGTTTGAAACATCTACTTTGGTGCTAGACTACATGTACGGGGACTGCCGATGACAGAAAACTGCAGTGAAGAGTAATACTTCGTGTGACCACAATATTGGGACGTCGGACTTTGCGTCAAGTGACTGGTCAGTAACAGGTCCCACAAACACATTAGAATAAGCGCATGGTTATTCCTTATGTTTTGTTTCGCATATTTCGGCCTTGGTCCAAACGCATGTAGTCTTTGCGAATCGGAATTAATTGTTAGTAGCGTATTTACAACAGAGATAGGCCATTAGTCACCTCATGCCCTCGTGTGTATTATTACCCCAATAAATGCTGTTAGTTTGACCGTCAAAAATATTCTATTGTCTGTTCCTTGTATTCACACCACACTACTACTTCGTTCTACAACTACGAGATACTATGATTGTAGTTTCTGGCTTGGTTTCAATAACCCACACAAGCTGTAATAACTGCATTATTTTGCATTAATGGGTTCGCCCTAGTCTCATCGCAATTTCTTCGCCAGTTTATGCAAACTAATGCAGTGACCTCTTGACAGTCTGTAACTGGCAGTTTTGACACGTTTAGCTACAAAGCTAGTTGTATACCTTTACCGTTACGGATAATTTTTTATAAAAAGCATGCGATTTGTTGGATTATGAACTGCGTTAACCGAGATTGTACTATTCAGTATAATTGTCAATATTAACTATAAAATTGTAAAACATATTATGACATTTTTATAGAGCAAATCTGCATAGGGGAACGCTTAATTATCACCAATGTAAATATATGTAAACGATGTGATTTTGCGAAAACTAATTAAAAAAAGATATTGTTTTGGCCGACGTACACGACAGCAAAATTAATCATTGAATGCAGCTTATTAAATCCATGAATAGATGAATGTAATACTATTTATCTGAAATACATTGCGTTCTAAATATTTTCATAGTCATAAAACAGTCATTGTTAGGCAGTATAACCACCCCGTGATGACCATTATGTGTGACTGGTACCGCTAAGGATTATAAGCTAGAAAAACGAAACTGTCAGAAAGGGTTGTGGTTTGTCGAGTTAAATATGGGACGTGTAAAATACGTTTGAACACGCGCTGCGCGATGATCTATAACCCCATCTTGTTACTGGCCAACTACTGCACTACTGATGACACAAAATATTCAGCAGTAGGGTCAAAGTAAAAGACTGGCGTGATAAAGATGTTGGTATCTCAAAGAGAACTTTGGTTTTTATATATATGAAGTATAATGGAGATGACACTGGCATTTATTGTTTCAGGAAGCTTTGGGGAGTCTATACCCCATCTGTACTGGTCTTTTCATAAACTTCCATCACTACTAAATATTTAGAACAGCATATTTGCTCGGCGTTCTGTTCAACAGGTCCAAAAAACTTGCACACATTGCGATGGAAGCTTTTTTTTTATTCCACTCGCGCTGCCATATTACCTCATATCACACGTACAAATTACATTTCCATGGCAGATGTATATTACAGTTTTTCGAAAATGGCGCTTATGTTCTTATGAGGTTTCTCGCCCTACCTACCTCTCTAGCCTGGTTGAGCTAATCAAATATAGATTTAACCATGACGCAACGGGGGAAAAACAAAATGCTTTGCATTTCTCTCAAATACTATTGCAAACATGTGAATAATGACAATGTTGAGTAAAAACGTGATAATAACATCGACTTTAACACCAATCATAAATAGAAGTCATTGATATCCGATATCGATAATAGATCCAAACGTTAAATATTTTTAAATGTCAGTATATTTTATATGAAGGATACGAGAGACTGCATAGAGTCGGTCATCTTGTAGTCTTGCACTATATTGTTAGACATAAAGCTGTTAGAATAATTATTTATGTGTTCCATTTAGCACAATGTTCTTATTATATTGAAATGTTTTCAAGCATGGTCACTTTTTTAAGATTAAATTTTGTCATGAGAATCCTGGCTTTTGTTATTGTCTTTTTTTTATATTTAGACTTGCTAAATTACCTCCCATATTTCAATGTTGTCGTGTGATGAATCGAAGAAACTTGTATATTTATTGATGATTCATTTATTGATGGTGTTCAACATAAAATGAATAAATAAAGGAACTATCCGGTTTCGTCACGTAAATACTCTAATGAACCACACGTTATTCCAATCTTGTTTCACAAGTTAGTTTCACAGTGACGCGTATATTTCGCTTATCAATATATTTCTTGACTTCTTGAAAACTAAATTAAATTAAGATAGTAGAATACTTACCTCATTTTCATCATCGGACCAATACTCTTTACTGCGAGCAGTGTTGTCCCATGTTGCAATAAATACTCAGTTAACGTTGATATGTACGGAGTTACATGAATATGCTTTCAAATCCCTGAGAGCACGGGCAATGTTTATCGGATCTGTCGATTCCCTCCAGTAAACGTTTCCACCAAAGAAGGTGCTAACATCTCCCCTAAATGGAGCAATCATAGGCGTTTTGTCAGTCAAGGGCAATTCCGCTGGGAAATCTCTGTGGACCATTTGTATTCACCTGGTGACAATGTGTATACTATAATAATGTGTTAATAATGCATTATGTACAATATTGCTTACATACCTATGATATGGCATTACAATCGATCACTATGCAAAAACCGTGCCACTTATAACACTTACACGCTCATGTCATACTGTTTTTAAAACAGTGTCCCATAGTGCTTAAATATTACAATACGTAGAACTAGGAATCACACTCTCCAGTAGAACGGCAACTGATGACAAATCCAACTGTTTAAATCCTTATTGCTTTTGTTCAGGCTTTCATTATTCCCTCATGTTGCCGTTTTTATGTCAACCTAGACCACAAATGCAGTGGCTTATACATTTGTTAAATTTTGCTGGTATATTATGAACGTTGAAAACTGAATTATGAATGGATGAACACAATTTGGTTTATAGCAAATATGTACAAATTGCATTTAACTTTGGAAGCATTCTGTAAATTATCACATGGTAATTATCGCCTTCTGCGATTAACGTACAACTCATCAGGCAAGCTTTATCAAGAACTAGTCAATTTATCTATTTTTAATACCTAGGCAATCCACCGGGTACAATGACCATACACCAAATCTCTATCAATTTTAGTCTCAACTGCAAAATTTATTCTAATGTTCTATGCTAATCGCCGGCAAAAAGTGCTTAAATAAATCTGTATAATACGTAATTCTATTATTTGTTGTTGCATATAGAACATTGAAGACTAATGCTGTAACAATAAAGCGATTTTCATTTTTATGTGTCAATAACCAGGCGCTGAATCGACAGAACATTCGGGTAATACAGTATTTTCGGTTTTCTTAAATCCAACATGGCAGCCAAATCACGTGAACAATTACAAATGTATGATGCACTAGCATCTATCAACTTAGAAAATGTATACTCATTCTGTTCAGCAGTTTTCCAAAAAGAAGCTTACGTCAGAAGGCAAAGACAAATCGGAACTGTAACAATATGGCTCCAACCTTTATAGGTACAACCTAATGATTTCCTTCTCTCGTCGAAAAGATGTCGTCCAAGAACTACAGAATCGGGCTTCATACTTTTTACTCGTATGGCTCTATAATAAGTCTACTCCTTTTACCTTATATTCACTTGCATTTCAACAATTTTGTCATGCCGCCGTGGAATATTATTGCACACTTGTCATTGGTAGAAATCTTTTTATGAGTATGATGGCCTGACCTTGCAAAAAAATACAATCGAATAGATTGTGGAAGAAATGTAAATAAGCCATGTTCCACAAACTGCCAGATCACGCGTGACGAAGATTGAGTCACCTGTCACAGGTCAGCTTTCACTTCAATATTCAATATTCACTTCAATATGGCAACCACATTGCCCTATTTGTTATAAACCTCATCACGGAACAATATGTGTGACGCTTGAAGCTACAATGGGAGTTAAACGTTGCGCTTATGGCGAATGTAAGAGTGATTCTCACATTGAGCACAAATATTATATGAATGATGTTTTTGTTTTGTTTTTCGATTCACTAAGGAAAAACCCACCGAAAAAAGTCTGAAAAGTGCGATCGATATCAGTGCCTGCTATCGGGCAGGCAATTTCAGTCGACACCAGGACACGTGTGTTTGTACCAAGCACTTTGTGGAAAGCAAAGTATCAGACCCAATACCGACGACTGCGAGAGGTGTTGAATGCGGTCTATTCAAATCGCGGAAGATAAGGTCGGCATCGAGCCAAGTGAACTTGTTTCGAAAATTGCCATGTATTGCTGGTCAACATACCCGTTGCAAAGGAACATTACTGAAATCATTAGAGTAATCAGTTTATTTCAAAGGATCGTTGGAATTGCAATTAAGTCTTGTAGCGACTTCGTTCTTAGAATCGTGGCGTATCAAATCGTGTCTTCCTCGAGTTCCAAATCATGCACAATATTTTTTTTCTAGTTGGACGTCGAAACGCCGACGTTACGGAGAAAATCCTTGAGCTGTGACACCGGCATCCTATCAAAGTCAGCTATGGTCGAAAACGTGAAAAGGATACAAGAAATTTCTCGGAAATTTAACACAGGGCACTAGGCTCACTCACGATTTAGCGCCATTTTGAATCTAAGCTTGACCTGTATCACGGTACTAGCAACCGGTTGCTAGGCCAACAGTCAGGAAAATATGTCATTCGGTTGTCATAGAAACAGGGGTTTTTCACCATTGCAGGGATTCATTTTTATTATTATTTTAGGCTGGGTTCCCATTTTAAATGAACCGATTGGTTACATTTTGTTAGAAATCCCAAACTGGTAGTCATGGAAACATTTTAATGGTTATTTCATGCCAGATATGTTTTGGTCTTTCGTTCTCAACCACTACCAGATATGATCATCAATTTGATCTTTTATTTTACATTTACATACATATTAATACAATATGATAAAAGTATTCATTGGGATTAGTGTTTTTCATCATTTCGCTAATTAGTTCTATATGGAATTACAATTTAATTAAATTTCATGGAAAATGTGTTTTGCCATTCGGCTGTGTAATCCAATTATAATCCAGTAGAGTTAAAGAGTTTAAAGCACATCAAGGAATATATTTAAACATTGTCTTACACGAAGCAAATTGTCCTTCGAGCCAAACAAAGAAAGAGATGAGAAATCTGTATAAGTGAATATAATTGCATGTAGGTCGATCCATACTTTTACCAAATATCAGTAAAATTGATCAAGATATCCGAGAAACTATGACATATATGGAAATACTAGATTTTGATATGGGCATTGTAGAAAAACATGTGAGGACACTATACTTGTAAACAAAGGGCATTGTGAAAGTTAAATATTAACATGTGAGGGCACTATTACCGTAAAAACAGCTGTTTGTATAGAGATACCGGTACTCTCGTCATTTTGCACGGAAAAACGTAACATTTGTTCATTTCAAGCTAATTTTTTCGGAGATTTGGGCTACATCTAGTATTTTGTGATATTAGTTCGTCCATTTCTTGTTCACATTTCTTGTTTATCGCAATGTGCTACTCACCCAAGTCAAATATTTGTTCAATTTCAAAGACCACTAAGTTATAAATTAATTAATGCAATAACTATGCTAATTAATATGCATGGAATTGCACCAAAATCTAATCAGCACATCTACGCATTATATATTAGCTGTGTGCCAAATTTCATTTGAAAAGTCAAATTGTAAATCTTGAGTTAGCAGTGGAACAAATTATAGTCAGAGGCACAGAGTCATGGTGTCACAGACACCGGTACCGCATAACTGTTGCACTACTTACGTTAGCTGTCTAAACTTCGGATATATTTTACAAAATGGTTTGTCCTAAATAAAACATGATACTTTTTAGAAAGATCCCAGCGATGACAACAATAATTGTATACAGTCCTGTCATTTGAATTATAAGGAAGTACACTTATGCCTTACGCCTTAGACATGAATTTGTTTTAATATGTAGTAATATTTTCACCTGGCTATCAAGCGGATGTGTGTTACGATATTTCATATGTTGTTTTGAAAACAACTTTTTGGATTAAGTTTGATATATTTTTCTATAAAGTTCCTTAAAGCATGGTTACCTAACTGTGCCGCGTCGGAAACATCCGAGGCAATATATTCCATGTCACACTGGTTTTCATTGACATTGGGTGTCTTAACTATCTCGATTTGTGACCCCATATCCTGCGAATTCTCAATATTACTGGGTTTATTAACAGTATCAGCCTCATGAGAAATGGGTGGTTCCAATTGACTCGTAATCGCATCAACAAAAAACAAAAAACATGTTGGGGGCAGTGCAAAGAGCGCACAATCAGCATTGAGAATCAATATACCCCATCCATCTATAGGCCATAGTATTATTAGCTTACAAACTACACATTTTTTCTTTTGCGTTTTTTTTTAATTTGTTTGGTGTAGTTGTTTTACACCTATCGCCTGAATAACTTGATGTGTTTAAGAGAAGGTAACTTACAACCCAACGGGATTGTCCGAATGCTGCTAACAACCAAACCGTATTCAACTAAAAATTTTAAAATGCACGCTTCAGACAAAAAGGGGAGTACTTTAGTCGGAATCAATTTAGTGGCAAGACAAACAAAATGCTCAACACGCACAAATTTTGACGGATCGCAATGCAACATCGTGGTTCATTCTTGATTATGATATTACTATTGCCAACTTCCTGAGCAATGGCTTCGACATACTTGTCAACAGAAACACTATCAACACTATTGCACGCGGCTGCATGCTTACGAGTTAAATTGAACAAAGGTGACGTTGATTGTTGTGTATACCTTTGTGGGCAGTCATCTTGCTTATCCACTGCCTCGACAAACAAGTTAAAGAAAAAAAAACAAAAAAAAACAATGCAATATAATAACCACCAATACATTATGAAAAAAAGACATTAATGATATGTTCCAAACGGACTTTGACGTTAAAACGATAACATTACGATAAAATCACAAAGAAGTAGTAACGCACATTATACCGTGATGAATACACAGCATAACTATTACATAAACATAAAATAATCAAAGATAGCAGCCAAACAAGGCGAAGATGATAAAGAATATGATTCAAATAGCAATGGATTCTAGCATAAATAAATCTTTCCGTGTTCGCCAAAAGACCTCCACACCCTCAACCACACACGAAATACCAACAGACCTTAAACGTATTATAGGTTAGCATCGAGATTGCTTCACAATAATTTTGCTAAATATGCTGTCTGGCAAATTTTATGTAACGGATTACATTGTCAATATGGTTACACTAAATAACACGATGATATCACACAATAACCTAATATTGCATACCATAACAAGATAATATATACATGATTAATGCACATCAAACCTTAATGCACGAGGTTTGTACACGATATTGTGACGAATTCTCTCCATAAACAATAAATTGACACCAGAACGTGATACGAGATAACTTAGGACAATTATAGTTTCTCGTGATCAACTATACCATTTCCAGACTGAGCAAGAAGTAATATTACTAATTATAATTTATTTACTTATACAGCACTTTTCACAGACGGAGTGTTTCTGTTGTGCGATGCCATACGATTTTGTCTACACAATGGTTGAAACTGTATTGTAATTATCATCTAAACATTAAAGAAAGGGTATGTTATATTGAGTTTTGTGAGCGTTTCTAAATGCCGTCAATCATAGGTGTATGCGAATCAATGTGTTCTACCCGAGCTGTTTGTTTAATAATAATAATAATAATAATAATAAAGAATTTTCAAAAACGACTCAGTACTATACTTTGAGTCAATTATTTCATCTATAAAAATATGTAACAAACAATTTTATTATGTGCATATAATAAAGACTTGTGTAATTATTGCACATAATTTGCTTATATCAATAAATGCACAAACGGTACACCATATTGAAGAATACATCCAAGTGAATAAAGTGAACAAGTCTCCCACATGGAGTTCATTAAATTGCCTTGCAACATCAACACAAATGTATATTCACAAACAATTTCAATAATTCAATGAACAAATATATTTCTCAGTTACCCACTATGATATGAGTGTCAACAAACAAACAAACACACACTTAAATCTAACTATTCTGATGTGTTGTGTGTTAAACAGTATTGCTTAGGTTACTAGGAGATCCAAGAATTCAGTAGTACACTATATTACAACATATTGTCATACAAGTCAAGCAATAAAAGTAAAACTCACCAGTGTCATCACAAACATCGGAAATAGTCGTGAATAATGCCTAGAATAGAATAGCTAAAATAAATTAAAATGAATTTGAAAGTAAAATGTGACAAAAGCTGAATACGTGTGATGACACATAACTCTACTTACCAAGAGTTTGAGAAAGACTACTTGGAGTTTCATGTCTTTTCGAATTTCTCGTCGATACTACTAGTAACATCAATGATTTCTTCACTGTAATAACTTATATAATATATAATAGTGATGTAAGAACTTGGTCCATTTAGTTGCTTACATTAAGCTTGAGCTTATGTTCAGATTATATACCACAAACTTGACATGACAAAATACAAGACTGCTATGAAGTGAAAACGTGTACTTCCCTACTATGGTCTGAATATAGTATTTTAGAATTATCATTTGTATATAGTGTCAATGACCACATGTACTTGGAATATGTAAGTAAAACCAGTGACACGCTCATACTGAGGAAAAGTATTGCCGTGAAAACATCAACCACAAACATATTGCTATATGAAAACTGATTAAAATAAATCACTATATGATCTGTGAACAGGATTAACATGACGGGAAAATATCAAAGGAAAATATCCGCTCAGATTGTATACATACACTGACAACCAGCAAAGTGATTGTTAAAATGAAGCCATATTGCTGTGAGAAGTTTACTGGTTATTATCTTCTTAAAACTAATTATTCTAATAAAACGGGAGTTAATGAACTTCAGGTCACCAGAGATATGCAGTTTTTGAAAGGTATATTAATTCACTATAATACCAGTAACAAGTTGTGGGTGATGAAGTGGTTTTGACCTCCAACGCAGTCATTCCTTATCAACAGCGGTGGATCAATGAGCATTGAATGATACAGGTAATGGTGTGGAAAATGTATATGGATGGAATACAATAACATCGAATCACACTTAGCTGGACATAGATATTATTCAGATGACGTTTCGGTGTAGCCAAAAAATTAACATTGAAATTAATTCAACTATACTCACCAGATCGAAAAGGTCATTATTGTCAGATGTACTACGAGTAGATATTAATTACTCAAAGTATTTGGACTGAAAATAGACTAATGTAATTGTGTTTCTTATATATTCGAACTCCGAAGGCGTGTGTTGGGAAATGCGAAACATTGCACGCGAGGGACTTTAGTACCGAGAAACTGTCTCCGTCTGCAGATTTCTAGTTGATAAGAATAATTTATAATTGATGTTGACGTCACGAAATAAATTATATTAACATAATGAATGCACATTTATTCTAAATGCATTGGTTGTTCACGTTATGAACAGTCACTCGAATCAAAATAACAAAGACAACTATTAAATCGCCTAGAATCAACGAAAACAGCGTGCGTGGTTTGTGGCAAATAAAAAAATATAGAACATCGGAGGAAACTGTTTCGCGGGATCAACAGAACTACGATATGCGAAGAAATCAAATTTGTTGTAGCAGAGACAAACACATCTCTCCCCTCTGTGTAGTTTTCGATAGTGTTTCGCTGGTATTCTTTGCAAGCAATATCACGGTAGTCTAAACGTTCTAGCACTTTATCATGCATTCGTCAAGATTTGTTTGTGTCATGATATCAAAAACTGTTATGGAAAGTCTCGCGATCGCGTATAGTACAATTGAAACGTAAGTCGTGGGCGATCCGAGTAACCAGCGACCCCTGACACTTTTCACGATTGGCTACGTTAAAATGATAGACATCTGCGCGACTATTCATTTGCATATGAAAGTACCCGGATCTGGTAAGAAATCTTACCAGTGAATTGCAGCCCCGGACAGTGGGTCATGCCTAAGTGCAGTCCATACTTCCGGCGTTCGCAATTTATTCACGCCACTATAGCCACTATAGCCACTATGGCAATATAGCCTACCAATATAGTGTGTGAGTATCTGTGTTTGTACTGGAATAAAATGGGCTAAAACTACATAAAATAGGTGTAATGCTATCTTAACATAAAGGTAGTTGGTAGAAACTATAATAATATAGGGGTGGTAATGTCACAACAAATGTTCGTTATTCCTATTCAAACCATGATGTGCCAACTTTTAACTATTGAATTTCGTTTCGATTCCCATAATTTTAAGCTTTGTTATATAATGATATAAATAAAGTGATGTTGATATCTGGCATAGTAATGTCATCTCATTAATAACTAGATAGCACTTGGCGGAAATGCAACCTGTGTCAGATTTCGTCAATATCAATAATCACAGTCACAGTTTACTTTGCCCCTTGACTTTGGAATCCGACAAGGTACAGTGAGCAGCAAGGGAGATATATTTGTAAAATTTGAAGGTAGTACATACGTTTCCATATTTGATCAGAGTACAAACTTCATCACATAGAGAGAAAATGGTCAAACGACAGAGGCAAATACGGTAAATCCAGCGAGTCTGCACACACTTCTTTCTTCACAGAATATCATTTCAACAGTTTCTTTGTGAATCATATATTGGGTTACCCTGTGATAAACCATTCGAAAATAATATCTTACGTCAAGGTTATACACGTAACCACAATATTTTCATTACTGGAAATAAGTCATGAAGAAGAAAGAAATGGTCCAACATCAGCATATCTCAATGGTAAGCGAAAATGGTGTATAGTATAATGTCAGTATTTATCCATCTGATACATAACTATATGGAACCCCATCTTAGAAACCATATATTTATATAAGACATATTATTGTCATCGGAAAGACAAGAAAAGCACAAGCACGAGTCCTAACTGTTGGGAATGCTCTCTGATATATTAGCGTGTTCCTGGCGTATTTACTTATACGAACATATTGTCTGCAAGACAGAAATCATGGTTGAACAAAATTGACAAACGTACATCAACACCAAAGTTATATAACGACTACTAAATAAGCTATTCAGATTTTGTACAATTGTTAACTCCTGTAATCATGCATGTATTTAAACAGGATACCCCACCACCAGATTCAACATGTTATGTTTGGCTGTGTGAATAAATTACCAAGTCTTTGCTGAACATACTAATACATAATAGTGGGCGACTGCCCTGCATAAATATGTACCCAAGAGTATAATGCGTAGACGAGTATGACGTGTAATAAAATGTGCGTCACGTGTGCTGTGTAGTCAGTTGGAGACGTGTAATACTCTGTTTATAAATTTCCTTTATCACAATTGAAAGCTAGAATATCATTGACCATACGACAATAGGCGGTGGTATGATGTTGCCGAATTATGTTGGGTAGCACCCAGAATCAGCAACGAGGGTATCATATTATGCTCAGCTTGGTAAATGTATATGAACGTGAACTACTGTTGCATTTTCTCTTTGTGTAGCGAACGAGACATTTTGACAGTGACTATTTTATATCGACAAAGTCTAGTGTTGTATACTACTTGTGTAAGCTAAGGTGATTGACCGATGATTGCATAACATTTCTTCTGACAAGCGAGTTTACTACGATCACGTGCCAGTAATCCTAATTTGGCATTCATTCTAAATTACAGTTATTCGCTGAAAAGAAAAAAATGTATCAATAGAACATGGTATGCCGGTCAATCTATGTCATATGACTACTATCTCAACTGGAGAAGTGAAAGTATAAATAAGCATAAGCACCATGCATGAATAAATTGTATTAAATCGTCGATGGGAATCTAGACAAAGCTGCTGATCTTGTATATGATATTATTCGTAAATGTGATTCATCAATGGTCAATGGTACTTTAATGAAATCCATCTCTAGGAATGTTATGATCATGTGAAAACATTTGTTGATGATCTGGATCTGGATGAGGAATAAAATACCAACATTTTTAATGAAATTTTTGTTTTTAGAAAATTCTTTGTTGAATTATTTTGCTACGCAGTGGCAAGGTACCAAGTAATGACGGAATCCTGATCGAATCTTTTAAAAGGCGCCAAATATCCTTATAGAAACGTTCTATTCTATTCGTGTATTTCTCCTGGGCAAGGAGTGAATTAATTACCCAAATCATGAAAAAGGTTCAAAAGATACACCACAGAATTATAGAGGCATAACCGGCACAGACCGGTTTCAAACAGAAATATCAAACAATCGATAATATTTGTGTTTTGTTATACTATAATGAACAAGATTTAGCTTATCCACGTTACCGTGTATAGTGTGCGTTAACTAATTAAAAAAAAAACTGTTGTCACGTTTATCACTATATCCCTATCTTACAAACTGGTGCATAACAAAGTTTTGTAAGCCTCTTAAGGATATATTCAGTAATGCATCTGTATCTGCTGCATCTGCATCAAGGATGCATTATTTCTCATCATTGTTCTGTTTTTATGATAATACATAGAAATTTGTTGCATTACTGCACATGGATGTATTTTCTTGGCTTATTGCGTGTGTATTATGTTCTGTTTGCGGACGATTTAGTTATTTTAGTTCGTCAAGCTCTTGTCAAACAAACTCCCTTGATTAAAGTAAAGTAATGGTTTTCAGCTCTGAAACTGGATCGTTTAAAAACGTTTAAAAGTATATTCTTTCTAAAAATATTTGGATGTCACACTCAACGATGGTGCTTGGTAACAAGACGATTCGGGGTTTGTAGAGATAATATATTTAGTCATGTTATGATGATTTGTTAAAAAATACTAGCAGTACTTCATGAATGTTAAATAGGGGGCTTTTATATTGGACATAAGCAAGTTCATCATAAATTGTGCCACCACGTTTCACTCTTTATTAATTCTTCTGTTTGTGTTAAGGAGATGTACTATATTCATTGCACACATTGCTATCCTTAAATATTGGTTGTACATTCGAAGTTAGATATATGTTCGAAGTTTGGCATATATATTATTCAAAACTTCTCTATCGAAGGAATCTAATATTGAAAACATATACATCAAATGGCAGATCTCTGTAATGCCCCTGCATACAAGACACTAGAAGAGATTAGACTAGATGAGAGGAGAAACAAGATATAACATTAGCTGTGAACAAAATGCAGTTTGTCCTAGTTATTACTGCCGATGTAATATATATTCTAGCATATTATTATTCCAACCTCTGAGATACAAAGTCAACGTTAAATCACTATTATTTATTTATTTGTTTGTTTATTTATTTATTTATTTATGTTTATACCACTTTTGATCACGTGCATCATTGTTCTCGCCAACGATTTATTCTTGCAAACAGGGTGAATTTATATGCAAATTGTAAAAAGCAACGCATTCGCAAATATGCAAAGTGTAAACGGTCACACTTTCATTCATATGCAAAGTGTAAATGCTACACTTTGTATCAAAAGTGTAGCGTTTACAATTAACATATCAATAGAAGTGTAACCGTTTACAATTTGCATATCAATCAAAGCGTTACCGTTTACAATTTGCATTACAAATTAAACAAAGTATATGCATTTAATCACACAAATCACAATGAGGGTGCAAATCGCACTAATTTATACTTTCTATGGAAAAAAAGTACTACAACACTAAAATTCAATATTGACACATTTGTTTCCGTCCTGGATCTTAATTTTAATTTGTTTAGAACAACAATCATTTGAAAGACACATTTCTCTGAATTCTGCATGTGATGTTGCAGTCACTGGTTCAGGCGGTGGCTGTTCATATCTTTCAACCTTAGGCTTGTGTACGGAATCGGAATCGTCAATTACGATGGCTGAAGTACTTGCTTTCGGTAGTGGAGGTTGGAGAGCATCAGATACGATTTTCTGAAGAGAGTTACTTGTTCGTTTATATGTTCTCAACCCATCATCCGATCTGTGACCAGTGCGTTCTTTGATTAGTTGCTCATCAAAGCCTTTTTCATACAACGAAGTCGCCGCAGTAACCTAAAAGTATGAAAAGAATGATTTGAGAAGTAAATATACCGACATTTATTTGCATCGCGTTTGAAATACGTTTTCACAATGTACAATATTTGTTTTCAATCTGCGAAATTCAAACACATTTGAACCCATCCCAAGATCCCACCCACCCCAGAATCACTTGAGACAAACTTACCTTACCCGAGTGTCCAGTATGATACCCATCTATTCCAGCCAGATCACACATTCTTTTTGGATATTGTAAAGTATTTACTCCAATCTTCTGTTTAGAAAATGTGAGCCCTCCGCTGGACGTCAGTGGACGTCGGTAGAAGTGACCTTTCGGTGGAATACATTGCAAATAACGTTTCAATAACTGAACAACACAACGCGTGTTGGAAGGATCGCCGTATTGGCGCACATTTTTATACGGGATTTTTCGCGAGTAATACAGTCCTCCTTGATTATTTTACACGGTCTACCATTAAATTCAATATAGTCAGCTTGATTGTCTGATCCTTGTACGAACTGTTCGGCTGTAAGGTTACTATGTTCGTCGACTGCTCGGAGAGCGAACACTTTACACACATAAAAGTAGACTGCATAACTCAAATTTGTAGCAGACTATGGAAAAAACCTTATCCCACAATTTGTTTTCATCATCATCTGTGTATGGTTCAGCTTGACGTTTAATAACACCTATTCCCCGTCTGTCTATACTCTTCATTACACCGTCCAGGGTGTGATGGAATTCCATAAATTCCCGAGCATGTGTATCCATAAAGCACAAGTCAACTCTTTTGCATTCGTCACGTAAATATCTCTGAATTGCGCTACAAAGCACACGCAGGCTATTAGATGGATATTCTGTTCCGTCTTGTCGACGAGCCTCGACAACAAAGCGACACAACCAAAATGAAAGTTCACGTACACCAAGTTCGCTGCATAATCTGGGAACAAATGTAAACACGTCACTACTGCTTACCCCGTGCTTCTCGACTCGTTCATTTCTGGCTCGGCCCCATTCATCCCACACAGACACTCCCCAGTTAGTACATCTACGCGTGTTTTTTTGGCACTCGCGAATTCTGAATGGCGCTATCTGTTCATTGTCTACAGGTAAACCGAAACGTTGACGTTCTTGTTGTTAACTTAAAATCTTCTTCTTCGTCGCATTGAGAGCAAAATCTCTCAATGTCATCGTTGTACTAATTTGAATCTCAAAGAGCATTCTCATGCACATTTGAAGTGGCACAATCTCACGCACAACCGAAACAGTCACTAAAAATCTCTTGCAATTTAATCGTTTTATGCATGGGGATGCGTGGTATAAGCCGTTAATCGCAACTCGTTGTCGTGCGTTTACAACTATAAAGGCCACAGTTAAACGGTGGCCTTTATAGTTATAAACGCACTCAAACTCGTGCGATTAACTATACATATCACTCATGGACTTGGCTTCACTTTAAAACAGAAAGAAGCACAATACCACAATGCGAGCAGTTATTGTAGTATAGTCGCGCGATAAATCTTGATACAACATATGGTTTCGTGCATGCAGTCTTGAAAAATTGACAAACACAAAAATATTAAAATTATTTCAATAGTTATTCGGGAACTATAGAAAATTACGTGCAATATAGTAGAAAAAGTTCCAGCAAACGATGCATTTTAATATTTGACATTTATCATAATTTTTAGTACACTGAACAAAAGAAATGAAACAGATAAAGTACACTATTATGTAACACTTAAACCTGTACCAAATTAATATGTTAATATGTAAACTTAATAATGTATGCTCGTTGGTGCAGTGAATTATTAAACATAAAGCTCCTGGTGAGTGAGGTTCTTGTACCTTACGAAGCAGTGCTGACGAGTTTCAATATACATGTAGTTGTGAATTAATTCCTCTGTTACCGTATATATATATATATATATATATATATACGGTAACGGCAACGGTGAAACTTAGCTTATTTAAATCGGTCAAATTGTGCGTCCACTTAAAGATCCATGACTCCGAAACATGTGCAAAGGTTTATTTTGAGTGCAGTCATTAGGTACCACCAATACCACCATTTACTCTATCGGCGTCATACAGTTATCAGCAATTACATGTCTTTCCATCATATTTTATATGAAACACGAAGTTTGGGGACGCATCTCAATAATGTTAAATGTTGTGAAGATTTGTTTACTAAGAACCGATAACATGAGGATATGGGCATCTACTAAAACATTACATACACACTAAAACATTGATAATAGAAAACCTGACAAAAATGTGTTTTGTGAATATGCGTTTCCAGGCAAAAATTCTATTAAATACATATGGTTTAAACAAATTAAAACAATGTTTTGCTCTTAGTTACCTGTTTTTGGAGAAATTCACCCAAAACTAACATTGTCACCTAAGGAGTTTCATTTAGTACCACATCGATCATACATTTATTTAGTTAGGTATACATAAACATTCAAGGTAAAATTGATAACAAATTGTAACATTGACCGGACAACTGTCGATGATGGGGATAGATACCTTTTAGATGATTATATATATATATATATATATATATATCAACACCCACTTTATTCTTTATTTTAACAATCTGCCACATCTTTCTAAATTCTCTTTTAACTCTTTTGAATTTCACAGTTGAATAGGTGAATAAGAGGGAAATTGGGGCGTTATACCCTAAAAGTACAAATGTTTTTTACGTATTAATAAATATTAGTTGCATATACTAAAGATGAATGAAAGTAGATATGTTTTTAAGTGTTATTAATTTCAGTATTGTAAATCTCAAAGTAATCAACAATGTTGGGCATTATCAGTTAAAAAATATTATTTTCATACGGTATGGGGGAAGCTTGGCTATCACAGGGGTGGGAAATGAATTGACATTTTTAAATATATTCAAGCAACGTTGCAGAGACGTAGACTTGCAACAGTGGTCAGCTGCAGTAAATGACAGCCCGAAACTTGTAACATATAGATGTTTTAAAACCATTTCTGGCTGCGAGAGTTATTTACTTAATTTTGATAGAGGACATTTGTTAAATGTGCTTCGTACGTTTAGAATATCAGCACATACTTTACACATTGAGACAGGCAGGAGACAAAACGTTTCTAGAAATGAACGATACTGTAATTTTTGTCGTGATATCGGTGAAGACGAGTTTCATTTTCTGTTATGCTGTCCACTTTATTCTGAAATGGGGGAAATATACTTACCAGCTTATTATTATACTTACCCAGATCCAATTAAATTTAATAGCTTGATGAAAACAAATAACAAACATTTACAGAGAAACATAGCATGCTATTTAATACAGGCATATAATATACGAGATAGTATTTAAAAAATGTGTTTTTCTTCTCTTTTGTAACCTTTACTAGCACTTCTTGTACTTATTATTTTTGTAACATTCTTTGTACATAAGACCGGAGGCCAAAGTACTGAATAAATTATTATTATTACTATAAAGTGAACCTTGGAGAATGGTAGTGTTTGCAAATACTGTACATTTGTTCAACATCAGAGTTTTCCATTATAATAGACAGAATATAATCAATAATTGTATTGCTACATATTAATCAAGTATGCCTTTACGTGCACTTATAGTAATCATAGATAGTCAGAGCCATAGCCCACTTCAATGATATTCTTACCATCTCAAAAGCAAAAACAAAAGTATATTTGTGATCATTCTGGCGGAATTGTTTTTGTGTTCTCTAAATTGTTTTGATTAGTATATACAAAGAAATACAATACATTACTCTATCGCGTTTTTGTATACGGTATCGCGGGTATAAAGGTGATCATCATTTCACTAATTAACTCACAGGTAATTTTTTATTACTTTTTTTACATTATACTCATTTGGTATTTATGTGTGTTATTCTACTTGATTTTTATCATGTTAAAAACCAGTGCAGAGAATGTGTATTTCCACTACGTACCTGCAATAATCGATATAGAGGCGACATCCAGCAACGGCGTGTTGGTACAACTATGTATTTAAAGTTAATGATGACAACATCGAGGTTACATCGGTTTAGTTAGTAAGTAAAACGGAAAAACAGATCTGTTATTACCGTCATTATAATTTAAAATACAGTACGACGAATCATAGTACCATAAATGATTAAAGAATGCGTTTTTTTATTGTAAAAAACAACTTGTATTCAAATTAAAACTTTTATATATGTGATACACGTCTTTTGAAATTTAAGTGCAATCCTTTTCCTCAGAAAGAATTCGCTGATAGACACTGATGAGATACAGCTTGATACTTTATCATAGAGGGCGCAGTTCGCTCTCGGATTGAGTTGCTCTTTCTGATAGATATGCGTTTGACCCACAAAGAACTTTTCCAATAATATAGTGTTAATGTTAATCATAATATTAAGAATTTAAATATATAATAATAATTCTACTAACGAACACGAAGAGGCATAAATGTAATTCATAACATTTTGAACAATTTGATATCAAGAGCACTTTCTTTAATGTCTTTTTAATTTTCTACTCTATTTATAGATTTTACGATTGGGTATGTACTATACTACATATCAGAAATATCCGGTAAGCCACATATATCACCAAACACAATAAGAAAGGTGCAGTGCAGAATTCATAATAACGGACATTTTTACACAAAAGATCCTATAGAAAATATTGACACAGTTAAATTAATAATTGTCACGTTTTCACAAACTTGCATACAGTTATATTAAAAACCATAGTCTCGCTATTCTGCATGCTTATGTTTGAAGTTTAACACGTTATAAGTACAAGCAGTAAACCAGGATCTGGCATTACATGATGTTATTATAACAAGTTCAGACTGCAAAATGTTCGTTACAAGTTCATTGTTTACTGTGGACTACCAATAGTCCAATACTCCACTTCACAGTCTTTCAATTCGACTGCGCACAATGCACCTATGTACCATGCGTTACGACGGCGTGAACGCCTTGCAAGTCGAGTAACGAATAACCACGAATAGAGAACTGTTGACATTACACTGCAGATTTAGCAAACTAATCTGTCACTGTCAAAGCAAACCCATCTGTCACTCCAAATTGCACTAGTAAAATTCAATACATCCACCTACATGTGACTGTAGATTACATAATACGTATTTATTTGATTAAATTACACAGCACCAACTCAAACGTTTTTCACAATACTACAACATACATTCACAAATTATAATAGTCTATATAACAAAAATAAATAACAACAAATTAGTAAATACGACATCGGAAATCAAAGTTCAACATTAACATTATCATTTAAGCATTTGAAAACGAAATAGTTCATATACACATAGTAATTGGAAATGATTCAACCAACATTCTTAAAAACACAAGTGTATTTTACACTGAAATAACAATATATGAATTTCTTTTTCATTTACATAGTTTGATAAATGTATTTTTTAGCTGGCTGTTATATTTATGTATTCATATGCAGTCGAATTAGTGTTGTCTCTGCATTGACCATTATAAACACTGAAGTATATTCTTTATGTTTGAAGAGATTACATATTGTTGTGGTTCTTCAGTTGTTAGGAAAGTATCAAGTTTAAATAACTTTCGAAGAGAATGTATTTCTCTAAAAATAGCATCGAGGTAATTTTATACTGTTTATCCCAGATATTTATGTCAAAATATATGAATATGAGTAGGCTTAGACACATTACTGACACACAATTTGACACATGCACATTTATCTAATATAACATATGTTTTATTTTGTATTCTTTATTAAAAATGACGTGAAATTTTTACAAGAAACGAAACTGGACTTACGGAAACCGTTGAAAAAATGAATGATTACATAATTACTATCCAGTTCAAATTTAGAAATTTTGGTTATGATTTACGCTTACAATGAATGAAATATGTACACTGTCATTTTCGAAAATTTGTAATAGTTAGCATATTTATCTAATCACAATAAAGTTCCGAAAAAGTTAACAATATAAAGAATATGTTATAGAAATTCAAAAACATTTGCTAAAGGCCGCGAGTATATACGGTGTATTAGGTGTATGTCGTTCATAATGCTTAGACCGAGTTGACCTTCTTGTACGTAATACAACTATCAAAATAATATATTGGTCACCTTTGTTGTTTTGAACTTAATAAGAAAACACCCAGTCATTGGAAATTGTACATTAGGTGTGCACTGGGGCAGTGGTTTCTCTATATATGCAGCATAATATACTATGTACAACTAATTTGTTTATCAATGATAGACTTTGCGTGCAAAACAGAAGACATGCAACAATTCAATTGATTGACAGAGAAAAAACGTAGTAAGACATTTATTTTTTAACACACCACACCTAATACTACATGTGAATTCCCGATACAATTTTATGTTTAAAATTGGCTACAATGGTGTAATCTCAATTGTCGGGAATCGAGTTGCGGAAATTAATTGCGGGTACTCACTGATATTTCGTAAATGTAAGCTCACCTTTTAGATGTTCTATATGTAGTTTACAACTCATCCCGATCATCACCGAAATTAGTTTCAGAAATTTGTTGTCATTTGATAATTGTGGATAATTAGATAATTTTCAGCATTGGGAATGGAATACATACTAGTAAACTGTATGTTGTAATAATTATAATTCCATGATATTTCACCATAAAAAAGTTTTGATATTCAATTGCCAATTAAAACGAACCATATGTTAGATAGATCGTGTTTATGCAACAACTGATGCTAGAAAATTGGTTGTTTTTATTATACTGTGTATTTGGTCTTAAATCTACCATATCAATAAATGCAGTGTTAATTGTTACAGTCTTGTAAAACTAGTTAAATGACAAGATAATAATCAATTGTGTAAGAATATTTGAACATCGGTCTTCTGTGATTGATTTTAATATATCATGATGTTCAACATATACTTTACCACTGTAATACAATATAGTGCATTTCAAGTTCATGTTTTCAAGTTGCATGGTTTCTATAATATCTGTGGCTATAAGAGTATGATATCGGTAGGATTATGCAGATGATCTCAAAGCTTAATTTTTCCGACCATATTTTAGGTTTCAGCATATGGTCTACTCTCTTCAACTCGATATAATCTACTATATCGGTAAATGTTAAATACGTGACAATGTGCACTACTGATAATAATTTAAACTACTTCACTAATTTAACAACAAAATATGCACTTGGAAGCTCACAGCTTTTTTCATTTTTTATTGGCAAAAATATCGTTCACATTGAGGTAAAGATGTATGTTAAACCTAGTCCTCTATCTTTGTAAGATAAAATATATTTTAAACTATCGACATCGTTTCAGCATCATCACTGCGCGGTGCGAATTTTATTTATAGAATATGTTTCATATTTATTTAAATCAACAATTTCGATTTTACGACAGATTGTCAAACTGTTTACATGCCGTATTTTTACACTTAATTTGAAAACGTCGTCAGGTGAATGTCAAAAGGATATTTAACACAGATTTGAGTATGAAACTCACACCACCCATACACAGTGTGTATTATTATACTCTATTTCTTTGAAGGATTAGTTGTTTGTACTCGATTTCTTTGAAGCATTAGTTGTTTTTAATCTATTTCTTTGAAAGATTAGTTGTATTTTAAAGCATATGGCATTTAGTATAATCTCCAAATGATTATAATGTCAGCAAAGGTGAAGTTGCCTAAATTCTGATTCATGGCCTACCATTTATATTTGATTGTCTATGTCATGTTAACAAAGTGTTAACTGCTTGATTTCAAACTTGCCACAACAACAACAACAACAACAACAACAACTTGGTATAGCAATGAATCCGATGTTTTTGGAATCATGCAGAAATTATTATTTAGTACCAGCATGATTTGTAATAGGTGGAGTCTCTCATGAATAATTAATCAATCATTGGAAAAGGTGTGAAATCCACTTAAATGCGACAAATACTCAGAATTCGCACTAGACATTGAAAAAGCAATCTGTTGAGCAATCTGATATACGGCTCCATGAATGGTAAGTGTTCATTCCATATGTACACGTTTTGCTATGACCCTTTTTATGTTTTTACCCTTAGAAAAATGCTTGTTTTGACAAATATTGCCTTCGCCTGCGTTTTCCGTCCACAACGTCGTAATACGCCGGCTTGTCACTTTGGAACTACAAATGTCTGGGTGCATCCTTGGTTCTACTGTAGTATATATCCAATCACTGTGTCAAATTAACCAACAATAAGTCACCAATGCTCATCGTTTATTTACGTTTTGTGTCACCACAACGTGGCTATCAGCAATGTACGAGTTCCTGGCAGTGTAATACTGACACTTTACTGTGATCTCGTCAGTATATATATGTTTTACTATGGGATTCATGCATTACCAGACTATTATTCGTTATTCACTGTTTTAAAATATTATTACATTTTTAATAATTTCACTGATATTATCATTCTTAGTGACTAGATAATGTTTCGATTGATTGGTCGATTGAAAATAATTCATATACCATATGTGTCTTGACTTTACTTAGATTTTGCACAATAAAGTCAATATCTGAACAAAATAAAAATTAAATTACATTTTTAACAGGGCAAACAAGAACAGTATGGATCTGTACAATTTTGAAAGTGTCTACGTGATTAAGTATACATATGTTCCCGTATATTGTTATAATTTATAGTTTTCTGTAAATGGTCCGTGTCGTATTTATCGTCTATTCTTTAAATGGTCATATGTACATCGGAAGAAATTTTTTGGCATGGTCATCTCAATTGCTGACATGACACTCGGGCACCTGTTTGATTACGGGGCGATTAAAGAAATTAAGAAAATGGCTGCCACTGGGAATATCCACGGTATAGTGATGCAATACCCACCAAAACAAACAGTTTTTCGTAACAGTTATCACTCTGGAAATAAAACATATTTTATGGCATTACGAATTTGGTTTGAGTTACTTATGAATAACTTGATTACATTGGTCATTTTGCTCACGGACTCAGGTATAATGGCATTTTCGCATACTGTATTATATTCAGGACACCTCCTTTTGATTTTTGTTGATAAAATCTTGGAAGACTGAACCTCGCCTTCACTGAAGTTCATTGACTCGAATCGCCTAACCAAGTGGTATTGTTGTAAACACTCAATGGCACTTTGCGTTCTGTTGGAATATTCTTATAACTTCTTTTTTCAGTATTCTATTGGATAATATTTCTAAAATGTACAAAATCCGAAGCCCTTGGGGTGCTAACAGGGATCAATGAAAGATCTATTGTAGATTAATTACACAATGAAGAAATGCAACTTTATTATTGTACAGGGTTTTACAATAGAGATCCCTAATTTGACATACAATCATTGCATTGAACAGATTGGTTACTGTTAGTGTGTATTGTTTGCACATTACAGTTCAGAATGCCTTATTCACAGTGTGCTATCGAAAGTAAATTCACGTACTTACTATTAAACCAATCAGTAATAATGGCCAATTTTGAACGAACTAAGCTTAGAAATAGAAAGAATGGTTATTGATATGTCTCTAAACGCGTTATATTTATTTTTACGTTTTAATTTATAAAATATATTGTTGAAATTGACAATCTGTAGATTTTATAGTAGGGAATTTTGTTTAGGGTGTCGATTCTTGTTTGTAAGCGTTCGAAGCCCTACAATTCTATTTTTGAATTTTTCATATTTGGACATGGTTGACTGTCTACTGCAACAAAAATAATTAAAAATAATTTGAAAATATCAAAATACTATGCTATACGTAATTGTTTTGTCTTAAAATGGGTAGTGTCCACGTTTTAGATATTCATCTGGTGAGATAGTTTCAAACCTGCATAGCTTCTGGAAATTTAGAAATTAGGAATTTTTGCACTATGTTTGCACTATGTAGGGAGAACATTCAGATTTGTTATTATAATGTTTTGTTCTTTATCAATGATGAAAGAAGTGTCAAGTAATTTACAATCAATGTACCATTCATTAATTTCCATTATTTATTTACAACATTTTATTGCATTTGTTATGATAATTTGAGCGAGTTTACTTAGTATGTTATATTTATAGTAAAGCTCCGAAATTTTATCAGTGTAAAGACAAGACTTTATGCTCATAAAACCTACATAAAACCTGCATCTATACTATAATTTTGTTTCAGATCTCAAGTTGAGAATGCAAGCAAACTGCCAAGTGTTTTACTCTTACGGTACATTACTAAATGACGGCGATTATAAAACTGGGTTTGATGATGATTCTTACAGTTATTCATATTCTAATTATGGCATTTACCATTCTGAGAACATGCAATCAACCTACAATCCATGTTCTGATGACTGCAGTAAGTTTGCTGTACTTTATAGTAATAATAAGAAGTATGCGTTCCGTAATTGGCAATATTTAAACGAGAAAAATTAATGCACAGCGACACACGTACTTCAAGCTATAACTATATAATGAATTAATATGAGTAATGATTTCTTGCTTGTGCAATACCAGATTGAACTGATTATCATAAAGTAATACTAAAATGTGTACATGCAGTCTTTACTTACAATAATTGCTGTAAAATCTGACTATTTCTGTTTTATTAACTTTTTAAGATAAATTTTATCCGTATGGATCAGTGTTTAATGATAATGCAAACCCTCCCAATGACGACCAAAGCTCCGGGGAAATTAACGTTAATCATGCGTTCCCGTTTTGCGGTATCAGTTATAGCTCATTATGGGTAAGAAAATCTGTTCATTAGATTCTAATGTTTACTGAATTGTTATGGTTATATTGTTAATTCCATATAGATTTTGAACAACAAAAGAAATGTATAATACAAAGACAGAATCATTTGCATTTTATTAGTAGTGTCGGTATATGGATTGTTTTAACATTACCTGTAACTAAACAACTACCATGTTTGTTGTAGGTAAACACAAACGGAGTGATTTCATTTCTGAACAATATTCGGGAATTTACTCCATTGCGATTTCCCCTTGGCAATTATTGGACCATGATTGCACCTTTTTGGGCAGATGTTAACACATGGAATGGTGGGAACGTGTATTGGAGGGAAACCACAGATCCCAAAATCATTGCACGTGCCATCAAAGACATCAACACGTACACATGTGATTTGTTAGATGTTGTATGGGTGTTCATAGCTACTTGGGACAACACGGCTCCCTTTGGTTTTTCAGACGCTATCAGGGAACTGGTGAGGAAATGTATAGTTATATGTTAAACTGAATGTTCACAATAATTGCATGCAGAATACAGATGTGCCCACAATAATATTATGCACAATACCGATGGCTGCATATATAGATAGAAACCATCCAAACGCAAGTCATAATCATGTGAACAACTTGTCAATATATGCAAATGGCGTAATATAATATAGCATGAACGAATATTACATACAACTGTTATTACTTAGCACCTACGATAATAATTAGAGTTTTCTATGAGACAGAGGAATACATTTCAAGCAGTGCTGATATCGGATGGCCAGAAATCATTTGCAATATATAATTATTGTGACATTGAATGGACAACAGGAGGAGAAAGTGATGGTATCCTAGGCATCGGCGGGATACCTGCTCAATTGAGTGTTCTGGCGACTAAACTTTCACACATTCCAATACGCAACAATTGAGTTGAGAGTGTTTTCAATTCATATTGCCTATTGACACTATTTTAATTGTTTAAATTTAATCTAGGTAGGATTTAACGCAGGAGATGGTGTGACGTTCTTTACAGTACCATCATCGTTTCAGGCAGAAGTGATTGACATCGAAGAGACTACGAATGTTGGTGTTCCTGGTCGATATGTATTCCAAGTTAACGATGTAAATATTATTGAGTTATGCTTGTGTGAAGGTAGGCCCATAAGTTCCTGTATATGTAATGGAATGTTTAAGTTACGGAGTGGGTATTGCTGCATGTGTTATCAACATATATATTTAAATAAAAATGTGGAGATGAACAGAGAAAACAACCCGTGTGTACAGAGAACAGCTCATCCCACCCAATACATGTGTGTGTGATCAAGGGGCACTTGTTCCACCACCACTCGCCTGCTTAGCTCTGTCAGTGGAGTGAACGGTCTAAGATTTGACATATTTAGGTAAAGGGTGTTCAAGTGCCGGGTCTCACCACTAGAAAGAAACGTTTTGTTTTTATTAATTGACGAGGAAGTCGCACTTGTTTATACCCGTTTTGATATTCATTGTGTTGTTCATATAGGTGATTGTCCGTCGTTATTTTCCAACAATTCAATTTTAGACTTCTTCTCGAAAACTACCAGTCCAATTATTTTAATATTTGATACCTTGGGTGGACCACTGTTAGATTTTTCCTTTTGTGACAATATCTACAATTCTCTATTGGCGAATATTTTTTAGTCTTTGGTGAGAAGGAGAACAAATACCAATCAGTCGTGAAAGAACTTACCAATGACTTACTACTAAGGGGTGGCTCAATGTCTAACTACCAGCCCATTGTTTTCATGTTGCGTTCAATGCTCCTCATTGTGCTTTTCTTTGTTCTGAACAGTCCGCGTTTACCAGTTTCTTTGTTCTGAGCAAAGCCTGTTTACTAGGAAAGAACTATTTTTAATCACATTTACTCGTAAGCACACTGTTTTTAAGAACTAGTTGTATCCAAGGGGATAGTACAAGTTTTTCTTCATTTGTTGATATAAAAGTTACACACGTGTTCGCTGTGACACACAGATGACGCCCCAAAACACAACAAACTAAATTCGTTAAATTCGTACTCCTATGTAGCCACTGCCGTTAAAAAACTATTTTGGGGTCTCGATCAGGCTAGACTCATTGACGCTGTCTGTTTTAGATATTCATCGTCCATTAATTAATGACAATAGCATATTAGTCAAACTCACAGCTATTCATTGGTTAATGTTATATTTCCAGAACCCAACTGCGTGGTTGTAGGTTGTAGTCGTTATGAAATTCACACAAACGAAATAAAATGGGCCGAAGCTAAGACCAAATGTGAGATGGGTGGAGGAAGACTGGCAACACTCAATACCCACAATATTTACACGACAGTCAGACAATACATGTTAAAAAATGCTCTTGACGAAGAAGTTAAAAAAGGTTTCTGGATTGGACTCAATGATCGAAACAGCGAAGGTAGTTTTGTTTGGTCAGATGGTTCAACGTTGGAGCAAGGAGACTTCACTATGTGGGCTGCTGATCAACCAAACAATAACCATCAAAAAGATCCAATCAATGGCCAGGACTGTGTGCAATTATGGCAAGTATTTAAATTATAAGGTACAATAGATAATAGAGTAAAGTAATGTATGAGTTAATGTATAGTTATAGTTATGCGCATTGTATTGCCCGTTTCTCACATGTACTTTCTACTATGATATCTCGTTCACTCAGGGCAGAGAGATCATTGAAGTGGGATGATGAATACTGCGGGGATAATCTTGATGGAGGTATACGAAAAAAGGGATACATCTGTGGTAAGCATTATAACTATATTATAATTCTTGTACAGACACAATGGAATTATTACTATCAAATTGTGGAGATTGAGAGCAATTATTTGAATTATTCTCACCTCAGCTACAACGAACAATATATCGTCGTATTAGACGTAGGCTAAAACTAATTTATTCTTATTATAATTTAATTGGCATCGAATCACATCGGGCTATACAACATTGACCAACTATCATGTGCCTACTAATAATTGTATTCTTATACTAGAAATGTGTGCTTGTTATCAGATCTATGTACTGATAAGTGAGACTGCCGAAATTCAAAGAACATCGTGAATATTAGATATTATCCATGATAAGTGTGCCTTGTAACATTCAGGTGTAGCATAGCTCTAGACTGCAGTTCTCGTCATACCATTGTTTTGATAAGTTGGGACTATGAACATTATTCAGTCATATGTGTCTTCGCTTTATTATTTTAGAAATTCCTTGTTTACGAAGAGCACCATAGGATAATGAGCCACTACCTGGATTACACAACATATCATAAAACATTTTTAAACATAACAATTCAAACCGATGTGAATATTTTGATATGTCAGTCAATAAATGTTATTAGATAATAAAGTAGATGTAACTAGCAAACGAGTTCTTTAATTGCATGGTACTTATAACCATTGGCATCTGCAATAGACTGCTGTAAATGCAATGATCCCCACAAATGCATGTGCGTCAACATTCCATGTGCTGCCGAGTCGCCTTTACACGTCATTTCTGTCCTGTCCATATGTCTGTCTGTTTTTCTGCGAGCTGAACTTTTTTCAGACATTTCTTAAACGGATTTTATCCAGGAGATTGAACAAGTTTTGCCAAGTTGGATATATCACTGCTTTGAGATGATACAGAGGATTTAAATTTAACAAGAAAATGGAGGAGCAAATTTACTGAAATAGAAACATGTTGCGTGTACTACGCAAAAACTGTACTGCGTAAAAATAGCATACTGAATAAACGAAGATGATTTGATGATTCGATCGATTCGGATCAACACAATCTGGCAAGTTGAGTGTCTGATAAAAACAGCCATTTGTTGTGACTGCATATCGCCCGTTCGTATAATATAATATAAGTGGTATACATTGTAGGCCATACGTGGAACAGATTCGTTTGTTCGGTTGTTTTTTGTTTGTTTTTTAGGAGGGTGAGCAAAAAATGTCATGGATAAATGCATTAAGTTCATTATCTATTTCTTGAAGATTAGGTCAAATTGAAACTGCGCATTGTGGGTTTAAATGTATTTTTCCTATTAAATATAGATGTGTAACCGGACTTTGCTGACCGAAGACCCAACACGACATTAGTTGCAAGAATAACGACCGTGTGTAATTAATTTAGGTAATGATTTGTCGATATTGAAAATTAAATTTGGAAATGACCATATTGTCTCTCAAACATAAACCCCTGATGCCCTGATTGGAATACATCCCCTGTGCATTGACAGGCACATATATAACCTATTGGCTGATATTTTAGTGATATTGTATGTCCAGTATGAAAAATATGTAATGACGAAACGTCATTTATTGCATCGAAATATTAAGTAACATACCATCATATTCGCAAATGTGGTTGCTGTCACAGGAAGCTTCACACAACAATAATGTTTTAACTAGGTGAACACTCAATATGTGTGATAATATGGTAAACAAAAAACACTTAATTTTGGAACAGTACACGATCAAAATATTAATAAAATATATTTGTATTATCATAATATATAGCTAAGAATATAGGTAACATCTAACAGAACAACATAATATAAAATATGTTCAATGCGGTACTTATTTTTATTTAGTTTAATTGTAGTTGCTAGTTCTTTTAGGTGTATTTAAAGACTAAGCTTACCAACTACATCTCTCGAGACACAATCAAGGATACTCGCGTCATTAATATGCCGTGTTCTGTATTAGAATTCACATCGTGCCCATTAAGCAAATTATAATACGTTAAGGGTGTTCCGTCTGGCTACATGTACATTCCCTTCTCCTCTTCACTATTACCACCAAACCACAGCATACCTAAATGATGAGTTATCTACCAATAATATTAACAATATATGTTCTATGCATTAGAAAACAGTGTTGTACATGTGACGTACTACACACAGTCTGAACGTCTTTGATACTAAAAAGCACATGAAGCAGTGAATTACAAAATTGATGTTATATGCTTATATTAAAAAGTTTTTTTTTCAGCCGATTAATATTTTGTTTCAAATTCATTACGTTTTTTTCATTTTATTAGACTATGAGCATATGTTGAATGGTACTGTAATGTTAAAAATTTCAATTTGTCAGTGAAAAATTAAATATACAATATTAAAATACGTAGCTTCTTTTTGGATTCAATGTGGGTGAACTTAAATGTATCTAATGATTGTTGAATATTATGATACATACATAGGAATATTTTAGAGATGACTTAATATGAAACAGAAATAATGTGATATTATAAGTGGAACAAATCTAGAATTTGAACACTAATTTTAATATTCGAAGCGATGGAACTCCGGTTTTCATTTTTAAATGAAAACATTATGTCTAGCCGGTGAACTTAATGTAGTCAGCGCTATTTGTAATATGTAGCTATATTGTAATTTTATTAAAGAACAGCGGTTCAATCTGGTAGATCTTACCAATAAGTTTTCAAGCCAAACAATATAATTTAGTTACATGGCTGGAAAAATCCACTGCATGTCAACGACTTATTACACTCGACAGTGGGCCGGGCCAGTAAATTTCGTCTTTTAAAAACTCATATACTTCGTCTTCGCACTAGCGTGTGGATCGGATATTGTTTTTTCAGCAGCTGGTTTGTTGCATTGTTTATAGATATGCTTCGTTATTCCTGATTATTTGTTGTTCTTGTAAACATATATTAAAAACAGTATATTATTGTACCACTACGTGATGGTTGTTCTAATATACTCATTATGTACATCGCAAAATGAAGGCGATATTCCTGATGTCATTGAGTGAATTGTAGCATTGATCTGCTAGCTAATGTCACACTTGTATATAATGTTATATAGACAATGTATCATGACTGTTGAGTTCGCACATCACTACCATTACAATTCTAAATGTGTAATATCAAACTATAGGTCTTATCAATGATGTGGATGTTTTGTTTATTTTGATGTATCGTACCTAGTAATTGATACAAAACTGATTATGGTTTCAGAAATATGTAGGAGAGAACGAAAATATTTAGTTATGTGTGCTGACATAACTGTTCATGTTAATGGTTATCATATTTAACATATCATCTGTTATGATAAATATAACACAGAACGAAAAGACTTGCACATACTTGCAGCAAAAGCCACAATATCACAATGGATGGATACTGTGTATAACAGTTAAAACGACAATGGTAAGACGTATTTAACTTAGTTTACATCACCCAAAGAGTGCTCCCACTTGAAGCTCCAAAACATGTGCAAAGTTCTATATGTCGAATATCATTAGGTCATGCTGATGGTTCCATAACACTAATTAACCTATCAGCGTCATTCAGATGTTAGCAATAAAGATTTTTTAATAATTTTTTTATATGAAACACAATGTTTATCTCAATAATGTTAGCTGTTGGGCTCGCTGTTGAAGCTATATTTATTAACAAGTACCGATGATCTGTGGATCTTGGCAACTACTGATTACTATTGACAATTACAACCTGAAACATTGACAATAGAAGACCTGACAAATATGTGTTTTGTTTACATCCAGTTTGTAGGAGTTTGAACTATTGAAATGCGTTGTCTGGCAATAATACAATTGCATGCATGTGGTTTCAAGAAAATACACCCACTATATTCTATATTTTAATAGAATGACAGTGTTCAATCTGCCACACCTTTCTAAATTCCTATTTAATCTTTTGAATTTCACAGTTGAGTAGATGAAGAAAGTTAACAGTATTTATCATCATATGCCTTCATGCAATAATAGTATTGCCTCATATTTTGCAACTATGCCTTTAACGTGCACTAACAATCAAAGAGTTAGTCAGAGCCGTAGGCTGCTTCAATGTGATTTTGACTACCTCAATAGCAAAAAAAGAAGGAATAATTTTGAGCCTTTTGCAGAAATTATGTACTCTAAATTGTACTCTAAGTACTCTACACACATTATGTTAATTATGATAATTGGTCAAAATAGAAAACACAATTTTGATGATATGTACATTTAATGCACAATACTTGTTATATGCCATTTTGTCTGCTTCGACAAAACCTTGATTTAATATTTTACCTGATTTGTTTCAATAATTAATTGATCTAGTAGGTGGCAATATAACATAAATTCACATAGCTATTTCTCTACCTGTCAAGTTTTCAATATGACAACCATTTTTGTTAAAATTCTGAACAGAATACTAACAATAATTATTTATCTATCATTTTGTTTCTCTGTTTTATAATATTATTTAAATGACATGGATGTAAACTGAAAATTAAGTGAAAAGGGAAAATATAAATTATATTAATTCACTTGATAATTTTATATTAAAAAGGCCACAAGTGGCGGTACTCGACTGTCGGTACCGAATGTCGGAAATCAGTAGTCGGTACTCACTGATATTTTCTAAATGTGATCTCACCTTATGGATGACCTACATGTAGTTCACAGCACAACCCAATCAACACTGAAATTCGTTTTACAGGTAATCTCCGGGAAATGATGAAATGTACGTTTCACAGTAACAATAATGATAATTTCATTATATTTCACTGTAAACTGTATTTCATTTTTTTTGTAAAACTAGCTAAAATATAAGATAATAATCAATTGTGTAACAATATTTGAATATCGAACTTGTGTGCTTGATTTTAATATATCATGTAGTACATTTAGTAAATATAGTAAATTTCAACTTGCATGTTTTCATAATATCTATGGGTTTATAAAGTATGATATCGGTATTTTTATAGGATTATCCAGATTACCTTAATCCTTTGGACCACATATCAACATATGGTATATTTCTCTTTAACTGTATTTGCTATATCGGTAAATCGGTAAATAATAAATGAATGACATTTACAATAATCATAACAAATCTTCCCCAATTTAACAACAAACTATAAACACGTAAGATATATCATTGATAAGTTGATAATCATAAAGGAATCTCTTTTTCAAAATGCTAATCGCCATCATTGGCAGATGCAGCAATCATACTTCACTGAATTTTGACGTACGTATGGTTCATATTTATTTAAATCAACACTTTCGATTTGACGACTCATTGTCAAACTGGTTACATATTTAATTTGCAAAAAATCGTCAGGTGAATGTCAAAGTGATATTAAACATAAATTTGAGTATACGACTCTGTCACACCACCCATGTACAGTGTGTATTTGTACTTGTGAAGGATTAGTTGTTTTAATCTATTTCTTTGAAGGATTAGTTGCTTTTTAAAGCATATGGCATTTAGTATAATTTCATGACGATTCTAATGTCAGCATAGGTATAACGTTGCCTAAAGATCTCCATTGTGATTCATGGCCTATCATTTATATTTGATTGTCCTTGTAATGATAACAAAGTGTAAACTGTTTGATTTCAAACTTGCCACAACAACAATTTGGTATACCAATCGAATCAATGTTTTTTGCATCATACAGAAATTAATATTCCACATGATTTGAAATAGGTGGAGTCTTATATGAATAATTAAACAATTCTTGGAAATGATGTGAAATCCACATAAAGAAATCGAAACTGTGGATTCGCGCAAGACATTGAAAGCCAATCCGTCGATATACAGCTTCATGAGAGGTAAGTGTTCGTTTCCATACGTGTACGTTTTACTTCTTACTGCTACTTACTTTTTTATGTTGTACTTCCCCGCAAAGTGTTTTCTTTGCCAAACAGACAGTTGTTGTTTTCGTCTGCGTTTTTTAGTCCCCAACGTTAATATGCCGACTTGTCACTTCTGAACCACATCCTTAGTTCTAGTTTACTTACTTATTTGGGCCCTTTGCCCCAGTCGGAGCATAGGCCATCGATGATCATCTTCCACTGTACTTGTCTCTGGGCCTTCCTTTTCAGATCGTGCCAGCTGTTACTGATGTTCCTCATCTCTGCCTCAGTGTCCCTTCTCCAGCTGTTCTTATGCCTTCCCCTCTTTAGTTTGCCCTGTGGGTTCCAGGTTAGGGCCTGCTGTGTGATGCTCGTTGGTGGCTTTCTGGGAGTGTGTCCTATCCAGGATCATTTTCTTTTGAGGATCTGTCTTTCCACTGGTTCTTGTCCTGCTCTTTCCCACAGCTCCAGGTTGTCTGACCACTTGATCTTAAAGCTCCTCCTCAGACAAGTGTTAATGAAGGTTTGTATCCTGTGCTGTGTTGCATTAGAGTTGAAGATGCAGAGTTTCGTAGTTGTACGTATTACCCTGGAGGCCCATACATTCCTCAGCATGACGAAAGCTGCCCTTGTTTTTCCTATCATGGCTGTAACATCCTTGTCGGTCTCCCACACTTTCCAGGTATACAAAGGTATACCCCTCCAAATGTAACTGGTGTACTGTTTGTAGTGTAGTTCGGACTTTTTTCTACTGATCTTGAGTCCTGTCCTGACTGACGTTGTGTCCAGATGAGCTGTTTTATCCTGCATCTGTTTGTAGTTGTGAGAGAGAAGTGCCAGGTCATCTGCAAAGTCTAGATCCTCTAGCTGTGTCCAGAGTGTCCACTGGATCCCATTGTTCTACCCTTTCGTAGTTGTCTTCATAACAGGAGTCAACAATCAGAAGGAAAAGAAACGGTGACAGTGGTATACCAAATGATTGTGTAAAAAATGCAGTAAACCAGCCAAAGATAAGTCAACAGTGCTCATCATTTATTATACGTTGCGTGTCACCACAATGGCAGTGTAATACTGACACTATACTGTGATCTCGTCAGTATATATATCCTTTACTATGGGAGCCATGCGTTACATTATCAGAATATTATTCGTTATTTACTGTTTTAAAATAATGTTACAATTCCATTCACCTTACTCATTTATGATGCTATATTTGCAGTTAAAACACACAGTTGGCTTTTGTCAACTATAGATTGCTTGTCAACATTTCTTTTTACATAATCTTTGTGTACTGCCGTAAAAAATGGCCTCGTGTGCGCATATTATTTTACTTTTAGTAAGTTTTAATAATTCATTTATGTTGAATAACTTACATATTAATAACACCACGAACAATACTTGAAACCTATGTGTCTTCCGTTGTAGGCATTAGTGAGTAGTTTTCCTGATGTTCACGCCGATACAGGTTAGTCTAATTTGCATTTACACACACGTTTACTCAACAATGGTATTTAGAACATGTTTAGCATTCATAATATTCCCCACAACACTGGCATAACTGAACTCTTCTTGTGTCATTGATATATTCATTTCATCATAATATAAGCTTTTTCAGGAAAACGCCTAGTTGCATATTTTCATTATGTTTTTTTATCATGAAACAACATCAAGATTAATATTTCCAAACTGCTATCATTTATAGGTGGTCTGACACGAAACGAGTTTGACTATATGTTGGATTACGTGCTGAACAATGATAAAATATTCATGGTAAGTGTAACAGTAATCATTCGTTTCAATCACCCTACCTGATCAATATCACTGACTCTCATACCACAAACTTACTACAAAATCTTGTCGTTTGTTTTCAATACCATCGTACGCCAAACGTCTACAACAAATTGAAACTTGATTTCATTTTGATTTCACGTTTCCTCTTGATGTAAAAGCCTCTTTGGTTGATGCCGCCGTTAGCAGCTCTCTCAGTACAGATGTTATAGACATGATCAATGACGCCAATATCACGTAGGCAGGGGCATCCTATGCTTATGTAGACATGGAGAATATTTGAAATGCCGCAATCCTGGGAACAGAAGATATTTTAACAAAATCTTTCAGCGAATGTACAATGTAGATTGCATTTCGTTTATATATCTATGCATATCCTACTTTCTAATTACCGACGGCATGCTAGAATGTTTTGTTAAATGGCATGTTACCAAGTGGGACTGTTGACATCTCGTGGAATTGTGACTGCTACATTAACATCACGTTCTTCTCGAGGCTAAATATTGCTTCCATAGTTCCAGTATAATAATGTGTATCATTTTTTTAATATGAAATATTATGGTCAATTAACTCACATGCGTTTAGTACCAGTATTTTTGCTTATCATTAGCATGTTGTATTTCACCACAATACCATTATATTTATTTACTTCTACATTGTGACGTAATAGATGCCATACCAAAAATGCATATTACGAAGTTTTTACGTCACATACTGTTGAATTGCTTTTCATTGTACACGCTGCTTGAAGGTTGTCCAAAGTTTTCGGTTTTATATACGGTCTGATAAGTACGGATTGTGGTAAAAATAGTTTATGCATTTCAGAAAGCTTGTGTGTGTATTTTCTGAATTATTCTTCAGTCCCTTGAAAACAATCTGTTGAAATTTAGAAGAAATAAAATTATAGCTAATTGGAGCAAATATAACGAACGAGCAAAATCATCACATTTTGTAGACAAGGTGTCAACAACAAAACTAGCATACGATGCACGCCCAATGACTTATTTGTATTCAGTGATATTTCAATACTAGTTCCACTTTCAATAATGGTTGATCGAGGAAAATCTTCGACCACATGTCGCAGCTGATTTGACAACAATGCGGCCTCTGTGTCAGTCACACCCTTAAACTAATCTGTTTTACAAATTCCGTGTTTCCAAAATATACAAACACATATATAACACAAATATTACCCTTATATTAGATTATTATTTTTAGATTAGAAATTTCTAAAACAACATTAGGTCAAATTAGGTCGCAGATCAAACAATTAAATCCATTTTCGAAATTTTTGGCTGGAAAATCTTCACAAATTGACGAGATATTCGAAAATATATCCTTTCATAAATATGCTGTGGGTCATTTTTGAGCCAGAAAGAAAGTTTTTTACCGCACATTTCATACATAATTTCTATACTCTCCATTCAGTCAAACAATTTGATTTTAATTTCTTGGAGTTCTATTTTCTACTATAGATTCGAGTGCAATAAAAATATTATATGTTAATGAAAAAAAATTAACATTTTGAAAAATTAAACATCATCAGAACGTTTTCCAATTATACTTGAAAAAATCACTAATGCTGCAGACGAATCATAGGAAGAAAGATATTCAAATAAGATTCAGCTAAGCTAGATTGAACTTTTTAACACATTAAAAAAAGTCCTTTTTTTCAAAAGGCAAATTTGAGAGACCTATCCTATATTTCCATAAACATACATAGCATAAGTTTAGATGACATTGAGGGCGCCTTGTCAAATTGAGGGCCGCCATGATTCTGTTGGATTCTGTTTCATGTTTTTGCTTTCTTTTAATCAATTTTTCACTTAATAATTATGGTAAACACTACGCTTTGTTGTTTAAGAGTTTTTCGAAAGGTTTGATGTGTTTTTTTTTTTTGATGTTTGACCACTTTAGTGGTAATCACTTGTGTATCCTGACACCAACCGAAAAAATATGCACAGTGTTAGTTAGTGACCTCTCTTTGTAGTACACAAAGTACTGGTAATTCATGGTATAAAAGTCTTTTCCCCTTGATAATTTCCAGTCTGGTGTAGTCACTCAGCTATTCGGATGTAAGTCATCATATATTTTAGACATTGCTTAGGTCGCTGTCCCAAATGAAATAGACTTCTACAGGGCATCAACACTTGTCTGCATTGTTTTAGTAACCTAGTGTTCTTGTTGATGGGCGATAATCCCAGGTGGTCCAATAATATGATGCGACCTGACACAGCCTGTGATTTGTCGATTAACAGCATTTTGTGTGCTCTCAAACTATAAATATATAAAAATATATATAAAAATAAAAATTAGATTATACTTTTGACAGGGCGAACACAACAGTACGGATTTCAATACAGAACTTTACAATTTGTAAATTCTCTCACATGCTCCAGGTCGATAGTACTTTCGCTTCAATATTTAAAAATAGAACATCAGCAGCAGCAACACCTGATACAAAAGTTACACAACACACATACGCCGTGTCACACAAACCCAGATGACGCTGAAAAAACACGAACAGCTTGCCAAATTCGTACTCCTATGTTTCTTTGATAAACGCACTATTTTTATGGCCTTGGGCAGGTTTCAGTCCTCAGTGCTGTTCCATTTAGTCGTTCATCGGACCCAGTCACCAAACAGTCCATTAATTAATGACAGCAGCTTAAAGCTTCTTAGTCATACTCTCAAGTAAACATTGGTCAATGTTTTATTTACAGAACCCAACTGCGTGGATGTAGGTTGTAGTCGTTATGAAATTCACACAAACATATAAAATGGTCGAAGCTAAGACCAAATGTGACTGGAGGAAGACAGTTTGTTTTCATTCTCGGCCTAAGTTCTGAAAATAAATCAATTTTACACAGTCACATGATATATTACACGGAGGTGATGCTTGTGCATCACTCTCACTGCCGCTTTCATCACTCTCACCTTTCCTCAACTCATCCCTTTTTACCCGTAGCTCCATCAACATTCTTTCCTCTTTCTTTATCTCCAGTTCACGCTTCCTCAATTCTAACAACTCTGCTCGTTCACCTCTAGTACATCTCTTCCTCTCTCTAGCAAACTCAAGCAAATCCGCTACTGCTAGTCCAGTTTCTCTTTCAAAGTCTAGCCACTTTCCATATTGGACGCCAGATCTACCAAACCAGATCTCCTACGGCTGCGTACACAAGGAGGGCACTGTCCCTTGCTGAGTGGATAGCCGGGAGAACGGATATATATGAAATAAGATAAAATACAACCCGACAACAATATTAGTAAATGGAAAATTACATAATTATCTATTCAGCAAAGGGGGAAAGTAAGCACCGTGAGCCAACACCAATCAGTTAGGATGCACGTGCTCGAGTTTTTTTTAAGCCACTCCTGGCACGCTCGCCAAAATGTCACAGATTCAAGGATTAACCACGCACGCGGGAGCACATAATGAATGGTGATGACAATGTGCATGCAGTTAACTAAGCTATTTGTATTGTGCCTAATACGTAGTTACGTTACCAAGTCAAGGTTGATATGCCGTCACTCCTTTCTGTTCCATTCAGCAAAGCACAGAACACTGGAACCAACAAACTTGTCCTGTGTGTACAGAGGTATAAACGTAACGCCGGTTGTACTATTTGTCTGGTCCTGCAGCATAAGCAAGGTGACGAAGAGCCTGAAATGCCCTTACAAATTGCTGCTAGGCAGTACTGAATATGGCTCGTGGTGTATTGACTTGCTACATCCACCACACAACTCGTATGAACTTGCATAACAAAACCACCTGCACCACACATGCACATGGTCATATATGTGCAAATACCCACACCATACGATGTACAAAGCAAATACAACACTAGGCTTGGTTAGGCTCGACCCAGGGTCAGGCCAATTTTATTTATAAATTTATCTTACATTTACATAGCGGAAAACTAGACTGATTTACATACAACACAATACATTACACTCCAAGAATAGCGCTCTATAGTTCTGAGGTATGTCAAAAACAACAGTGCAGGAAAGGTTATTAGCAGTGAAATGTGATGCAGCCACAGGCCAATATTTTGTCATTTGGATCATTTGGGAAGCCAGAACAATGCGTCTACATTGATGTCCTTGGGAAACTGTAATGATTGAAGTAAAGGAAAACACATCAGTGTCCATCAAAGCAAGAGGATACTTGGAGTGAGTGAGCTGACAAGCTTCTATTGGTGTTGTTCAGTTTGCAAATGCAAAACTGACTGAAGGGGAGTGTGACTTGGAAGTTGAAGAAACACTTCCAGAAAAAACAGAAAGAAGAAGATAATGGCTGGTGAAATGCCAAGTGTTGATGTTTTCCCAAAAGCCAACATTGCCTATCAGGCAAATGTACATAAGCAGATCCTGGACGCCGTTACTGAGAGCAGACATTTTAAAGCCATTGAGCCCTCTAAGTATCCGGCTTACCTGATCCTGGACTTATGGAGCTGACGGATCAAATTCATGCTCAAGTTTGATAACAGGGCAACTACATCAACTTTACAAAGTGGCAGCCCAGTGGCCACGACTATTACTTTTTTTAAATACACCAAGAATCGCTTTAGAAGCAGCATTCCCATGAATACCCTATTGCCTGCATGTTAATGTCTACTGAAAAAGATATTCGCGTGTCTCTTGATATTGACAGTATTATTGACAGAGAGACAGAAAACAGTGACCTTCTGACAAAACTTCTTATTATTATTTATAAAGAAGGCGTCTATAGTTACGCTAAAAACTTAACCTTGGGAATAAATTACTGTTCATATAACTATCAATACTATTATGAAACAATCGATGTTTAAAATAGTACAAAGATTTTCTATGAAAAAATCGAAATATTTCTTCTGACACAATAACCAATTACACTGTAAGCTACATGCAGAACACACAACTGCTTGTCACTTCCCAAAATTTCACAAAATAAGATTTGCCCTTGCATAAATTTACCTGAGTTGTCTGCATATGTCTCCAAGGTACTTTATAACACCAACAAATTGTAACGGTTTGTTATACAAATATACAGAACGAATTTTGGCTTGTTTCCAATATTTTGGGTAAAAGACCCATACCATTTTCTTTATTGGCAAATAACAGTGGTATAGATTTTTTTCTCTTTAAAATATAATATGGCTGTTTAAAAGACAATGTATAGATGTTCATTTTTGTTTAGAAGATACAAGTGATGCTTAGTCGTTCTTGAATATTAAGTGTTATTGAGTTGGTGAATAAACAATCATAAATAGTTCTTCTGTGTGGGTTATGTTATTTGTTAATTTTGTACACATTGGAGAAGCTAAACGCCAGCCTCTTCGAGCTTTTGTACTAATAAACAATCACATTTCGCTATAAACACTTGTTGTGCCACCTCACATGCTGGTACTGCTGATGGTGTCCGTTACAAAACTCAGGCAGCAAATCTTCACATTTACATTATGTTATATACCTTGTCTATCGAAACATAGAAAATGATGTGTTTCTGACGACAGTTTTTAATCTTTCAATCTCCAGTTCGCCTCCTACCCGGAGAGAGAATAATAAATCTTTAATAGCTTATTTAGCAGTACGAAATCCAATTCACATTGAGCCATTGGAAGTTTCACCCTTGCATTTCGACTAAGGATCATGTAGATCCATTCCTGCCTGTGTGTGATCTATCTTTGGCCAGTACCAGTATGAATACCAGATTTCCTTTTCACTGCCTTACAAATTCCATTAGCATTGCCAGAAGTTTCTTGGGGTAACCAAATGCTGATTCAGAAGTAGGAAATTCACTGGTAGTAAATAGGTCCATAGCCGTGGCTGCATGTATCCTTTTCTTTAAGAAGGATCATTTAGGCTGAACATTCTTCTTGTCTGATCTGTCGCCACTTCACTTCATGTGAAGTTATTGAAATTCTATCTATTGCACAACATTTCTGACTAACTACATTATAAGGAGCTGACAAGTCCATTAATTATTCTAATTTTGTATGTAAGTGGCCTCAGTAATAAGATATTGAGCTTTTTAACTGGATCACCAGTTCCAAACGTGTTGCCTCATACTTGTCGTTAGGTCTAACCCAACCATTGTTGTTTCTTCTTGAAACGATATGATGAAAGGTAGACGACCATGAACATATATTCAGACAACTATTGTTTATGATTAGTGGTGGTGATCTCCGTTCATTTTATGTATATACCCAATACTGTGAAACTGGTACTTTAATGAATGGTCTGCAAACAGCGAGTTATTCGAGAACTATGTAAGATACATGGGGGTTCTGTGGAAAGTCTGTGAGAGAAACGGACATTCTTACTTTTTGAGTATAAATTGTTACATGATCTAACGTTCGAGTATTTCTAATTTACATTGATATAGCATATGAAAGATTCAATAAGGCGATCATATAGCAGATGAATATAAATTCTCGATTGCAAACATAGTATATCGAGGCAATTCGATTTATTTATAAATCCATATGGCTGAAAAAGCAAGTGATTTGTGGTATTTTTTTGTTGGTGAAAATATAGAATAGTGTATATATCAATAATGCAACAACAAAAAATCAAAATTCCTAGCCCTCAGAAAGTGGGCATATTATGGTAACGATTTAACTTTTAATTTAATATGGCTCCGAGTCCGATAACAAATTCTCAAAGTTACGTGTATCAGATGAAATCAATGTCAATAATCACCAAGGTTTGGCAATATGCTGTTTAGCATTGTTCACAGACGGCTTAATGAAAAAAAAGCAACGAGGAACGTTTTTTTTACGCAAAATCAAAGATGGCGTTAAAACAACGTCAACGTTATTACAGTTTTCTCGTAAGAGGTTTTGGCCACTACAAGCAGAATTTCAAGCCGATTGGTCACAAACACTCATGCAACACAAATGACCAAAATGTTTGCCATTTTGATGGAAATCCAGGATAGTGGTGAAATCACGTGATTGGTCCGAACATTTTCTCTGTTGTCTGAAGTAGTTAAGAATAGAAATGCAACATGGCTAATTTTAAATTGACTAGCTAACTGTGGCATCGGTACTTACTACTACTTCCTGTTTAAAAGAAATCTAAGATGGCGTTCAAACCACATGTCCAGTCACAAAGAGCTTTGTAAACAGTAATGTCCTCTATAAATATACGCTAAATACAAAATTTTATATCAATGTGTTACGTGGTTCTGAAGATTCTCAAGCGTGCTGTTTTTCACTCTTTTACAATGTGAAAAGAAACGTCACGTGGCCGATTGAGTGGCCAGTATACCAGTAATTCAACTACTGTAATCAGAATACCAAGACTCTCAGAGGGGTTTAAAATGAACTCTTCATTCTAAAATTAAGTTCATTCCTAGACTGAAGAATCCATTGCAGAAAAATATAAAGACAAGACATAATAAAATAAGGACTACAAGCTTTGCTTTTAACCTTTTTTTTATATTTAAGATATTTTTTTTATTGAGTCATTCAAGTCTCTTAAAAGATACATTTCAGTTTCACATAAATCTCATATGAAATACCTTTACAAAGTCAATACAGTCAGAAATTTACCCCATTTCTTAATATGTGCATTTAATTTCCCTTTTTTGTTGGCAATAACATATTCAGTGTTCTGAATATTTTGAACAAATGGTTTAAGATGTTTGAAACGTGGAATTTTTCCTTTACATTTGCAGATATAAATAAAACGCTTAATTACCAATAACAAAAAAATAAGCAACAATGACTCATGTGGGTCTCCCAGCAGAATTGTTTCATCAGATAAAGTATTTCTCAATCCAATATGTTTCCCCATCGCTCAGAAAATGCCTTCCAAAACAACTGAACAAGAGGACACCTTATCATAAGGTGCATAATTGTTTCCACTTCCCCTTTACAAAATGTACACATTTTAGATTGGCAAATCTGGGGCAAAATTTTATTTAGTTTTACATTTGTCATTATTAAGTTGTGGTTCATTTTCCATTGAAATTCCCTCAATTTAGTATATATTGTTATTTTAAATGGTAATTTGTAGATAGTTTCACAGCCATGTATTCTCTCTCCCAGCAATTCCGAAATGACCTTCTCTGAGCGTGGGGGAATAAAACTTTGTGAAACAATACCCTTAACAACTTGCTTTGCTGTACATTGATTTAAGTGAATATGCAAATCAACAAACTTCACCCCAATCATCTGTTCCTTTCCCACAATATCAAAATATTTCATTTCCACACCTCTTTTTAACCCTGAAGGTATTGATGATATAATACCGTACCATTTCAAAAACATGTGCTTTGGGACACCTTTGTTCATCATTTCTTTCCAATCCAATATAAAAACCCTGTTACTAAAAAGTGGCCCCACATAGTGAATCCCCACATCATCAAATTCTTTGTAATAAAAACTTTTATCAGCAATCAAAAGATTTTTGTTATTCCATATTATTTGATTCAGGATATGTACTTCTGGGGAGTAGTCCCTCACCGACTGCCAGGTTTTCAGCATACTGTGGTAGAAGCTGTTAAGTTGTAACGGCAACATATTAATGTCAAAATTACTTTTCAAAAGTAGCTCAATATTTCCCACTTTCACCAAACTATTTTTCAAAAACCATTTCCACGGATGAGGTGTGGTTTCATCAAAATAGCGGCGCATCCAGTTTATACGTTGAGCTTTATGAATTGAAAATACATCTGGGACATTTAAACCTCCTTTTTCAATACCACCAATTGCTGTCCTCCTGGCAATCCTATCAGGACCTCCCCACAAAAAAACAAAAATGAGTTTGTTAATTTTCTTCAAAACTTCAATAGTAGGCTCAGTCATATTTAACACATATAACACTCTGGATATAACCAAGGCTTTAATAATTTGCACCTTACCTAACAGGCTTAAATTTCTCCTTTTCCAAAATTTAATTGATGATTTTAGAAATTCTATCGTACGAAATATAGATTCCCAAAATTTTAATGGGAGTGTTTGGCCAATTAAGACGTAGGGGTTTATCTTTTCTATGTTTCCATTTACCCAACCACATAGCCTCACTTTTCAATTTATTTACTGCTAAACCTGAGATTATCTGAAAGTGTTTAAGTTTCTCAAAAAGGCGATGACAGGATGGTACATCCCTTAAAAAGCAAGTAAGGTCATCTGCATACGCAGCTCCCTTAACCTCCCCCTGGCCGGGCACTTCCAACCCTTTAATGTTCGGATCATCACGCATTGAACTCATAAAAATGTCTAAGGCCAAAATAAAAAGCATGGATGATATGGGATCCCCTTGCCTCACACCTCTGTGAAGTGCTTGTACCCTTGTGCATGACACAACTAGAAATATTTGTATACAGTACTTTGATTTTCTGAATGAAGTCAGTTCCAAAATTGAAGGCTGCCAGTGTTTTGTATAGAAAATCCCATTCAACTGTGTCAAACGCTTTTTCTATATCAATAGTCAATAAAATGCCCGGTATTTTTTGTTTATCTGAATAATCTAGAATGTTTTCAATAAATCTCTGCTTTTAACCTTAACAAGTCATAGTTACAAGCTTGATAGACTATAACTTGTTTTTAATTTGCTAATCTGTATAGAAAGGTCATATTTTTGCTCTCTTTCTGAAGGAAACATACACAGATTAAGCTCTAGCAGAGGCACATCGCTGTGGACATCACTTTGGTTTCGATATTTTTTTTACTTTGTGCTGTACAGCACCGACATAGGACGGCAACTCATTTGCATAATTTGTAGTGAAAATACTGACATTTTTAATCTTGTTTGATAAAATAATTCAATAAGTATTATTATTCAAATAGCGTAAGCATAACATAAATGCCGAAAATAAGTTTCGAAAAACATCCTGGCAATAGTAAACTCAACTTTAGACGAGACTATTTTATTTCATTTGCATATTTTTGCACTCAATACCAATATAATAATAGCTAAGTAAGTGCGTTACTATGTCACATATGTAATAATGTTCGATACTCGACAGCAGTGACATGAAATTAAGTGTATACTATTTTAGATTCCCGCACTGAAATAAATCCTGTCAAAAAGTCGGGTCGATCTTCGATCTTTTAGTGATTTTAAGCTCTGTCGCAGCATTTGCGAATTACACCTTTTTTCATATTATTATCAGGGGGAAATCTCTTCTCTCGGGTTCTCCACACTTGCCAGGGGGGAATCTCGTCTCGTCTCTCTATCTCGTCCCCTTGAGGTACGGGATCGGGAAAGTCACTTTAACTTTACAATCAAATAAGGCACACACAACGAAATACATTTCAGCTCTCGTCTTAGCCGATCTTTTGGAGCACTCTATAAGACACAGCGCCCTGGGGAAAAGTCCCCAAGACTCTCACAAGGCTGAACCAAGACTCGCCCAAGACTGGACTGCCTCAAGGCTCGCCCCTGGACTGGACTCTCGACTCTCCAGGACTGCACTCTCGACTGCCCAGGACTGCACTCTCTCTCAGACTGCGTCTCTCGTAGAGCATTCTTCAAGACCAACTCAAACTCTCTTTATTCATTTTCAAAACTCTAACCAATTACAAAGCAGTAAAAAGACTCTAAGGCGTAAACTTCAATCATAAAGCCAATCACACTAAGTACTGAATACGTCATATCTTTTGATTAATCGTTCACTACATTAATAACTACGGATGTCAGAATAGCGACGGTATCTTGTAATTAGTTCCAAACCACTGAGCCAAGTTCCGTCCAAAACTTCAAATAGGCCTACACGATGACAGACATAACACAGCAATTCGCTAATAATCAGTTAATTAAGTCGGTTAACAGATACGCGAAAACAAATTCATGACATTATGATGTGATTCAACATAATGCTCCTGCCACAATAATACCTAAAGACTGCATCAGTTTTGTCGTTTTCACCAAAAAATGAGAGCAAAATGTACGGGGGCATTTTGAGCGTGTACCCATCTCCCTCCGCGCCACAGGAATTCCCCGAGCCTCGTTATCGATCACTAAGGTGAGTTATACATTATCATAATGAGTAACGAGAAAAGCCTTCTCGTAACGGTGTCAAATGTCCCGTTTTCTGCGCTGTTTCTAGCAATTATTGCAGTAATCACATGGCTAATTATACGAAAGAAGCTTCGTAATGCTCCGCCTACCGAGTCTGGCTGGATTCCGTGGCTGGGATGTGCAATATCATTCGGAAAAGCGCCGCTGGACTTCATCTCAGTGTGTCGACAGAAGGTCAGTATAAGTTGACGAGCAACGAGACAGATAAAGCACGATCGCCAATATTAGTACGTATGCTAATATCAAACATTAACTTATGAGTACCATTGTAATGAGATAGAAAATGGCGAGTTACATACGGTGTGCGTACCTATACGGTGGATGCTGACCCGATTTTCCTTAGATAGCATTGACCTTTAATACAGACTTCAACGGCGGTGGCGCAATCAACTCGGCTGAAGCTAGCAGACACTCCCAGCAGACAGTGGAAGCTAGCAGACACACTAGCAGCCACAGTCTATCAGGCATAATAATGCGTTGAATCAAGGTTTATCACATCTTTTTGCATCACGTAATCACAGTTTGACATCAATATATATGAATGTAAATGGCTAATATTCATTTAAACTGAGAAATTCTAACAAATGTACTCACTCCCCCTGAAAGTGTATCTCTATGTGCATGTATATAAACACGATTCCCAATATTTTTTGGGAAATATTGAGTGTGCACCTTATCGACTTATATGGTATGAAACATACATGTATTGATTACAATTTGTGATAGGTGACATTTAATAAATAGCAGACAATTTTAGAATATGGAAATCATAATTGTGGTAGAACTGCCCTATCTATATGCTAGCAGACACTAATTAAGTCACTAATTACAGTAAAAATATTGAGTGTGCATCTTAACCACTTATGTTATATGAAATATACATGTATTGACTACAATTTGTAATAGGTGACATTTAATAATTAGCAGACAATTTTAAAATATGGAAATCATAATTGTGGTATAACTGCCCTATCTATATGCTAGCAGACACTAATTAAGTCACTAATTACAGTAAAAATATTGAGTGTGCATCTTAACCACTTATGTTATATGAAATATACATGTATTGACTACAATTTGTAATAGGTGACATTTAATAATTAGCAGACAATTTTAAAATATGGAAATCATAATTGTGGTATAACTGCCCTATCTATATGCTAGCAGACACTAATTAAGGTAGAGATGCAGTTTATTGGCTTGCTTTTTAATTGAGTAATTAGACAATGAAGATTGTATTATATATCCAACATGTCATATATTTTCTGAAAGCTTATTATACAAACTTTGTAAAACTTGTCTTTATTTTAAATATCCAGAATGCGTTTTTGATTTTGGGTCAAAAATATGCTTTTTTGGACAAAAGTGGTTTAAAAAAAATTAGCTTAAAAACTTCAAGTCCGTTTGTGGGTAAAATTACATCACTGGATACCTTGGTATACTACTAATTCAAATGCGTCCACTCATCTCTCTAACGACTTTCAAAATCGCACAGCATGACCTCAAAGTTCACTCTTTTCTATTTTTGCATAATTTATATATCCATGTTAATTGCGGACTTGTTATTTTTGTTCCACTCGCCGTAATAAACTGTCCGGACGCATTTTGAAGGGGGAACACCTTGTCAATAATGTGTGAAAATTTCGAAGCAAATGGCCAAAGCGTCTATCAGCTATTTTAATTTAAAACCCAAGAATTCACCAAAAATAGAAGACGAGAAAAAGGCTAATTTGCATATTTGCGCGTTAAACCGGGAATTACTGCTTTGTCATACTTTGTGATACTTTCTAGACTATTGAAATTGAAAGTTAACGTATAGACATAGACATTTTATGTAAAATCGTTGGACCAGAACAACTGCTCTTGAATTTATAAATCAGAAACACGTCATTCAGACCAGTGTTTTGATGGGGTCGGTAAAAACACGTGGCAATGCCCAGTAAATATGACGTAATCTCATGAATTATTAAACAGGGGGCGGTCCTAGGAAGGTGACCTTTTATCACGATCAAAACATCATGGCTTCTCCGATGTATTTTCAATAAAAAATCTACGAGTATTTCAGAGCCTATGGTTTACCGTGAAGAGTACAAAGTGGGATATTAAATTATTTATCCTTGATGATTTTTATGTAGTATTGAGAACCAACTCCAGGAAGCGAACGCACAATAATGAATAATCGCGTAATCCTAGAATCGAAACACGAGGCACAGAAGTTTTTGTTCATCGTTTCCAATCCCATTTTCCCAGTGCAACATATTTGTTAAAAGAAATATTTGAATTCTGTTCGTTTGTTAAGGAGGCATTTTTTTATTTTTTCAGATATTGGCAACGCCTTATTCAGGGATTTTCTAAGACAGTCGCAGACAATCAGCGCACGGATGTACGTACAAAACATGCTGTTGTACTACCGGCGACGGTCGCCTGCAAGAAGAGAGCTCCAGCTCCTAACGTAAAAGTTTTAAAGTTTCGACCGGTTTTAAATAATTAGTGTTGGAAATCTGACATGTTTTAAGAGTGCAAAATTAAGGTGCATTTTCGAGCGGTCGAATTTTTCTGAATAGAAATCGGCAAATGAAAAAAATAGGAGTGCGAAACAGTGTGCTTCGTTAGTTTAAAAAAATGAAATGTCCGTCAAATTGACGTAAACTTACCCATTTTTCATGGAAAAAGCAAAGGTCGTGGCTGAGTTGCAGGCTAAAAAACTCAAAAATCAAAACAAAATCATCAATCAGTAAGTATTATGACAAGGAAAAAAAACACCAGACGCGGAGAACTTGAAGCGGTCAGCGCGTCAAAAGAGTTGTTACCGTAATGTATCAAGTTACCTCTCTCTGTGATTTATTTTTCATTGAAATTATTTGGTTGAATGATCGAAGTACAGGTACCCATTGGACAAAAGATACAGAAAAGTTTGTAATCTCCCCGACCCAGTGCAATGTATCCGGTTTGAATCAAAGCTCACGTGTCCCTTATTTGAGGGACCAGATTCTGCCGTAAATTCGGGATGAGATTTAGAAAAACAATAAAATGGGACTTTTAAGGTGTATTTTGGCGTCATTTTCGGACATTTCAATCATTCCTGATGCCTAAAATAGAGTCTAAGTTTCACCGTAGTCATTGACGCCTATTCAAGAGTATGATGTTTATTGTGACTAACGTGAATGGGTAAGCTTCGTTTCGACAATGAGCAGTTATCACTGTAAACAATGTTAAATTATTCTTCACAGGCTCAGTTTATTTTTTGAGAACAATTATTTAAAAATAAAATCTCCCAGTCATTCAGAAACTCGGATTCATGCCTTCAGGGAAAGCCATGTTTGGACGCTCACATCGATTTTGTTTTTCGTTCGGTGAGCTGATGCCTTCAGTGTAGCTTTTGCCTCTTCCGACATAGAAATCATCTGAATCTTCTTTCTACCTCTCTTTCTTTTCACACCACGCATAAAGTATTGATAAAAATTAGGAAAAAACGCTGAGGAAATATGTTTGGTTTGCTGGCGAGCGAGAACTGATTTGAGAATAATTGCACATGCGCGTGAATTGAATGAATTATGACCCGTACAATTTCGATTTGCATATTGTCAATCAAAGGTCTTGTTATTTGGTTACTCATGCAAATTAGGCAATTGAACATAAACATTGCCACGTGTGAGTGTTTTTTTTTATTTTTAACCAGAAAATAAACAGCAATTTTAACGGTGTTCCAATAAGAATTCATTGGTCAAATTTTCACAGAATGTTCTTTAGAGAAAAATCTACATAAAAAACGAAAAAAACTATTTTTGATTGAAATTCACAAATAAACTGCATCTCTACCTTAAGTCACTAATTACAGTAAAAATATTGAGTGTGCACCTTAACCACTTATGTTATATGAAACATACATGTATGGACTACAATTTGTGATAGGTGACATTTAATAATTAGCAGACAATTTTAAAATATGGAAATCATAATTGTGGTGGAACTGCCCTTTTTGCTAGCAGACACTAATTAAGTCACAAATTACAGTAAAAATATAGATAGAGCAGTTCTACTATAATTATGATTTCCATATTTTAAAATTGTCTGCTAATTATTAAATATCACCTATCACAAATTGTAGTCAATACATGTATGTTTCATACCACATAGGTGGTTAAGGTGCACACTCAATATTTTTACTGTAATTAGTGTCTTAATTAGTGTCTGCTAGCAAATAGATAGGACAGTTCTACCACAATTATGATTTCCATATTTTAAAATTGTCTGCTAATTATTAAATGTCACCTATCACAAATTGTAGTCAATACATGAATGTTCCATACCACATAGGTGGTTAAGGTGCACACTCAATAATTTAACTGTAATTTGTGATTTAATTAGTGTCTGCTAGCAAAAAGAGCAGTTCTACCATAATTATGATTTCCATATTTTAAAATTGTCTGCTAATTATTAAATGTCACCTATCACAAATTGTAGTCCATACATGTATGTTTCATACCACATAGGTGGTTAAGGTGCACACTCAATATTTTTACTGTAATTAGTGACTTAATTAGTGTCTGCTAGCAAAAAGAGCAGTTCCACCACAATTATGATTTCCATATTTTAAAATTGTCTGCTAATTATTAAATGTCACCTATCACAAATTGTTGTCAATACATGCATGTTCCATACCACATAGGTGGTTAAGGTGCACACTCAATATTTTAACTGTAATTTGTGATTTAATTAGTGTCTGCTAGCAAAAAGAGCAGTTCTACCATAATTATGATTTCCATATTTTAAAATTGTCTGCTAATTATTAAATGTCACCTTTCACAAATTGTAATCAATACATGTATGTTTCATACCATATAAGTCGATAAGGTGCACACTCAATATTTCCCAAAACATATTGGGAATCGTGTTTATATACACGCACATAGAGATACACTTTCAGGGGGAGTGAGTACATTTGTTAGAATTTCTCTGTTTAAATGAATATTAGCCATTTACATTAATATATTGATGTCAAACTGTGATTACGTGATGCAAAAAGATGTGATAAACCTTGATTCAACGCATTATTATGCCTGATAGACTGTGGCTGCTAGTGTGTCTGCTAGCTTCCACTGTCTGCTGGGAGTGTCTGCTAGCTTCAGCCGAGTGCGCAATCAATAACGCAGTGACCTTGTATAACAATAACTAACAACATAGAATAATTTAATTTCAAAGCAACAGAAGAAAAAAATTATTCGTTTTATATGCATGTTGTCATATAAAACCACAGCTTTTCACTCATGAAGGCGAGATACTGAAGATGTTTTCATTATCGGATATTTATCTGATATTTTTATTGAACTATAAACAATTCGAATAATGCTTCATGCTAGTTTTAGATCGATATTAGACATATTGTGAATCTTGAGTATAAACCAAGTCCCAGCCTGTTTTATATGGATCTAAAAACTCGATAATTATTGGAAAATTCCCGGTCTCAGAAATATTGACTCAAGTCTCAGGCTGTCTAATATCAGTTTGAAAACTTGATAATTATCGATCTAAACAGTCTAAAATTATCGATCTAAATAGCATATAATTAATAAATGTTTGTCCCGGCTTCAATAATAATAGTCAATTTGTATTTCAACACTGAAATTATATTATTTTCTAAAACAAAAACCCGTATATGTACGAATGTTTAATAACAAATTACGTCAATACATCCTTGGTTGGTTGACTGGGCTTAGTTGCAGCTCGATTGATAGATATTTCGCTGCTGCAGTTAGTTTATATGTCTGAACACAACTACATGTACGTGCTCGAACGTAACACTGTGTATCAGTAAATTTCAGAAGCTGTTATTGTGAACCGTGCATAATCATTTTCGAAATACATTCGTAATGTTCGAATTCATTAAATAATTGAGGTGGGCTATGTCATTTACCATGACTTGTTTAATCTGTATTTCAGCTAGGACCAGTGTTTACAATAGCTACCACGGGGCAAAGGTTAACTTTTGTGACAGAATTGGAAGATTTTAATCATTTCTTCCAATCAGACAATGTAGATTTCCAGCAAGCAGTTAAGGATCCTGTCAGACACACAGGTGAGTGCACTATCCAATAACTGATCGATGAACGTGTGGGGAATAAATGACTCGCATTATATAATAGTCCAGGCGATGGGTGCGAAAATTGCTCAGATGATGATAAAAGCATGAAAATTAGCACACATGTACGTCACATCATTCTAAACATTTTGAGAGGTGGAGCCAATGCAAACTGTAAATAACATAGCAATGGTTGCTAAGCAACATATTTCCCACAGCAACCGGCATGTAAGATACCTGCAAACCATTTTTCCGAACAATTTTAATGTATTTTTATATCTGCAGCTTTGCTCTTCAAACTAGCACCACCCTGGAGCAAGTGTATACACTTAGCAACAGTTGCTAGGCAACACATTTTCCTTAGCAACCAAGCATATTTGATGTTTGCTGATCTAAACAATTCCATGTATTTCAATATACATAGCTTTAGAATTATATCTTCACTCTGGGGCAAAAGTAAACTGCACATAGTTTTATAAGGGTTGCTAGTGTGTTTCTTCTGTTGCAAAGCAGAAACTGCGAAGAAAAAACTTCACGAAGTCTGCACATTACAGTTAGATTACCGTGTGAGGAAGTGTGCACAAAAGATCCAAGACGAGGCCCTTCTGGCTAAATAAGGTGCAGTAGACCTTATCGCGCTTGAGGCAAAATACCATGCAAGATGTATCATGTATCTCAAGTGACGAAGCATGTAAAGGTATCGCATTAGCAGAGCTGATATCCTACATAGAGGAAAGGAGACAAGATGAAGACATAAAAGTGTTCAAACTTGCAGATCTAACTAAGCCATACACTGAGACTAGATGAGCTTGGTGTGGATGCATTAACGAGAGAACGACAGTTGGTTGATTATCTTTATGCTCTTGGTGTGTCAGTCAGATATAGTCACATCATTGGGAAATAATGTCTGCGAGTATTATCACCAGATTGGCACAGTCTGTCCTCCCCAGATCCAGAAGTGTCAGTTCATCATCACAGCCACTGACAAAATAGACCACAATTCATGCTCAACTACCTCCACTGGTTCATTTCACGATACAAGCTTGTCCTTGTTCCAAAACATTACTACCGAGAGTAAAAGTGGTGATAACGACCATGGTTTTACCCATTCAATAACACCTTTGAAGGAACAGAGGAGGGTATTGGACTTACCCGTGGCCTATTGTGACATAAGACCCACAGGTCTGCCATCAGGTGATGTCTATGTTCCACTATCTTCTAGTAACCTAACATCTTCCTGCGATAAACTAAGTGAAGAGATGGAAAAAGAATACAACTGGTGGAATCATGTTAAGAATGAGAAGATGCTTGCAGTTGAAATATCCTGTGAGTCTAACATATCTTGGGCCGCATACCATGCCATTCGAATGGCAGAATCAAACCTTTCACGATCTATCAATGCCATGCTGCCTCTCTTTGCCGAGGAGGCCAGCTCCCCATCATTGCTGCGTCACTGTTGATGTTATTCAGGCAGCTGTACAACTTGTCAACCCTGGTCAGATTCCAGTAATTTGTGTTGATCAGCCTCTGTTCACAAAACTGAAACAACTACAATGGTCCATAGACAACCAGTATGGAGAGGACAAGTTTGTAAATCTTCTTGATGGACTCCACACGGAGATGATACAAAGTCCTGGGTCATTGGCTGGAAAGGAGTGTATGGGTTGAAGCTCTTCAATAGGCAGAACTTGCCACTCGAGGAATAGCAGAATCTTTCCTCAAGGCATTCCATGTCACTCGAACCCAGCATGCCCATCAAGTAACTGCATGCATATTGTATATTCTCTTGAAGAATGCATATGATGTGTATGTCGCTACCAACATAGAAGCCCCTGCAGAGAGTTTCAGCATGTGGTGCACACGTCGGAAGATTGACAGTCCACAATTCCTGTACTGGTACACAAACCTTGAGTTGGAACTGCTTGCCTTGGCATCTGTGCGTTCATTGCATACTGGTGACTTCAATTTGTACAAAGATACACTGACTAAATTGACACCTCGGTTCTTCAGTCTTAACCACACCCATTACGCCCGCTGGATGCCAGTTCATGTGGGAGATATGTGTAGCCTGGACGGCACCCATCCTGATGTTGCCCGAGAATTTCGGCACGGCAAGTTCGTCATGGCCAAGTCCTTGAGAAATATTTCTGCCTCATCGCAAGTGATCATGGCCATGAGCAAAATAATGGTGTGATGAAGGGTGAAGCGGGAGTCATTGGACTGACACAGGATGCTGATGCTTTTTTACGATGGGTAGTAGCAGGGTCATCCATGGTAGGGAAACGAGAGAGTCCCAGCCAGAGAAACCACCATGAGTAAATTTGCTACACAGGTCGATACACTGGTCAGAGTAATTGAGAGCATGGGGAGACCGTTTGAAGAAAAAAGCCAAGATCTTCTGAGACTGCATTCAAAGGACATCATGGACAAGCAGTCAATTGAGTGCCTCACTACAATACAATCAAAGGGTCAAGAACAGTATGGAACATTTGTAGTCTCTGGCTAACATCAAATCAATAACAGCAACCATCACCAGAAGCAAAGTAGTACTGTTCAACGAGCAAGCACACACGTCAAAGAAAGCAGGGACACATGTTAATCTTCTCAAAAGCGAATCATCTCTCTTTGCAAGACTGTATATTGCATGCCAGACAAGAGAATGTAATTTGGACAATATCTTCAGCCATGAAAATCATCAATTTCCACCATTTCGTTTCTTCATATGGACAATTATGTCTGGGGAAAAAGTCAGATCTCATGGGCTGTCTTGAACAACATATACAGTCTCCATGTAACTCAAGGCCAGGTACGGATGTGAGCATCATGAATGGTGCTGTCCTCGTGAACATCCTTATAGACCTGGAGGATGCAAGACATTTGGCAACTACGCTGCAAACGTGTTTGTTCCACACATCACATGAGAACAGAACAAGGCTTAACAAGTAGATATTGTGTGGGATCAATACCTCGACAACAGTCTAAAAGCACAGACCAGGGAAAAGCGTGCTATGGGTCCTAATCAACTGGCAGCAGTTTCTCCGAGTGATTAGCAACAAAATAGAATTGTTCAAACTTCTTAACAATGAACTGATATCAAGTGCATCAGCTGTAAACCCTCTTGTTGTCACTGATGGTGCTAACGTACTCTATATACCTGCACGAGACATATCCAGCATTACTCCCTGCAATCGTGAAGAAGCAGACTTCAGGATCATGGCACATGTTGCTGATGCCGACAGGGGCTTCCACAAGATCCTTGTTCGGACAGTAGACACCGATGTAGTTGTGTTAGCAGTAGCGACTGTTCAGCAGCTAGGAAGGATAGACCTCTGGATTGCATTTGGAAGCGGCAAGAACTTTCACTACACTTAAAATGCACCATTTATTGTACATTGTGACAATTCCTGAAACTTGAGAATGTTCATATTTTTGAAACAATCCATCTGACCAAAAATAGTTGGTTTCTTTCATGAATGTATTGCCTAACAACATTGTTTCAATTTGATGTACATGCGGTAAAAGACCATGGCTTTCTGATTCCGGTAAATAGGCCATGGATTGTTCTATGTGTTGCTATGGTAAACAGATTACTTAGCAACTAAATACGTTTTTATCTTTCAATTATCATTAATGAGAATCTGTAAAGATTATTATAATATATCAAAATATTTCTCTTCTATAACGTTATAGGCAGTATTAAGTTCAAATATGAAGAACAATTAAGATATAAATAGACAATTGGCATGGATCATCCGCTGCCTAACAACAAGCAAATTTTGTTTCTGTTTAATGTTGATACTTGTAGTGGTTTTAGAACATGACTTTAGATAGTTGTGATGCTAAAACACATAACATTATTCTTCCGGAATGGATTAGATATGCTTAAACGGCTCGTTGCTAGGATCAATCGGTTTCCTTAGCAACCATTGCTAGGAAACATGATGTATCCATGGGCTCCACCTTTGAAAATATTCAGTACAGGCTCAAGTATAATTGTGCCAAGTTTCATGCTTTTATCATTTACTGAGCAATTCAAGCTGTATTTTGCACCAATCGCCTAGACTATAATAAAATATACACTATATGTAGTCATGATGAGAGAAAACGATAAATCATAACTGTGCTTTGTAACATTAGAAAACTACATAATCCGAACATGTTTCCCAGGGCCTTCCATATAATTCAATAGTAAACACGGTATTAGTGTCCGAATTTACATAGTCTATTACATAGTCTATTTTGAAATAGATGCCTGTAGTCCCTTTTTACATGGAATGTGGTAACAGAATGACCAAACCTGATTTTTGAATGTAAGTTTACCAAATCCAACTAGTTTTGAAAGAAATGTCAAATTTGTAATGACTTATGTGTCATGTATTACCATTGTTGTGTATAGTGTTTAAAGTGGAGGATCGTCAACGGCGCATGCGTCACGTGACGATAACAACGCCCGATAAATACGCAAAGGCTCGTGTGAGGACGCTTATTTGTAAACAGCAACACGCTATGGTCGTCTGCCGCATGCTCAAGTGACGACTAAACTGCCCTGTGTGTCCTCTAATAATGGGGTTACTCGTGCGAATGGGTAAATGGAATGCCTTCCACATCATCAGGTTGTTTTGATCTGTAGACGTGCATCAATAAAAATACGCGTTTGGGTGAATAATTTGTTGATTCCTTTGCAGCAAATATCAAAGACACTTATTTTTTTAAAAGTCACACCAACATCCACGATATGATGAAGGGAAAACTGGCTCCGAAAAATCTTCATCAATTCTCTGAGAATCTATGTTACCAATTTAATAAGCAGATATCCAAGTTACCATCGTCCGGGAAAGGGGACCTGATGTTGATGGTGAGACGTATCATGTTCGCGGCAGTTGTGAATAATCTATTTGGTGATGAGATCTTGCCAACCACTGATGACAAAATAAATGAGTTGGAAGAGACGTTTGTGAAGTATGATGATGGGTTTGAGTATGGTTCTCAGTTGCCCGAGATGTTTATGAGGTGGGTAATATTCCGGTGGTATGTATTTAAAGGGCGGTGGTCGTCGCGACACACATGTGCAAGATATGGGTCTCATAAGAACAAAGATGGCGATTTTGACTGTTGTGCAGACCAACGAGTGCACCAACGTTTCCAAGCTTTAACTGGGTAATTTATTTGGTGATTTGGAGGTATTCAAAGGGTCATCGTCGACAATTATTGTACGTGGCACCCAGATCAAAACTCGTACTCTTGATTTCAATAGAAGAGCACATTTGATTGTGGGAGAAATAATGTCTATAAACACAAATGTTTCACATGCGCGGCACGACGACCACCGCCCTTTAAACCCACACATTGGCAACAGGAAGGTTAGATTCAAATAATATGACTGTCAGGTTCTGTTTATAGTTAAAACCACAAGGATACACTGCATCGTAGGAGATCAGGTGGTTGTTGCTTGTGTTTCATGAACAGCAGGTCTCAGGTTCAAATCATAACGGGTGGGGGGTTGTGTTGTGTTGTGGTTATAATAAAAATTAGCATGTTTATTTGTCTTAGTTATTAATTCAAACATCAGTCATCGACTTATGGGATTTTTTAGCCAGTACAAAAAACTGAAAACATGCAGAAATGTGCTCATCAACATACCTACTTCACCTCTACTTCACGTGTCTTTTCTCTGCTCAAGAATCGTCTGTCACATGGCTCATGCACATTATGATTTACTGGAATCCGGATGATATTCTATGTATCATTCACAGGTCTTGGACTCAGTGTAAATACTGGTTGTTATCAATGTTCGATGGTGTGGTGAAGAAGTTAGAGACTCAGACTCAGCAACTGGAAAATAAGGTTACTGTCTTCTTTTTAACTATGCACAAGTTCAGCTGTTGTCAGTAGTTAGTAAATATTAACTAAAAAATGTTCTTTGAATACTTAATATGTGCGTATTTAATTAAGTAGACTGCGAGAAAGTGTCTTTCATTATTTTATATCATTTGGTAAATCAAAAACACGAAATTTATACAGAACTAAAAATAAAGTAAACACCACCACACGATATCGGACTACCAAAGGTATTCTGATATTCGGTGCTTCTCAAGGTTCAACATTTTGAAATTCTATCGTTTTTATGGAGGAAAGTACAGTATTGTTACCAAGTAAATTCATATTTATCATATTAATTTATTGTTCATACATGGGTTGTTGAACGCGCTACATTTCATTCAGCTTCTTCATTCAGTCATAAAAATGAAATATAACGCAAAAATGTTTTGTTCTTAAATATTCACGTGTAATCAGTAATTTGAAAATTATTATTGACGTGCATATGGAATGCATTTCGTTATGAAATATTCCAAATATATTTATGAATTCAATTGATAGCAACAGAGAAGTTCAATTTATAGGTCAGATGGGGAATTTATTTAAAATGTCATAATACAAACTTGACAGTTATTATGTGCCATACTTATTTCTGTGTGCAGAAAAATGGTTCCATACTCTCAAATTGTTGAAGTTGTCCGCTTTACATTTCCTTGTACTTTATGCCTCATTAAAATATCCCTTTTCTCCTGTTTTTAGACTTTGTTACAGTCCTTAGTTAATTTAGTTGACAAGGAAGTTGCTCCTAATTACTCGTTATTGTTACTGTGGGCAACGCAAGCTAATGCTATTCCGGTGAGTATATATGCATATACATAACAATTTGTTATACGGTAGTTTTGAGACATGTGTTGAATATGAAACATTGTAACGAATTTGCTGACGTCACTTTATATATCTTGTGATATACTGACATTCTCTGTGTTTACTATATTGAACGTTTTTAATGATATTCCTATGAATCGAATACCTACGTTCTATATTTTTTTCTATTACATATTACACATGTAATATCAATTAAAACATGTTATTTTATAATATTGTTGTTACGACAAATCATAATGAATTAGTTCATCAATATGCAATATCAAATAATACTATTTCATAGGACTACGACACGGCGTTGCGCCTGCATTATGTAATATGGTTCATTCATGGTCATCACGATTTTGAATATATTGGATGTGTTATATAAAGTCCTTTGCTTCATTGCTAAACTAGTACTTGACTGTCACTTTAAGAAATAGTACTAATAATGACGGGATGTGAACGCTCACTGCCAAAATCCATTGTTTCTCTAAACCCATAGACGGGAAAATGTGATGATAATTATTTTCCCATTCGTACTACATATAGATCACATTTTGGACGCTAGCATTTATTTTATCAAACAAAGATATTGAAGTTTCATTGCGACAAGAAATTGATAGTGTCATTGGTGACAGGAGAGGAGAATTAAAGTTAACAGAAAAAGACTTGCAGAAGGTGCCGAAGATCAAAAGAGCCATTCTGGAGGCAATACGTCTTCGATCACCGGGTGTTATCACTAGGAAGGTCGTTAAGCCTTTTGCAATAAGGGTAAATATTATAAAATATTATGCTTATGTTAATTTTTATCTAATAATTTATCCGATGAAGTATATGTAGGTTGAGTTCTGCAAGATGTGGAAGAGTGGTGACAAACGAGTCCTCTTGTTATGCTAAACTATATTATTGCCAGGGGTGATAGAACGACACATGAATACTTGTTCAAACATGATAACTTAGTAAAAATTAATTAAACTAAAAAAAACAAACATATTTGTTGTATGTTTCATGTTGTAAACAGTGAATATTGTCCGCCCACTTTTCAATTTGAATGATGTGTGCGATTGTCTGAGAATCAATGGTTGTGAATGTAATATGCTTTATCTTCACTAGGGTTTCACCGTTCCAGCGGGTGATTTGTTAATGTTGTCCCCATTTTGGGCTCACAGAAATGAAAATCTTTTCCCAGAACCAGACTCGTTTAGCCCAGTGAGTATTACATAATTAGTATTTGATTATTTATTCGATTTTCATTAGTGGTAATCAAACATCCAAATGCCTTTGTACATGTATGTATGCAATTCCTACTTGTGAATAACTAATTTCAATATCCTAAGTGTCATTCGTTGTGTTTGCATCTATTTTAACATATATCATGGGTGAATTTTAGTTTGCAAGCCACGTCTTTTGTTAGTAGTTTGATAAATGCAACAGATTTGGGCAATAGCCCACAAACACAATATATAACGAATAGGTATCGATGAGTTCAAATTAGGTGCAGTTGTGTTTATTCTTTACTCCTAATTGTGTATATTTTATGACTAATTTAATTAAAAAACGCTTAAATATAATTGCGATGGTACACTTTGGACGTGTCCGTAGTAGTGAATTTCAATTAAGATTTAATTATTGTAGGTACATCAGATGGTGTCCTTAAATAATATTTCTTAATGTTTTCAGGATCGTTGGTTGAAAGCTGATTTGGAGAAAAATGTCTTTCTTGATGGATTTGTTGCATTTGGAGGTGGAAGATACCAATGTCCCGGAAGGTATTATTACTTAACTGTTTTTAACTATTATAATACATGTAATTTTAAATTGATGGATACCAAATGCGTGTTTGGTGGGTTACGCAAAGTAAAATACATTAGCCATGTATCCATGATATCATCGTTTAACTAATACACAGATTTCTAGTTGCCCTAAATGCATTAATTATTCTCTGGGTTTTAATATCGATATTGTCGCTGATAACTAAAATACGCTAAATTAAATGTACGTGACCATTTAAAATTACAATAGAACGCAATATAGAAAATTCGTGAACTTAAAACCCTGTGAATATATGCAAAATATAAAAATAAATATATGTATGGTTAACAAACTATACACGTGTTGTCGCTTTATGTTGGTACTGAGTACAATATATCTGCGGGTTTTTTTTAGTTAGTTTGAGCCGAATTTAAAATACATGTATTGCACTTTTTGGCATGTTACTGCATACATATGCAATACAGTATAAGAGATATCCTCCCATAATGAGTGTATACTAGTATAATGGAAAAATAGTATCACACTGGAAACTGACTAAATTATATGTCGTTTTTTTTTTTTTTATAAATCTAACAATATTTAACAATCTGTTTATCAATAATTAGATACGACTTCTTCATTCCATGTCATCAAATACAATTTTGAGATATGACTAATAAATAATCTCACCATAGAAACCAGAAAAATTACAATTTTTAACTATTTTCCATTATATGTTGGACTATTGTAAATCAAAAATGTCACCTGATGACCCCGTGTTTTTCATTTTCGGTAATCTGATGGTATGAACTCATATTAATGAATGTGTGACATGTAATCTTCAATTCTACTCGAATCTCATTAATTACGTGCACATAATTATATATTCTAGATGGTTTGCATTGATGGAGATCCATATGTTAATTGTGCTAATGCTATACAACTTTGATATTAAGTTGGTGGATTGTGTACCAAAACAGGTAACATTTCATTTGTAACTTGAGTGAGTTAAACTGTTACATTGTCCTGCATTTAATTAGCAGGAACTCCCTATCCCATATTTAATTCAAGGTGTAACTAATTTGGGTATCATTTTGTGTTCATGATTTATTAATATTATAGGCGAATCTACAAAAGAAAGGTCTTGCTAATAAACCATATTCGCAAATGGCCGGGAGTGCGACTTGTTTTTGTCTCCCAGAAAATGAACCATTCTCTACCACCAAATACCATGGTCACGTAGGGAACAATGGACGTGACGATAGATAGAGAAAGGAAGACTATTTGGCCAGCAAAAACAAGAATCATGACAGTCTCACTCTCAACTAAATCTCGGTCATTGATACAGTACGTGGAGTCATTGGCATGAACAATGTTCTGCCCCCACGTTAAGCATTGTCAACATCATTTGAATTCTCTAAATATTTCAGTAGATCATCAGTGCGAGTGAAACATTGGAACTGCCATCTCGTTAAGTTCCCATTTCTATGGGACATGAGTGTATAAAAACTGTGCTTATAATGTACATTTGTTTACCATTAGCCTGAAGAACCAAATGTAGCACACATACGAAGCTATGTAGGAATGTATTGATTAATAATGACATACATATAGACACATACATCGCCTACATCTCAGGTTTCTGGACATATATCTTATTATATAGTATTTAGTATTCGAATGTCTTAATTTGCTTTTTAACTTGTCACAATAATAAGGTGCATAGGTTCACAGAATGTATGATATTGTTCTTTCAGAGTTCACTTCATATTGTTGGGTCCCAGCAACCTGAAGCCAAGTGTCATATTGTATTCACTAAGAAGAAATAATAACAACTTAATACAAGATGAACTATCGATGAATTTACTCACTGGGACAATAGCCAATGACGAAATCTCCCATAATCACGTGTGTTCGTAACACTTCCAATATATAAATGCCAATGTTAGACAGTTGAACACTGTAATTGTTTTAAAGTGGAGGGGTCGTCACCTACGCACGTGTGGGAATTGAGTCCAACCGACAATAACAACGCACAATACAAAAGTCCCATGGATAGACGCTTGGTTGTAAACAACACGCTGTAGCCGTCTTCCGCGTGCGCAGTTGACGTCTTTTTAAAGTTGTCTTCTCTTTGCATATTTGTGTAATACAATTCCCTGGCTTTTATATACACCACCAACTCATTGAGCTTAATTAATTTAGGTTAATAAGGATTTGACTGCAGAATATAAATCAAATTGAGCTAGGATTTGCCTGTGATTTGCAAACAGTGGACACTCACTGAATTACGAGGCTTTGTATGTCCTTGAAGATCAGTTCTATCGTAGGTATGTTTATCTAAGTGACAAGGACCCCTCCCCTTTTGAAAGCTGGCTTTAAACTGTTTACTCTACAAATTTGATATATGATGCATATTGTAATTTTTTCATGTCTCCAATTATTAAATTTTGTATAACTTGTATACGTTGATGAAGACAAGGAGGAAGAAAAGTCATTTTCCAGACGTGTCTCACGTTATTGTAATAATGTTATAATCCACACCTCCACAACTTATATATATTCGTTACATACTTGCATGTCTCCGAGAAGCAGGAATTGGGTGTGTTAGTATCTTTGCAAATTACATAAAGAATGCAGCAAATGTGTTATAAGTGATTAGATTTTGATATTTGCTGGTGCATTATGAAATCCACATGGTTTTAAAAGGATTTTCTGTTTGTGCAATATTAAATATTATTAATTAATAATTTGTTATTAATTGAATATATTTTTTGATATTTTTTATATTTTTATTAATGATAATTCTAATGTTCATGTTTTTAAATTTGATATATTGATATACGTGATCGATTACTGTGGAATGCATTTTTATATGATTTGTGTTTGTCGATTTTTTACTAAAAGTATTCAAAGTATCCACATCTTTAACTGTTGCTAAATATGTATACTGCCCTCTAGCGTTTCTAAATTGCAAAGTTCTGTAGTCGCTTAGCTACCATGCATATGAGGGAAGGGAGCAGTCGATATTGATTCCTTGTTAGTAGGAATATGCTGTTTTAGGTAGATTCTGTATTATAACAACTTCAATTTTTATAGAACATGTTATGTAATTTAAGCATCTTGGTTACCTTTAAAATCTTATGAACTGGATCACTCCACCTATTACCCGGTAGTACCCATGCCACAACAGTAGCATAACATCACATTGTGAATTCAGCCTTAGTGTAAGTTACCGGTAATGCAAACTTTTAAACTGTCAGAATACATATATGTAACACTATACAATGTAGTACACATACATTTGAAAAAAAAACAGCTTGACAACTATTTGGAGACCATTCCAGACCAACCAAGACTACCAGGATAAACCAGTAATTGTCATAAAAATGCAAACTCCATTCTGACATGGCAAAATGTAATAGAGAATGTAACAGCCATATCTGTCTATCTCTACGGTGGAGTCTCTGGCTTGAACTGAACAGTTAATAAAACCAATCCTCATTACTGTCGCAGGCACACACACAGCATCCAGGAAACTAGTCTATTATGTAAACATTCTCACAACATTAGAAAAAACCTTCTTTGCTAATGGCCATCACAAACAACTTGTTCTTGCCCCCTCAACAGGGCTCTCTTGCTCTCAACAAGATTTCTGCCATTTGCAAGAACGTTTTATTCAGATCCATTGACAAAACTACTTGAACACTTGTATACTGTGTGAGTGAGTTATCTTGGTACTGTGAAGAATGAACGAAAACCATGTCATATTTAATTTGTTATATTTTATTGAAATATATGATTGTGATTTACATTAATACTTGTAGAATGTAATCTTGTAAGTCATTTGTGAATTGGCACTTCATCATTTTTTAATTTAATTTTTTCTTTGGTATGTAAAAAATACTTAGCTAAATAGAGTGCAATACATGTATCGGTAATAGTTGGTTGTGTTTGTTATTTTAACGTGTGGTATTCCATACTGTAAAACCAATAAAAATGGTCTCAAGGATTAAAAGTCGCTGTGACAATGCCAGTGAAACATTCATTGCTACAATGCTTCGCAAAAATATTTGTCTCTCAATTGCCACTATAAAGTGGTTTTAACTGAGAATTGAATTTTTATAATTTCTGAACTAGATGGAAAAAGAAATGTATAGTTCAGTATATTCAGTAATTACAAATTTACAAAAATGCTACAAGATTACAGTAAAAGCCTAAAAAATAATATAACATAATAAAATTAATGAATTCAAAAATAACAGCTCATCTAAATTGCTACAAAGTTACCATGAGAGAAATATGTTAATATTAGTACAACATCAGACTGTTCTTCTGCATTAATCATTTTTGATCAATTGCGAACTGGTCATAATGTGGTGGTGTAATCATCTTCATGGTAGGATGATTATCATATCCATTACAATACAAATATAGTCATGAGGATCCCATACGAACCATGTGGCAATATGAATGAAATCTGACAAAAAGTGAAACACTGAGAAATTGCATCTATGGTTATGAAAGCAACAATTTCAAACGGTAGTTTTGTAACTAAATGTACAATATGCCTGATCTTGTACATGTACGATACCAACACTTCACAGTGCCTTTTCTAATAGGTGATTTTCCGTACAATTGCGAGATCTCGCGAGATGTATGAAAGACGCGCGTCGAACGTCTGCTGCAAAAGTCAAACGATTTGATTTTGAACTAGAATTTCTTTATTTCGTAACTCACACCGACCGGCCGATATTCGACAGAGGAATATTGCTTTTGAATATCCTCACTTAATCGAAATTGCCTATCATGAAATGTGAACAGCACATTACTAAGCATGGAAATGCCCCCTAAAATACTTCGTGTTTGTCGAATCCCACGCGATGTTTGACGCCACTACGACGCTATGACCTTTCTTTGTCCTGTTTTTACATTCGATTTCACGCTTAACGCGTGATTCTCGCAGTAAACGAAAAATGGTCTATTAACCAATGCTATACAAAATGTACACAAAATCTACATTAATGCATTTAAAATATCAAATAATAGGCTACACATAGATGTTAAATAAATATACAATTATTAAATCTATTACATCTACTTTCTTTAGAATGTATACACCATACTCTACAACCATAGTTACATATTGATGGTTATGGTAATAATATTTTGAGAATTCACATAAATATAAAGATGATGCATGTATGTACATTTATTGATATGTTTAATTAATATGTAAATTACCTGAAGATAATAATCAAGTTACTGAAATTCTGAGTTACCACTGTAAATGACTGTATGATTTAAGTGGAATACATTTCTGTGAAAATCTACTGAAAACTTAGTTCTCCCAACAGTTAATTAGATATACCGGTAATATTTTCCACAAAGATAAATTCAGATCATCAATAGACTGTTGACACTCCCTCTGACCTAATGTCTTTTTTCAACTAAAATGATTTAATCAAATGTCATAATGTATTTTTTTCAGAATGCATTTCAGGTGAGCGCGGTAAGGCACAAAGAACTGTTATAGACTGAAGGCACATCTTTGCAATTAATTATGCATGCATCTTAGATCCATAATCCCAGTAAAGCTATTTGAATGATCACAGAGTGCAATTTGGTTGGCAATGCAAGACCATCCCTAATTATAGTGGGAAACTGAATCAAACGCACAGTACAATGCATCACAAACACCATGCCCAAGCTATCCTATGGCAAGTCACTAAAATGGGTGTTCACAATATAGAGAAAGTCAATGCAAAGGTACAAGATTGTGCCGGATTGGCTACCCAACCCTAACACCCAACATTCAGACAGTAGAGAGTTTGTTGGAAAGTTTATTTGATCAATGTCTGCCCTGTATATACCGTATATGCTTCAACTTAAAGAGGAACCACTCAATCCCATGGATTGCACCAAAGAATCATGGGACACTATTGTTTATGTTGTTTACAAAGTTAATCTATCTTTTGTTATCCATTGTAATTTTAATCCAGAAAGTAAATTTGTTGTGATATTAGGCTTAACTTGAAGTGCCCCTTTAACTGTAAATCAGCAAACACAATGGTCTTAATCTGATCAGAATACTGAATGAACCAGGTATTATCTGATTGGTTCTAACCTAATTGAATGTCACACTGAACAAACAAGAAGTTCTCTGATTGGATACCTTGTATGACAGTCCCTCTAGTTGGAGGGACAGTGCTTGTATTATATACAATATGACACTGAAGAATCAAGGTGTTTCCTGATTAGGTCATTATGTGTTAAAGTAGCCAATCTTATATATATATGATATCACTTTGAAGAAACAAGGTGTTCCGGATGTGTTCATTAGGTGTTAGGGTAACCAATCAGGAGCCATCTTATCAATATGATATCACACTACCGAAACAAGGTGTCTCTGATTGGTCCATTAGTGTTAGGTTAACCAATCAGGAGCCATATTATCAATATGATATCACACTACCGAAACAAGGTGTCTCTGATTGGTCCATTAGTGTTAGGGTAACCAATCAGGAGCCATCTTATCAATATGATATCACACTACCGAAACAAGGTGTCCCTGATTGGTCCATTAGTGTTAGGTTAACCAATCAGGAGCCATCTTATCTATATGATATCACTCTGAAGAAACAAGGTGTTCCTCGATGTGTCCATTAGGTGTCAGGGTAACCAATCAGAAGCCATCTTATTAATATGATATCACACTAAAGATACAAGGTGTCCCTGATTGGTCCATTAGTTAAAAATATGATATCCATTAGTGTTAGGGTAACCAATCAGAAGCCATCTTATAAATATGATATCACACTAAAGATACAAGGTGTCCCTGATTGGTCCATTAGTGTTAGGTTAACCAATCAGGAGCCATCTTATAAATATGATATCACACTAAAGAAACAAGGTGTCCCTGATTGGTCCATTAGGTGTTAGGGTAGCCAATTCAACTAACAATTAGTATTCTTGCGATTTGGAGAATTCTCTTGAGGATCTCAATAACTCTTTTCGGTATTCAAACAAATTATTCCATTCATCTTTCTTCTGTAGTAAATCATTATTCTTCTTTGCTTCGTAATGGAACTGTGGTCCTTTCATTTCATACCTATGACAGAAAATAAGAGTAGTTATTATTATTAACACACCCTATCAATGGCCTTTGCCAAGATTTTCTTACAAAAATATCATATAGAATAGATGATAACGGAGCACTTTTGACATGGAAACAGTGAATACATCAAGAGATAAACTACCGGTAGTCAGTGGCAGTCCATATTACAAGTAATGAATACAGGGCTTGAAATTTTAGGATGAGAAGAGACCCAATTTTATGGCCAAATATACCACAAATGTAATACAGAAAATATCAGCATTTTTGTTATATATTACTGGGCATTAATTTAATGTGACTGCATGAAAGAATGGGACGGCAATATTGCAGTATAAGACACTGTTTTACTAACAAAATAATTACATTACACAAAGTGTTACCAGAGAAATCAATAACTACATTGTGAGCAATATATAATTAGCAAAACAGTGTCTCATACTGCAATATTGACATTCCAATCTTTCTTGCGGCCACAGTGATGGACCTTACATGCAAAAGGCCACTAAGGTCTCATAGAGAGTGAGACAGCCAAGAAACTTGTTTTTGTTCTTCATTATAATAAATAATAAATAATAAATAATAACTTTATTTAATTAAGCGCAACAATTCCAACATATGAAGATCAAAGGCGCTGATACAATAAACAATCAGTCAAATATTAAAAGCACATTTAAATAAGTGCGTTTTCAGTCTGGATTTAAAAATGTCTACTGAAGGACTAGAACGAACAGACAGAGGTAATTCATTAAAAAGTTTAGGACCTAAATTTTCAAAAGCACGGTCTTTGTATAACACCTTGGACTTTTTACTACACACCTGACGAGTTTTAATAAGAAACTTTGATTCAGATCTTAAACTACGACTAGGTACATAAAATTCGATTAATTCACATAGATAATTTGGGGCAAAACCATACAAAGATTTATACACTAGTAAAAGTAATTTGAAATTGATTCTTTGTACAACTGGTAACCAATGAAGTTTAATAAAAATGTCTGTAATGTGGTCATATTTTCGAGCACGAGTGACAAGGCGGGCAGCTGCATTTTGTACACGAATAAGAGGTTTTATCTTAGTTACAGGGAGACCAGACAATAATGAATTACAGCTGTCTAAGCGAGAAGATATGAATGCATGTACCAACTTTTCAGTATCAGATTGGGATAATGATTTACGAATACGATTAATATTTCTTAGATGGGAATATCCAGATCTACAAATAGTAGAAATGTGTGTTTCCATAGATAGCTGCGAATCAAACAAGACACCTAAGTTTCTAGCACTTGACGAAGCACTAACCAATTCTTCACCAATTGCGATACTAGACAAAGGACACGAGTCCTTCGTCATTGCGTCCACAGTTAAAAATACCATGGTTACTTAAATCAGATAAACAGTGGAAGCAATGAAAAGATAATAGGTAACACTATTTGAGGGGCATTGTTTTGTGGCTCTCTCGCTCTCAACTACATCTCAGCAGCCATTTGCATATGAGGTACACTGCCTACGATGCCTCTGTGAAGTTCAATCCATGTGTTACATACTTATCACGCCCTGTTCGATAAATTGTTGAATTTCAAACTAGTGCTGTGCAGCGACCACCACCATTTTGGGTAATAATAAAGTTTAACTGTTATTGCATATATTTTACTGGGTTCTATTTCAAACTACTTTTAAAGGGCATCATATAGTAATATTAGTGTTTTATACTACATGTATATTGTATCACTGAAAGTACAGGTTTAACTGCATGATGTTCACATACCACTTTGGTGTCGGCCCTCTGATTCTTTCCAGCTCCAACTGACGTTTCACCTCCAACAACTTTTCCTCCTCCAGTCGTAGTTTCTGCATGCGTAGTTTTGCTAATTCATATTCATATGGTGATGCTATAACATCAGACTTCATCAGGGACGGTTCTGCAGCTTTCAAATAGTAATAGTCATTGGAAGCTCGTAATCTCGGATCCGATGCTACAAATGCACTCTTAGGTCGATGTGTGGACCTTGATGACACCGGTAATGACCTAGAACGTGATGGTTTCAAGGACGGAGGAGGGCTGAAAGTACGATACATGTTTGGCGAAGTATTTCCGAGCGTGACTGGATATGACTTCCGAGCATCGTGATCAACAAAACTTTCTGATATGAGTTTCCGAGCTGCCAGGTTTGTACCAAGAGCTCCACTATCCCGGTCAGATTTCCTTGTATCACTTACATCTAGCCCAGCACTTTGAAAAACTGGATATTCACTGCTTTTCGTTAAATGTATTGGCTGAGTAAACCATTGACGTTTACCATGACTTAAAGATCGCCCAACGAGAATGTCATCAATTGCCTGTTCCTGTCGACTACTTCTCTCTATCAACCTCTGCAACTCTTCTTCGTAGTCATCCACATCGTCATCTCTTCTATCTCTAAAACTTACACTCTTTGACAAACTTCTGTTCATGCCACCGTTCAGGCCGGAAAAGTCCAGAGAAAATTCATCCAGACGATCTGCGTTGTAGGTACGACTTGATGGTCTGTAGTTGTCTGGGTTGTACATGGTATTTTGAGATAATGCTCTCGTTGTCATGGTCTTCTGAGAATTTGATAGATAGTCAGTAGGTTTCTCCCTGTGGGCAGATTATTAAATATATTTAACCAAGTAGTAATGGTGAGGTCATTTACCGGTAACGAAAAAATAGCATCGAGAACAATAAACATTAAATGATTGTTTGCGTGGTAATTTGAAATGTCGCCCTCAACGCCGAGCAAAGCGATGAAATAATTTCGTCCACAGAATAGTATGGACAACACACAACATACTAGTACTTGAAAATAAACAATGGCACAGCACGGCGCTGATTTAGTAATACGGGTACACAAGCAAACTGCCACAGCACTTGACTGACCGCGTCCATAACAACGGCAAATAACATGACAGTATTGGCAACAGAAATAACGTATGAACAGTAAATAACTTGAACGATTCGTTAAACAGAAGGTAAATATTCACCACACCTGACTGTCGCCGTTTGCCCGTGAAGAACAAAGTCTTCATCGGGATTACGGACCGAATAATATCCGTAGTACTCGGAGTCATCAGTCGCCATTTTGCAGCAGCATATGACCTATCATATGCAAATGAGGTCGCGATGACCGTAAGGGTGAAAACAGTACCAGGTCGATTAACAGGGTTTGTGTCAAATTAAAATACAAATTATTGATCACGGGATAGAAATATTTTTTTTTTAAATTTCAAGACAACTACTTAAATCTTTCTGTTGAAAATAAATATTGATATTAAAATAGTAATTACACAAATAGTATTATTAGATTAATGAATATTCTTTGTTTAATGAAAGTTGCCTCTGTACTTGGCTAAAATTGAAAAATAAATCAGCACAAAAAAAATATTTTATACTAAATATTCTTTTTTAATTATGTAGATTTTAATAAACAATTGCACATAGTACCCAATGATGCTGGTAACAGGGTGGGTTTTTTTAAACTATGAAATCAAAGAAACAGAAATTACGAATTATCTGCAGTTTTTTGAAAAATGTTTTCCACAAGAAATCAATTGGTGAATGCTTTGACCTACTCTTTTAAACAAAACAAATCTATTATAATCAAATTAGACAGATATGGAACCTGAAAAAAAATTGAATTTTCATTATTTTTTGTCAAATTTGAACAAAGCACAATATTACATTTCTAGTAGCACTTGTGCTTAGAGGGTCGGCAAGGGATATTTTCTTAAGCTGTGTTCAATTGTTTTTATTTTCGTAATACTTAATTCAAATAAATAAAAAAAAACGTATATTTGTAGACATGAGAAAATGTAAATGTAATCAGCTATTTTATTCGTTCGTAATTGTAATAAGAACTTATTTTTTGTAAGCGTATAAAGCATTTTCCAAATTAAATGTTGTAATTTTTAGGCAATTGCAAATTTTGATTCTTAAACACAAATTATCAAATATATTATAAAAATGTTAAATGAAATTTGCTTCATCTGTAAAGTGTAAAAACCTATATGTTACTGTAAATGGAACTTTCATTTTATTTTCTGTAAAAACGTAAAATGCCTTTTTTATTTCCTGTACTTGTACCAGCTATCCCCCCTTGCTCCTTTCTGCTCACATAAATGATAGGAGCGCATCTCTGGTTAAGTAATCCAACTTTTATGATGAAATATAAATGCAATTTTAGGTTTGCGTACTAAAGCATATGTACTTTATTTCTCAGTGTTACACAGTCAATAAACTGTGACCGTAGTGTTTAAATAATATTTGTTGCAAATATAAATCATCTAGATAAAATTGCGAACTCACAATTTTAAAATAATTTGCGTAACATACACTAATTAAATTTACATGATTTTAACAAAGGCTTTCAATGTCGGATATTCCTTTAAATAGGAGTACCCTTAGCTGACGTTGCTTAGACTAAGTGTCACTCAAACATTACCATATATATCAGAATTACGCTATACAGTATACAATGTCATCAGCACAAATAAGACTACTCGACTGAATTATTATCAATATTTATTTTTAACAAACAATAAAAAATACATTGTAAACCACAAGTCTGTAAATGTGTTGTAATAAAAACGTATCGATGTACCAGTTCTTACAACTAAACGTTATTAAAAGGATACATACCAAAATACTTATCTATGTATTCAAGTATTTGTTTGTCTCCAACTAGTAGAATAGCCAAAATCGCAACCACCATTAATTTAATTATATTTGCACTACCTTAGTAGTTTACCTGGAGCAACACTGATTACATGCAAATATAAGCATATCTGTATACCTGAATTCAGAATTTAAGTGTGGTGCCAGAGAATCTCTAATTATTTCATTTCTAATGCAGCAGCAATAAACACTTTATAACTGATCAACATTTCAATACTGCATTTGTTCTATAAGCAGCACATAGCTCAGATAGATCAAAGTGGTATATTTCTAATTTAAGGATGGCGCCACCGATAATGTTATCCAATATTATATATTAAAGCGATAGGGTTGTCAGCTGCGCACGCACGGGAATCAAGTCCCAAGCAGATATAACATGCGCTAATAATGCAAAGGCTCATGGGTAAACGTTTGTTTGTATACAATGTCACGCTACGGCCATCTGACGCATGCGCACGTGACAACTCCCCCACTTTAATTATTAATGAAAGAAAAATAAACTTCTTTATAACTGATATTCAATGTATTGTCAAGCATTTTCTTTATCAATTTTACAATTCAAGATAACATTAGAGGTTGCTATTTGTTAATGGAACTCGTTGATTAAATTCAAGTGCCATTTAAATTCATAAATATTTATAAAGATGAAGGGAATGCCAATCAATATGCACACTTATGTAAATTACAACATTGAAGACAGGGTCCAATGGGCCTTTCACTAAGAACTAAAAAATGATATTAAAACTATGCTTTGAATAGTGAACAAGATTTTATTATGTTTCATGCACTTTTTTCCTGTCTGTTTTTTTTTTTAATGTTTTAAATTCTCCCTTAATTGTTCAATGGTCACCCTCTGGTTTAATCACTTTGTAACTAACTGGCACAGAAAACTTGTAACAATTACATTTTATTGCATATAGTCATTAAATCACAATCAGAAAAATAAACATGGTCAACTGCATTGTATAATGCTATTAATCAACACAAACATAATTTACAACATTGACAAAGCAATATGGTATAAATTAATAAAACTATAGTATGCCTACTGTACTGTTGGTATAAAACAAATTTTTGAAAAAGTAAAAAAAAAACTGACTGTCAGAAACTTTTAGGAACTATAGTCAGTTTTTAGTAGATCTAGTCAGTGTTCAGTCACATCTTCAGCCACCAAGTCATCTGTGTAGTACTGCATAAACCATGTTATACTATCACCTCACAGTATAGGAAATCTAAGACTGGATCACTCACTCGGTTAACTGAAAGAAATTAAAAATAAATTAGAGTCACAATATAGAAATTTGTAGCATAGAACAGGAAAACATTTGCCTAACATTATTAATAAGGCAATACAGTAATTCCCCCTGCACAAGAACACAAACTCAGATTAAGGTAAATCGTCAGGGTCAACATAATTATGAATTTGTGGACTATTTAATCCAATTTATGATTTTTAATATCAAAGTTTATCAGTTGATCAGTGTGAAATACAGACATTATAATTGAATTTTAACTGGATAATGAAATATTTAGCATTGTGTCTAGACACAAGTGTAAGTGGAACACAAAATCAATTTAAGATTAAACTGAGACTGGTTTACATAGATTACGAGCCTGACATGTAGGCATCAAACCTCACTAACGCCTGACAGAATACTGTATGTTTCGTCGACAAGATCAATACTGCACAAAGTTAACGCCTTCTTGCAATGAGTTCAATGAATATTCATTTTGGTTGTCATGGTAACACAGTCAATCAAAGTGTTTGTATTGTCGGCAATAATCACCAACTGTTTTCAACAAGATGATAAACATTGGGCGGAAATACATTCTGCAGTGAATGGTTACTCTTTAATGGCTGGCACTTTCTAACGTTCCAGCAATTTCATTGGTACCAACAAAAAATTGTCAGGGCAAGTGGAAAATTACATCATTCTGTCAGGTGTGTGTTGGGTTTAGAGCACAGTGGAGGGCGCAACTCACATGACCTTGTCAGGCTAATAGATTACTTATGAGATGAATCTGATCATGTAACCACAAAATCTCATGTTCGGTCATTTTTTTTTCCATTGAATGTGTTTAATTCATCAGATTAATCTGATCCAATAAACTGATAGTGTAAATATCCATTTTCTCATAAGATCTAATAAATCTGATCAGTTAAATTTAATCATGTGAACTGGATTTGATGTGCTTACTTTAAATATTCACTGGTTTTAAATAATGTATTTAGCTCCGTATCAGTAGTGGTACTTACTTTAAATTATTTACAGATTATATTCATCCTATGACGTCAATGTCAAATATTAAATCCTAATTTTCTCATACAGTCTTTATGTGCCTCAATGAGGTCACTGCATTCACTCTCTCCTTTCTCCATAATGCTGAAAAAAAAAAAAACTTTCACGTTTAGCTTGCTGTTGTCTGATCTATATTCAATATGTCACGAAACATATTATTCAGTCCCTCCAACAAATCAATCGAAATTTTGAAAAAAAATTGAATTTGAACAAATATTATGAGCAAGTACACTGTACAGAAAGTGTTCACGTGAAATAGAACACTGTAATGTCAACAAATTAGCATATGAGGTGTGCACAATGATATATTTGTATTTGGCATGAGCGGATTTAGAGGGGTGCCGAGGGCGCTAACAGGACTTCGTGCCCTCAGCGCTCGGGAACTTGGCCCTCTGCCAACTTATCGCCCCCTCCCCTATTCCAGAATCCTAGATCCGCCCCTGTTTGGTGTTACTGTAAAATGACTAATTTTCAATGGGTTTAAATTTCACTGAATTACCATTTCAGGCATATTCAGTGGGTTTTAAATTCATGGTTTCGTCATTTAGATAATGTGTTCTATGCTAAATTTTACATATTTACTTGGTTTTAACTTAGCGCTTATTCCAGTCAGCGAAATAAGCTAAATTAAAACCCAGTGAATAATTACCCCCTTTACAGTTTTTCAATAATAGTTCTACAGTCAACACTCCATCATTTCATTCTGTCATATTGTGAAAATATGCAAGTGATAAATATATATTCACACAAGTGAAAGTATTGATGGATTATATATAATAATCTGCATTATGTATTATCATATTAATTTTAAATAATTTGGTGCGTGACCCCAATTTGTTTTTTCACATATGATCTTGTATAGCAATAAGCAAACTATTCACAATACATATATATATAAACAATATATATATATATATATATATATATATATATATATATATATATATATATATATATATATATATATATATATATATATATATATATATATATATATATATATATATATATATATATATATATATAAACAACAAAGACTTCCATTGAACTGTGTTGCGCCACCTTAAGAGTACGAGTATAAAAGTATACTAAGTATGTATGTCGCATGTAGTTTGCTAGAAAACTTCTTGCATTACAGGCGTCCGCGGCGCACTGATCACACTGTTCATTTCTTCCGTGTCAAGTTACTACAAAACGACTTACGTACATTTTTTTGACAGTTCATCCATTATAAATAAAATAAAGGATTCCTCATTGCCCATTAATGCACGAGAATAGGGCCTGCACGCTGTTTTCTCTTGAAAAATTATTGCGCAAATCCTCGACCTTGTCCTGTTACTAGTACAAGTGTATCACGCAACAATATGCAGTGTGTCGTCCTAAATAACGGGCATACTCACCAAGCATCTCTGGCTTTTTTTGTCTCGGGACATGCACAACACGCCTTCAATTTCGGTTTCTCTGTACTGTTATTTTGATCATTTGATCCCGGCATCGTTGTTTTTATACCGTGTGCGAATCAACTTTAAATCGTGAGATCACTGAGCGAGAAATAAACAAGACGTGCGAAACGTGCGTATCAATGACCTGACCTGACCGGTTGATGATTTACATCCGGTTTTAAGGACTATCTAATCGAAGCCGAATACGAGATACAATTGCATAATATAATATTATTATTATTTTTTAATAGATCTGAAATTACTAGTTGCACCAACAATAAATAAAACAATGTTTTAAAATAAACGTATTTATCACTTGTTTGCAACGCTACTACCCAGCATTCAAAGTGTAAACATGGCGGAACCGCTTCCTTCAGAGGTAGGTTTGTTTGTTTTTCTCTGAATTTATTGGCTTCAAGGCTTAGAAGTCCAGTATTCTGAGGACACTAAATTTCAAAATAAAACATCTTTCAGACTGAGTGAAATTTAGACTGAAATATCGAAGAGCATCAAGTTATGAATCTGTCCGAGGAATCTGAGTGTACATGTATTGTTTGCAGTCCCTTAAACAGTGTCAGTTCTGACTTGTTTATCTACATATTCTTTCACTCCCAGTATTGTATCGGGCACAATATCTTCAGTTAGACGTGTCTATGGGTATGAACAACCCTGTTTGTTGAACTGCAGTTGCTGCTGCTTTGTAAAAAATGGCCGGTTTGTCTTTGTTGGGTAGCCTGACGAGGTCGCGTGAGTTGCGCCCTCCGCGGTGCTCCAAACCCAACACACAGAACGATGTAGTTTTTCACTTCTCCCTACGATTTTTTGTCGGTACCAATAAAATTGCAGGAACGTCAGATAGTGAAAGCCATCAAAGAGTAACCATTCACGGCAGAGTTTATTTGTTTGTTGACATAACGTGTGATAATGTGTGCTGGTAAATTTCCGCCCAATGTTTATCAATGTTGAAAACGATCTGTGATTTTTACCAACAATGCAAACACTTCTTTGATTGACTGTGTTGGCTAGCCAACCCTAACATTCAGACCAATTGCAGAGCAGTTTGTTTGTAGACAAGTTTTTTCAGAGTATCAAATTCTACCTTGTATATATGCTTCAAATTAACTGCAAAAGCTGGGTTACCATAAAAGTGGAGTTTACTGCAAAACAAACAAGAAACTTGTGTCTCTATAAATATTAATAAGCATTTCAGTGTCATCACAAATTGGCCTAATTTATGTATCAAATGATTTGATTGATGTAGTAAGCATACATATAAATTTACATTCTTTCGAATTGGTTGTGAATAGCAGGCAGTCGATTGCTAATGCGCCAACAAAAATAAGTAACACAAATGCAGTATCGCATAAGATACAGGAATGTATGTGTTGTATGTGGGTCAAATATAGAGGAATCAACATTTACTAGAACCTTGTTTCCAAACAGGCTGTAAACTGTCCTCAAAGCCGTACTTCAACTATTAATAGCAATTAGTAAGCTCTAGTATGCAAGGTACATGCAAATAGCCATTTTGTTGATGCATGCTACATTTTATCAAAATAGAACTTTTGATTGCTCTGTGACTTCATGTAGACACTCTTATAATATATACAACTACAATAATTATCTTCTAGGTGTATGATGAAGAGCATCATGATTCTGCAGAAACTCCAGGAGAATCAAGTCAAGGAAAAAGGAAAAGACTCTTTTCTAAGGAATGTAAGTCATAAAATGAACAAGTTGCATGTGATTTGATGAAATTTATGACTGCCGCAATCATAATCAAATTTATAGGAATGATCAGAATTGTTAGGCAGTTATCAAGAAGCCATTGTCGATTCGCTGAAGCCGACCATCCATGGCTTTCTCTACGAACCTGAGCATGATTTTGTTTGGAAAAGCTGTATTTGACCTTGAATCAATTGAATGATTTGATTGGGTGTGCAAAATAGCTTTATTCATTGATCAACATTTTAACAACGACTAGCATCATTCCCAAATTTTGAATCAATAGATTTGTTAGTCTTGTATCACGTTATAGCTTAACCGATATAAACTCACGACTTTGTGTTCGACTCGCTATGGAAATGCATCATAACACTTGATCTACTGTTGAAAACGCGACATGCAATTTTAGCGAATTTCGGTAAAATGACGTAATGGCGAAATGTTGATTTAGCGAATATCTCTTGTCATTGTTGAATTCCTGTTTTGATAATACTTGTCTGTCACGTGCCAAAACAAATGCACGGATATCATCTCCATAAAAACAAAGAAAAACTGTCAAGTGTAATTAGGAAGCGCCCCAGATTTTTATGTTCCGGATTACTGTATACAAATCCCCATGCCTTGGTCATCTTGAATTTATAATAAAGTCATTAGCGACATCTTGAATTAGCGAATCAGTTCTCTCATTAAAAAGACATGCTCGCGAAAAAGACATGTTTTACAGTATTTACCATGGAAACACACCAGAGCATGTGCCATTGTGTTTGATTTTGTCAATGGCCGAATGAAATGATCGTTGGCTGGGGATGATGTCAAGAAGATGACACATACATGGTATATGTCACATACAATTTTTATGTACGTCAGAGCTACTTGAAATACCCAATGATACAACTTTAATAGATGTTGATAAATATGACTGTAGGGTTAAATATTCTGCCATTTATTAGTTTCCATATTTTGTTTCAGTACGATGTATGATGTACGGTTTTGGAGATGACCAGAATCCTTATACAGAAACAGTGGATTTACTGGAAGATCTAGTATCGGAGTTTCTTACAGAAATGGTATGAAAATTGATTTTTTTAACTCCTTATATTCCCAGCAAATAACACTTAAAAAATATGAGAAAGGAACTGCCAAGTTCAACATTGCGAGATATTTTACTAAGGGGGAAGAATCACGATGTTCATTTTTAAACTATTAAGACAAAGTGAAGTGGCCCAATATTGAAAAATTATGTTGAGTTTTGGACACTGACTAAATTAGTTTTAAATTCCTGGCTTCCTGATGATGAAAAAAAATTAATTTAATTTTTGTTAATTTCTTTTGTAGACACACAAGGCTATGGAGGTTGGGCGAGTAGGACGAGTGCAGGTTGAAGACGTTGTCTTTCTCATACGCAAAGATCCAAGAAAATATGCCAGGGTTAGGGACTTACTAACAATGAATGAAGAACTAAAGAAGGCAAGAAAAGCCTTTGATGAAGCAATCTATGACATGAAAGTGGAATAAGAACAATGCACATTGTATGTGGAACTGAAATTTATATACACAGGCGCCCTCTAGTGTCAAGATGTGCTAAAACGTTTTATGTTATTAGCTCCCTGGTTCCACGGGCAGAAACAAACTTAAAATTTAGGAGTACATTTTTAATTCATTTTTTAATTAAAAAACTATTTAAAATTTACATGTGTTTAAAATGTGCTTTGCCTGTGGAATGTGTGATTTTGCTTCTTTCACACAAAAATTTGGATGGCACTGACTGCCCTCAATAGCAAGGACAATAAATTTTTAGCTCCGCTGTCGACTTTGTCGAGCGGAGCTTATCATATGAGTGATTGTCCGTCGTCGTCGTCCGTGTCAATGTTTTACTTTTTCGACTTCTTCTTGAAAACTACAAGCCTGAATGATTTAATACTTGGTGTATATGTACCTTGGGTAGACCTCTCTTAGGTTTGTTCATTTCATGTTGATATCTTCAATTCTCTAATTTTGGTGAATATTTTTGTCATTTTTGGTAAAAAGTGATATTTTCGACTTCTTGTTAAAAACCGCAAGTGCAATTGCTTTGATATTACATATATAGGTACTACATGTGGACCTCTCTCAGATTTGTTCATTTTGTAATGATATCTTTAATTCTCTAATTTTGGTGAATATTTTTGTCATTTTTGGTAAAAAGTGATATTTTCGACTTCTTGTTAAAAACCGCAAGTGCAATTGCTTTGATATTACATATATAGGTACTACATGTGGACCTCTCTCAGATTTGTTCATTTTGTAATGATATCTTTAAGTCTCTAATTTTGGTGAATATTTTTGTCATTTTTGGTAAAAAGTGATATTTTCGACTTCTTGTTAAAAACCACAAGTCCGATTGCTTTGATATTACATATATAGGTACTACATGTGGACCTCTCTCAGATTTGTTCATTTTGTGATGATATCTTCAATTCTCTAATTTTCGTGAATATTTTTGTAATTTTTGGTAAAAAGTTATATTTTCGACTTCTTGTTAAAAACCGCAAGTCCAATTGCTTTGATACTACATATATAGGTACTACATGTGGACCTCTCTCAGATTTGTTCATTTTGTGATGATATCTTCAATTCTCTAATTTTGGTGAATATTTTTGTAATTTTTGGTAAAAAGTGATATTTTTGACTTCTTGTTAAAAACCACAAGTCCGATTGCTTTGATATTACATATATAGGTACTACATGTGGACCTCTCTCAGATTTGTTCATTTTGTGATGATGTCTTCAATTCTCTAATTTTCGTGAATATTTTTGTAATTTTTGATAAAAAGTGATATTTTCGACTTCTTGTTAAAAACCAATAGTTGAATTGCTTTGATATTACATATTTAGATACTACGTGTAGACCTTTCTCAGATTTGTTCATTTCGTGATGATATCTTGGATTCTATAATTTTGGTGAATATTTTTGTCATATTTGGTAAAAAGTGATATTTTCGACTTCTTGTTAAAAACCAAAAGTTCAATTGCTTTGATATTACATATATAGATACTACATGTAGACCTTTCTCAGATTTGTTCATTTCGTGATGATATCTTCAATTCTCTAATTTTGGTGAATATTTTGGTCATTTTTGGTAGAAAGTGATATTTTCGACTTCTTGTTAAAAACTGTAAGTCCGATTGCTTTGATACTATACATATTGTTCATTTTCTGATGATGTCTTCAGTTCTTTAATTGAAATGTGCATTTCTAACAGCAGAGCTATCTCAGCCGATAGGCTGCTTGTTTTGTTTTTTTTGTCATATAAATGTAGGCTGTAGATCGAAAGGATTTAACAAAAGAGCATCGGGTGTGTTGTGTGCAGCCCAAAAACTGCCACACAAGCATCTAAGGAATGGTGTGCCCCAGATTAAAATTCACTCCCAGGTACAATGTATGGGTGTTTTTTCACAGAACTGATTTTATGTTGACGGGAGTGTATTTGTTGACATTTGAACAACATTAGAGCTGCAGGTCTGAATGGAAGTCAAATATATGAAAGAATACACTACTTTATTTGACTAACAATACATCAACCATACCTGTAGTTTGTACTGGCCAATTATGTTTAGGTGTTTGTGCATGTTTGTGCTTTGTATGTAACATCTACACACAAGTCGTTGCTGGTTGATGTTACACTGCATAATCAAACTAAATACGCTTCGAACCTGACAAGATTTACAATCTGGCTAATGTCATTGAATTCTTGGTAGATCAAAAGACAAGATGCTAGCCTTCAGTTGTAAGTTCAAAACCAAGCAGGGGCGTTGCTTCTAGTAATATATTTCTGTAATACATTTGTAACTAAAAATGTCAGCGCTTAGATACAATAAGCCCAGCAATGGAGAATTTGTCAAAAAGCTGCTCTAGGTAGATTTTAATTCCCAAAATCTGGTTCACACAATCTAAATTATCTGATGTAAGAATAGATGTTTATTTATCTCATGCAATTTCATCAAGATTAATCTGATAAAATTGAACATGTCAAAATCTGATCAGACACAATCTGAATCACAGATAAATCGGACAAAGTATACCAACCTTAAAGCATGTACACACTATTAGAATCAACAGCAATGTTTTATTGCACCATCAAATAGTATTTATTTATATATTTAGAACAGATAAAAAACAATTCTAGTGAAGTGGTAGATAAATAGTATTACCTATTCTATAAATGAAATACTATAAAACAATGAATTTAGGCTATAGTTACCCAGGCTTCACTAACAGAAGGGTTAACAATGTTTTGTTTGTACATGTCTGCCCTCTGTCAAGTATGATGCATTCCTTTGTTTTTAATTGTCCTGCTAATGGCTAGAATACAAAATCCAGTCAACTTCAAACTCAACCCAAAATTTCACACAATTGTTCATTAAATAAAGCCATTAACATTTTCAAACATTTGGCTGTCCATTGAGATAGAAATCTTTGACAAATTATGCACATGTACTGTTTAACAAAACAACTTGACATCTGTATCATATGAATAAACACTGTATTACTGGCTTGTATGCGCCTCTATTGCAGATGTAAGATAGTAACTATAGTGTATTTGTAGTATTCATGCAAAAGCAGCTTAATTGGACCCTGTCAAAAAATAAAAGGACATTGTATCACGTGTAATTATTGCCATAGAGGGCATACTTTAACTAAAATTCCAAGAAAAGGGTGGATACAGAATTATTTCCGGATTTTACATGAGAAACATGTTTGTTTTCACTTCACAGTGATAACATTGACAGGCGTTTGTATTCAAATTAACCCGTTCTGTATCACCTCCACATTCCTCACAATATTTCAATGTGATGGGAACATTGAAACAATACACTGCTTTGAGAGGGGGGTCTAGAACTAAAGCATAGCATTTAAAGAGCGACAGTCATCACGCTGTGCATGTGCGACGTTTGTGTTGATAAACATTTATTGTCCCACAATCCAAATGCTCTCTTCTAATGGAAATCACATTACCAAGGTTTGACCTTGGCGTGACTTGCATTAATTATCACCGGTGACTCCTTCCATACTTTCCGGCCACTTAAAAAATACCTAATTAAAGTTGGTAATGTCTCAGTCAGTTTGTACTCGTGGATCTGCACAACAGTCAAAGTCGCCATATTTATTTATACGAGACCCATATATCTCGCGCATGCGCGCCGTGACGACTACCGCCCTTTAAATCCTGCTGTATTTTTTCTGATATGGTGTCCCTAATTTCCCCCAAAGTTTTTAAATGTGTGACATGTATATACAATGAAAATACCCAGTGCATCAGCCCACCTGGGTGGAGTCTGGTCAACAAGACACTCCGAAATGAATAAATAAATTAAAAAAAAAATACACAGTGACCACATGTAGTTCATTTTACAACATTGTATGTAAAGTACACGACTCATAGTGAACAACAATTCATTACTGGTATTCTTAGGCTCTGAAAACTATAAGTTATTATTCAATTTATTTTTTTTTCACTAATTTTATTGCAATTAAGCCATTAGAAATATAGAATACAGAAATATGTACAATTTTTATATTAATATAATAATCTTGAAATACTGTCTCAGGATAATTAATTAGAAATACTGTTGACAAGTGTAATTGGTATTAAAATCTACTTAAGGTAGAGACAGAGAAAAAAATTTATAATAACTAGTTTACAATTCAAGACATCAATAATTTCCTAAACACGGGACTACAGCAATTTATCGCATGCGTAACTCTCGTATCACCACAGTGTGACATAAGACAGGACAGATTAAAAACCCAAATCACCAGAATGTGACGTCACATATTGCCGAACTTTTTTCATTGCATGCAGTACCTGAACGTTCTTCGGGGATATATATGGTAAAATAACAATGGTTCATTTTGGCAATCTCACGTGTGTATTTTTAGAATTTTATTATTCAGCTCTTTTTTGGGGGTTGAAACATAATAATAATAATTAATATCACAATTGAATCAGACATTGTAAGCCTGACGTTTGTGTGAAATAGAACACTGTAGTGTCAACAAAGGCAGTGCTATCTATTTGTATTGGTGTTATTTCAGCAATAATTCCACAGTGAACACTCCCTTGTTTCACTATGTCATATTGTGGAAATATGTATGTGATAAACATATAATCTCACGTTATTTTAGGTTGACATCAGCATAGACTTGTGGTGGTAATTACTGGTTAAAAAAAATGAGATATTAGTAGAAAAGCTGAAAATTGACTAATTATTATGCAAATTAGATAATTAGTATACACAGATTTTAACCCCAAACTAATCAGGTCTATCTGTTTTCCAGAACATCATACCAAGTTTCATTGAAATGCGATGATTGCTACTTGAGATAATGGTGGAACAGTCATACAGACACACAAACAGGGTAACCACAATGACAACCAATGTGTGCTTCACACATAGGAGTAAATAAAAACAATTTCTTAGACTACTTAACCTGTAAGTTATGGGAAATTAGGTGCACAATTCATTCACCTAAGAATGACTGCAAACTCTTATTTTGCAGACTCAAAACGCATTAAAATATAATTAAAACACGACTTTCTCATATCTCTACCTTAAGAACAATGTAAAAGTGAGCCTACTTGAATATTCAGCCAAATCTATGAGATGTATAAAGTCGATATATAACACCTCAATTTATCCCTAGAAATAACTTAATGCTGATCTACATATACATGTACAAAGAGCCACTGATTTTGAAGGTAGCATGGAAGTCTGTCCGTTTATATATAAATATTTACTTGGCATATTCCATATCCACATTTTGTTTTACTCCTGTAACATCATTTCAGCGAGTCATTGTCAGCTAGAGTTATAAGTCCATTAAAAAAATGAGTGATGCTCATCATATTGACACGTAGTTCATCATCAGTTCAAAAGTCATCACCCACAACACAGTGTGCAACTATATGTGGAAATGATTAATGAGAGAGGGGTCCCTCTTCTCATGGTGTACTCTGACACCATTGTGCCAGCTAGTGCAATTTTGCAGATCCAAATATTAGGTCGACGAATCATGGCATGACTCTGACTCTGAGGCATCTGTAGAACTGTCTGATATAAGCTTCAGCTTCTTGAGAAGTTTCCTGTAAGAAAACAAATAGAAATATTACAAACCGGAAATTCATTTTGCAATGTGCAGTCTGCTAATATGAGCGATACCATGTTAAGATACGGTATTGTATTGAGCCTTAGTCCAAGTTCAATGTTGGAATAAACATGTAATATCTACAACAAGACTTAAAATCTACTGGATGACCAGAAAATTGTATCAGTTCTATAAATATTGTATGTGATCTGCAAGAATAGGTTCAAAGTGAATGCATAGGAGTTCTCACGTGATAATAATAATAACTTTATTGCCTCCGTGTAAAAAGATTTACATAGGATAAGTACAGCAAAAAAGAGTTTTAAAATAATAACAAGATATATGTAAAATATTATTAAAAGTATGTAACTATAGTATTTAAATGTTAAATAAATTATTGTGTTGTGTAAATATAATTGGCAAGTTCTTTAATTATGTTGGGATGTTTGCTTGAGAGTATACAATGTATATGTGAATTGTAATGAAATGATAAAATGTTTTATCTTGTTCTTCAATTTATTATCAAAAAAAGTTCAATTTTTATTGTTACTGAACAGCTTGTGTTTTGTCTTTTCCACCATTTATAAATCTTGGTAACCAGGATGATAAGCTTGTGGATTTTTTTCTTCAAAGTTTGGTTCATTGCACATGTTTTTGTTGGGGGGGGGGGGGGGGGGGGTATTTCACATTTGAAGATGTATAATTACAACTATAGCAAATCTTTTCACAAAGCATCAGAAAATAGTATATACTTCTCTGAAATGTAAACCAGCACACCATATGAATAATGATATCTGTAAATAGGTGATTTTCCGTACAGTTGCGAGATCTCGCGAAATGCATGAAAGACGCGCGTCGAACGTCTGCTGTAAAAATCGAACGATTTGATTTTCAACTCAAATTTCTTTATTTCGTATTTTAAGTTTGTTGAATCCCACGCGATGTTTGACGCCACTATGACGCTATGACTTTTGTTTGTCCTGTTTTTACGTTCGATTGCACGCATAACGTGTGATTCTCGCAGTGAACGGAAAATGGTCTATTATTCATGTATGACCGTTATACGTCTTAATATGATCCACTTAACTTATAACTGATGTTTGATAAATCCAAGTATGGAATTGTGGGTAATAAATGAAACACTGATTGAAAATGTTAATAGGTGCTTTGAGAGTAAAGGCAGTAAATAGGCATTGCAATGGAGCATTAAAAGTAATGTTAATAATTTATCATGCAATCAACAGCTATTACCTTCAAGCATTCCCAGGGCTTTAAATGTGAATGAAATATTTAGTGATTTAATACCGATAATATATTTTACAAACATGACTTCACTCGATGCAATAAATTCAGTCAAACATGCAGTCAACAATTAAACCCTAAATACTGAAACTTAGTTGTCACCCATCGTTCATAAAACTTTAAATTAATTAATCAACCAGGCTTACCTTTTCTCATTCTCATCAGCTCTTGATTTCTCCAAAAGCTTTTCTAATTCATGCTCAAGTTGCTATAAAAAGACAAGAAAGTAGAATTTGAATTCAATCTATATTTGTATGCTGGGCACACACTATACACGTGCACAGACTGAGAGTGGATTTAGGGTGTACTCTCTAAATGGGCAGCCTTACATGTTGTTTCTTTAACTGTTACTGGTGTAGTTAAAATACAAAGATGATTGTGCTTCACTGAACTGCGCTTTTTAAAGGGTTGTAAATTGGTATCAGCCTAATATCACAACCGAATCATGTACATGGGATTACATGGCAAACCAAATGCAGATTGATAATGTCCAAAAATGCACACAAGTGGACAATAAACTTGATTTTTAAAAAGTGTATTTAAAAAATGTATTTGTGTAGGTACGCATGGACTTGAACTAACACAGAACAACTATAGGAGAGCTGACAAAGAAGAACAAAAAATCCAGTTCTCAATTTAATTATACAATATGTATAATCTGATCAATTACATTTCGTATGATCTCACCAATCACAGTTTGTTTAATCTGACCAATCACAGTTTGTAGAATCTGACCAATCACAGTTTGTAGAATCTGACCAATCACAGTTTGTTTAATCTGACTAATCACAGTTTGTAGAATCTGACCAATCACAGTTTGTAGAATCTGACCAATCACAGTTTGTTTAATCTGACCAATCACAGTTTGTAGAATCTGACCAATCACAGTTTGTAGAATCTGACCAATCACAGTTTGTTTAATCTGACTAATCACAGTTTGTAGAATCTGACCAATCACAGTTTGTAGAATCTGACCAATCACAGTTTGTTTAATCTGACCAATCACAGTTTGTAGAATCTGACCAATCACAGTTTGTAGAATCTGACCAATCACAGTTTGTAGAATCTGATCAATCATAGTTTGTAGAATCTGACCAATCACAGCTTGTATGTTTGGTCCATTGAATATAAAGAACAGGCAGCCTTACAAAAATAAAAAATATTTACTAAAATTGGAAATTTTCAATTTTAAATTATCCTTATGAAAATCCTCAACCGTGAAAAGTCCTCCCAAGGCTCGCTCATATATAAAATATCAAGCTAATCAGGCAAGCAATTTTCAATAAGTAGTCAACAATAGCAAAGTTGACAGAAATATTGACTAAAATTTAAGAATTGAAGGTATCAACACAAAATGAACAAAAATGAGATCCACTCAAAATGTATAAAATGTAGAAAATTATTAAAAATGATAAAAATATTACAAAAGAAACAAATCTGACAAAGCTCCACCTTAGGTACAGGTACCTAGGTATGTAAGTATCAAAGCAATCATACTTGCTGTTTTCCAAAAGATGAAAATATCACTTTTTGCCAAAAATTTTAGAATTAAAGATATCTGCATGAAATGAACAAATGAGTTACAAAGTTAAAAACCAATCAGACTTGCACTTTTCAGTAAGAAGTCAAAAATGTAAAAAGACAATGCAAAATACCGATGATAATGATGACAGTATGACTAGCTCCACTCAACGAAGTCAACAGCAGAGCTAAAAATAACAGAAACTGTCAGATTTGGGGGAGGGGGATAGAACACATGCCAAAAAACAATAAAGATAACAACAGAATTTGTTCAACTATGTACATACATGTATAATACCTTCCATTACACAAGAGGCAGGCAAAAACTGCCGAGCTGCACACCTTTCATAATTACAGATTTCACACTGCTTTTGCTTCAGATCTCCAACTGGGAATCCAGATATTTATCAAATATGAAAGTCAGTGATTGGGATGGGAAACAGAATGCATCTCGCATTCACCTCCACATAATAGTCACCTTTAAAGAGTGACATGTCATTACACAACCCAATGAGTTGTAAACTAAACGTGACAGCAGTGACATAAACGCTGACATTAACGGTTCATTTTGTCCTTCTGGGACACATGCTGATAGCATAAAAAATCTGTCTGCGAACAAAACAAGATATCTTATAAAAAGGAGACAGACTAATAATGATTGCTGATCTAATGCATAGTCAAGGCTCCATAGTTCTGTGAATTACCTTCAACACAAGTGCTGGCTGATCTTGAATGAACTCATCCATCTATGACAAATAATTTATAAAGACAAGCCATGCATGGCACAGTCCCCGTTAGTTATCAAATTTAAGATATATAGTTTTGTTTATAGTAATATAGCTGGAATATAACCATGTCAGGAATATGATTTTTTAACATTAAAATGATTGACATTTGTATCTGATCATCAAAAAAGTACTTGTCCATATTGAGATATATTGCTCTGGAACAGCATTCAAAATCAGCCATTTTGAATACATGTATATATATATATATAACATGATGTATAACGAATATATAAAATTTGAATATAATCAGTCAAAGCATTTAAGAGATATGAAGCCCAATCATTAAAATAAAATGGCCACCAGTCAGCCATTTTAAATCCAATCTGAGAAAAAAAAAATGACGTGCATCAGGAATCTGTAATGTCTAATGTATCTACCAAGTTTGAACGAAATCCATCCATAAATGCCAGAAATGCTTGATATTTCATGATTTTTTTAGCACAAAAATGACCACCATTCGGCCATTTTGAATAGGAACGTCAAACCAATATATCTGTTTATCTATGACATGATGTATAATGAATATTTAAAATTTGAACATAATCAGTCAAAACAAGTCAGAGATATGGGCCTAGAAGCCCATTCATTAAAACAATATGGCCGCCAGACAGCCATTTTGAATCCCATCTGAAAATTAAATGATGTGCAGGAGGAACCTGTAATGTCTAAAATATGTACCAAGTTTGAAAGAAATCCATCCATAAATGCCAGAAATGCTTGATATTTGATGATTTTTTTGCACAAAAATGGCAACCATTTGGCCATTTTGAATAGGATCGTCAAACCAATATATCTGTCAATCTATGACATGATGTATAATGAATATTTAAAATTTGAACATAATCAGTGAAAGCAAGTCAGAGTTATGGCACGAGAACCACATTCATTAAAACAAAATGGCAAAATTAAAACAAAATTATTTGCATCAAGTTCCTATAATGTCTAACGTATATACAAGGTTTGAACAAAACCCATCTGTAAACAGCCGAGAAATGCTTGATTTTGATGATTTTTAGCACAAAAATCTTAAATCAGATCGTGAAACAAATTGACGTGCATATGTATAATTTCATGTATGATGTATGTGTGAAGTTTGATTGTGATTGGTCCAGGCATTTCTAAGATGCAGGTTTGGACGCACGCACAGACGCATGCACACATGCACACATGCACGCACGGACACACGGAGGTCAAAACATAAGTTCCCGTTTTCGGACTACGTCCGAACGGGGACTAAAAAGGCTGACAATATTACTCAGTGTCAATTATTTGCAAATAACTACCAAGATCTTCTGATTGAGATTGTTTTTGCTCCTATAAATACTGTTCCATTCTCTACCTAGACTGGCGCAGTCGGGCGATTAATTTGTTTTTGTTGTTTAAATAAAATAAAAAAAATTGCGAAATGGAGGTGTTAGCACAAAATCTCCTGTACCTGCAAAATCACTCCGACTGGTTTACTCTGAAGGAAATTCATTGCTTTTAAATATTCATGGTGCACATATTATAATGAGGTGGGCGCGGAAATACGTGCATAATGAGGTCAACATGGTAAAGATCACACTGTAGACCCAACATGGCGGCACGTTGAAATTCGAGTTTGTCGTAGTCGTCGTTTCTAATTCATCACAATGTGTAAAAAAAGTAACTCGTACTAGTCGTAGAATAAAAAAAAAACAGGTGCTACAATCAGCCGACGTCTTCGCGGTCAGAGATCAGCTGAAGAGACATTGTGATTAGCTTAGATGATTGTCAATTAGAACACTCATTAACATAATTACCTGTTGAAAAATCGACGGGTTCCTGCAGTGTCTGTAGAGGGCCATGCAGAAAAAACCAGTCAGGGTTATTTCGCAGTTACAGGGGATTTCGCGCTAACACCTCCATTTCGCGATTTTTTTAATCGCTCCGACTGCGCCAGTCTATTCTCTACCCTGATTCCAATTACCATCATTGCCATGGCAAGGGGGACATTAGATGTGATGACATTAATAAATGGAACATTATTCGGAGAGCAAAAACCAGTCATTTGGCTCTGTCCACTCAACCAGATCTCTGTGGCCTCTTATACAAAGAAGTTCTATTTGAAAAAACAGTCTCTCGGCTGAAATAGCAATGCACATTTCAATTAGAGAATTGAAGATATCATCATAAAAACAAATCTGAGAGAGGTCCACCTAAGGTACCTATATTTATCAAAGAAATCAGACTTGCGATAAAAAATATCACTTTTTACCAAAAATGGCAAAAATATAAGTATATATCAATATACATATAATATCAAAACAAGTACAGGTATTCACATTCAAAAACTTTACAATCCAAGAGTCTAATTCATTTAGCTGAATTTTGCTTGTTTGAAATATACATTTTTGTAATTAAAATAGATTGTGTGGCTCATGTCATAGATTCCACCCACTGACTGTAAACAGAGCACATGGTCCGGTCCATTCACAGAGATGCTAGTGCATTTAATATTTTATTGTCCATACTCGACATCTGCATTAAAACTAGAAGCAAAAGCTGGAAAGTTTCAGCTCAACAAACATTTCAAGCTCGTATAAGAGTTACCATGACTACATGTATGCCTTATATCGGTTCAATTCGTGTGGAACCAATTACATTTCTCAGTGAAATTGAACACCCTGAGAAACATTTTTTTTTGTATTTATACACCTGATGCAAAGTTTTTGAAATCACAACATCTCTCAGGGGAGCACTGTTAATGATCATCCATTCATGAATAAAACTTTCATATGATTTTTTTGTTCCATATACCAACTTACCTCGACAGCTCTTTCTAAGTAATCATTTGTACTCAATACTCTCTGTATTTCGACTTCAGTTTCTTTGACACACTGTTCTAATTGTTGACAAACAGAGTTTGGAACATAATTCTCCTTTAGTTCGTCTCTGACTTGTCTCAGTACATCTATCTGTTCCAGTATCGCATTATGTAATGCCTCGATCTGCTCTGCTGTGTCTTTGGGTTTTTTCTCCTCTTGGTATACTTTCATTGATTTTTTTGGTTTTTCTTTTAGTGGTGGATCATTTGCGAGGCCGTCTTTCTCAATCTCAAGTTCCTCCCTCAAGCTGGAAATAATAGAAGAGTTTCAAGTTATAGTGCCTACAATCGGTTTGATTTCTAGCTCATATGTTCTTTATATATTAATACATCACAACACTGCATCACAGGGAAATGTACGACTTCAAACAGTGAAATACTGCAAAATTGTTAGTCGTTGGTGTAGTCATTTCATATGCACATGTCAATGGCTATGTGCGTAATGAACATACTAGTACTCTTAGTACTACATGTAGTGCAACTGACTGAAATATATATTAGACAGAATATACAATACAGTCACAGCTCAACTTTACTTCCAACCTGGTAACTGTAAAGCCAATCATTCAATCATTTCAGATAATTATTTCAGATCTATAATAATTTTGAAAGCAAGCTAGAGCTAGATTTGAGCCATTGAAGGCGAGTTCACGGTTAAGTTATGCTCGAACCGATCTATATGCCAAAGAGAAACTTCCATATGGTCAATGTGAAGGTACATGTATAATGATCTAAACATTCAATCAAAATGTATAGGCATCTAAAATAAATGTCCCTACCTCTCATTCTTTTTAAGCAATTTCTTTGCCTCCATTTCTAAATGCTTGACTCGATGCCTTTCTGCAGCGACTTCTCGTGTAGCAGCAGCACCGCTGGTAGCTAGACTTTTGACTTGTTGGTATAGTACTTGGCTGGATTGTGATGATTGGTTGTCCAATAGTGAACCCATGTAGAGATCATACTCATTCTGAAAGCAAATCCATACAAGATTAATGTCTTGAAGTATAGCAGGGTTGTAAAGGCTAAAATTTAGATGGAATACATAAACCATGAGCTTTGGTGTTTTGGGCCGATTTTTTTTCATATTTTTTAATTCATTAAAATCTTTGTCATGACAAATGAATATATGAGAGATAAAATGTTTGGGTGTTTATTCTATGCATTTGTAAAAAACACCTAAAAAAGCATTTTTGGTGCCATATGATAATTTATTTCCCTACTGCGATAACATTTTTTAAATTTTTTTTTTTAAATGTTTTTCTGGACATTGAATGTCACTGTTGTCTCTCTCGACTATTTTTTTGTATGTGCAAGTTGCAAGTGCTAGTGTTGACACATAGTGCATTTTGCCACGGAAGCCATATTATATTCATGTTTGGGACTACATGACAGGGCTGTGTGGCCATCTCTCTATTAAATGGCAATTTAATGCACTATCCTGGCATCAACTAGGCTCGGTCGAACACAAGCACCTGCGGACCTTAACCAAGGTTCCCCCAAAGTCGCATTCATTAGTGAATGAATGTCAGCCAGTGGAATTGGCCTTCCCATTGAGTCTGTGGCACACTCACCCAGGGTAAGGGTCAACACTTTTTGGTGTTCAGCCTTAGGTAGGATTTGAACATGGGTCTACCAATCATGATTCTGATGCTACAACCACTATGCCACCAGTGACCGGCCCATAAGTTGTTATCTTTGAGTTCTTGCCAACCAATTACTGCACATGAACACGTAAATGCGATGACCAAAAGGGCTTGCATTTCACAGAGGCATCAAAGGCAATGTCTGCTTCAGAATATTATTTTTATATACCAAACCGATTCCTTTCAAGGTCAATAAAAAAGAATATTCGTAAAGCTGACAACAAAAATGTACCCATTATAGTTGCAACTATTGATAACAACAGGACGTGCACAACTGATTGGTTTTTCTTTGTTGTTTTGAAAACGCTTCAATGTCATGTTGCGTGACTGCAGAGACTTCTCAACATGTTATCAACGTGTAGACCGAATGATAAATCCTGGGTTGACGGCATTTTAATGAAGAGTTGTAAAAACCAATGCCAAGGACCATATTTTCAACATCAGTTAATCAGTCAAATATATATTGGATAAAAGTATACTGGACAAGCCGTATCAATGTAATAGAGACGTATCCAATTAAGAATTGATAATGTCACTGAAGGCAGCAGCAGGGCTGGATGACACAGGATATCACTTCAAATTAGCATTATTACAGCAAATTACAGCTATCATATTGAAAACCATGTGCATACATTACAACAATTATGACAGATAAAACATAGTAACAAAATGATCACTATGACATACAAGACAATCAAGTTGCCATGATTTATCAAATTTTCACCATGGTTGTTTCAAATTGGGAAGATTTCAACCAATCAGACTATGGTATATTAGTCAATATATTAGAATATTAATAATATAAGGTTATTACGAGAACACCGCAAAGTATGTACAAAGACAGTACAGATACCATATTGACCAATGTATAGCACAGAATGATGTAATAAAAATACTGCCTGAGTGCATACTTTGCTGTATTCTCAAGATAACCTTATTACTATTATAATCTTTTCCTGCTTGTACTCATTTTGTAATGTGATAAAGTAGCCCATGATGATAACAAGAATTTGTGCCTGCAGGATTGTTTGCATTAAAGTGTTCGTATGTGATGTAAATATGACACATATTTTCTAAATAAGGAAGACATTCAACCAAGTATGTAGCACTTTTCTACAAGTCCAAGCGGCACTTTATTGTTTTCGCTGCCAGAGGTTTATGTGCCCTCCGATAGACATGCATCTAGAACTCTGGGAGATTAACTGCAAAGTACAGCGCAAAAAATAATATATATATATATATATATTTAATGAATTTTTAGAACTGATATATTGTATCAGTATAGAGCAACAAAATTAAAAGTAACTACATGTATCAGGGATCTTACCAACCCAATAGGAGTTATGACTGCTCATGAATATTATTATTAATGAGGTATACGAATATAAATTAGCTAATGTATATTAATGAGGTTGTCGCAGTGCAGATACTTTTTTATTCAGATCAAAATATGTTTCACAATAAGATTATTACTAGGTACTACATGTAAAACTCATGAAATATGTAGACTTGACGGCAGTCACAAGAATCTTAGAATGGTCATTGGTCAGTGCAATGCAGTGATGGTACAGAGAATATACTTACTAAACTTGATAGTATTGACTCTTGTTCAAGAGTGAGATGTATATAAATGTACCGGGTATGTATAATTCATTCTATGTATTCATTAAGGTTTGCAAGACATACTCTAATTTTTACTTTTCTATAGTAGCCTGAACATACATGATGTAAGTGTCCAATAATTCTCCTTAAAACATCAAAGCTAACATTAGGAATGTATCTGAGCTCAGGGAATCTAGTACTCTCTCCTCCAACTATCCTTGGGGACAGAGCTACAAAAATGTATGTCACAAATGATTCTACGTTGCTAAGACAGCCAGCACTGTACCAGGAATTTTTATGGGCTCTGCACAAGCTGCTGTGGAATGCCAGTCGAAGAGCCTGTGAAATTAACCAAGGAAAACAACACAAACTCAACTTTGAATCAATCCTGAGCAACCAAATTTATACATGTTGCACATGTTTGGATACACTGTTTGGGAGAGTCTCAACAACTATCAGCTATCAGAGTTATCAGCCTTTCTTACTGTAATCTACATGTAGCTGGCATACAAAATGTACTTCTTTATGAAATTTCTCTCTTTTAATGTTACAATTTTTGAACAATTATGAACACACAGGCAGGCATTAAATGTAGAGATTGAATTAATATGCTGTGGTATCAATGACAATGAAACCTATTTAGCAATTATATTTTTCCCAAATATATATTATTATTAAACAAGCAGCCAGTCGGCTGAGATAGCTCTGCTGTTAGCAATGCACATTTCAATAAAAGAACAGAAGATATCATTAGAAAATGAACAATATGTATAGTATCAAAGCAATGGGACTTGCTGTTTTCAACAAGAATTCAAAAATATCACTTTTCACCAAAAATGACAAAAATATTCATCAAAATTAGAGAATTGAAGATATCATCATGAAATGAACAAATCTGAAAGAGGTCCACATGTAGTACCTGTATATGTAATATAAAAACAATCTGACTTGCAGTTTTTAACGAGAAGTCCAAAATATCACTTTTTACCAAAAATGACAAAAATATTAAGCAAAATTAGAGAATTGAAGATATCATCATGAAATGAACAAATCTGTAAGTGGTTCACATGTAGTACCTTAGACTGGCGCAGTCGGGGCGATTAATTCGTTTTTGTAGTTTAAATAAAATAAAAAAAATCGCCAAATGGAGGTGTTAGCGCGAAATCACCCTGACTGGTTTATTCTGCAGGAAATTCATTGCTATTAAATATTCATGAGCACATATTATAATGAAGTGGGCGCGGAAATACATGCATAATGAGGTCAACATGGTACATGTCACACTGCAGACCCAACATGGCCGCACGTTGAAATTTGAATTTGCCATAGTCGTCATTTCTAATTCATCACAATGTGTAAAAATGTAACTCGTACTGTCATAGAATTGAAAAACATCGGCTGCTACAATCAGCCGACGTCTTCCCAGTCAGAGGTCAGTTGAAGAGACGTTGTGATTGGCTTAGATGATTGTCAATTAGAACACTCATTAACATAATTACCCGTTGAAAAATCGACGGGTTCCTGCAGTGTCGATAAAGGGCCATGCAGAATAAACCAGTCGGGGTGATTTCGCAGTTACAGGGGATTTTGCGCTAACACTTCCATTTCGCGAATTTTTTTATTTTATTTAAACTACAAAAACAAATTAATCGCCCAGACTCCGCCAGTCTAGTAGTACCTATATATGTAATATCAAAGCAATTGGACTTACGGTTTTTAACAAGAAGGTGAAAATATCACTTTTTACCAAAAATGACAAAAATATTAAGCAAAATTAGAGAATTAAAGATATCATTACAAAATGAACAAATCTGAGAGCGGTCCACATGTAGTACCTATATATGTAATATCAAAGCAATTGACTAACGGTTTTTAACAAGAAGTCAAAAATATCACTTTTTACTCAAAATGACAAAAATATTCACCAAAATTAGAGAATTAAAGATATCATTACAAAATAAACAAATCTGAGGTCCACATGTAGTATCTATATATGTAATATCAAAGCAATTGGACTAACGGTTTTTAACAAGAAGTCAAAAATATCACTTTTTACCCAAAATGACAAAAATATTCACTAAAATTAGAGAATTAAAGATATCATTACAAAATGAACAAATCTGAGAGAGGTCCACATGTAGTACCTATATATGTAATATCAAAACAATTGGACTTGCAGTTTTTAACAAGAAGTTGAAAATATCACTTTTTTACCAAAAATGACAAAAATATTCACCAAAATTAGAGAATTGAAGATATCATCATGAAACGAACAAATCTGAGAGAGTTCTACCCAAGGCACATATACACCAAGTATCAAAGCATTCAGGCTTGTAGTTTTCAAGAAGAAGTCGAAAAAGAAACATTGACACGGACGACGGACAATCACCAATATGATAAGCTCAGGCTCGACAAATCGACAGCGGAGCTAAAAACACAGTTTCTAAGCCCTACACACCACCCCCCACCCCACCCACCCCCACCTCCCACAGGAGATTTGTTTCTGGTGGTGAGCACATGTTTTTCATTTGAACTGACACGGACTCAAAACAAATATTTTGTATTTGTTTAGCCTGATGTGCATACATACTAGTAGTTTGAAATAAGTGTACATGTATATGAATGATCCAACCGCTTGATTGAGTAGTGTCAACGGCCTCTAAACCAACTTATGCCGGTGAAGCACGGAGCTGTGACAAGATTGGCAGAATTATTATGTATGTAAACAGGACATGCATACACATAATTTAACAAAACTAGCATTTCACGAACAGATGAAGTCAAACTTATCATGGGGTATTTCATTTCAGAAATTAAACAAATCTGTAATGGAAGACAATTTAACACAGGATTCAAAACAAATTATGAAAGTGCTAAAAAAGTATTACATTGAATTCTGGAAAGAATGCCTTGAAGAAAAAACAAAGCTTAGAACATATGTAATGTTTAAATATACTTATACTTATGAACCATATTTATCTGTACTTCCCATCAAAGAAAGAATCACTTAATGTAAATTTAGAACCAGTAACCATAACCTGGCTATTGACACACTCAACCCAAAACTTCAATTGAAAATAAAACTTGCATAAACTGTCCTCCAATTGAAACTGAAGATAAATTACATTTCTTCATGGATTGTCATCTCCACAACAATTATCAAGATGAAATGAAGAAAAATATTGAACTCCCTAAAGAAATATATAATAAAAAAAGATATTTATAGCAATAATGAGCAATAATAACCAATTAAACAAGTAGGGAAGTATATTTACAGATCTTTTGAAATCAGAAATGAAAATTCTTTATAAACCTATTACTAGGTACTTTCATTTACTATTACTTTTATCTTATTACTAACTAACTCAACTTCCTTTTATTACTTTATTGCTGTAGACTGATAGAATTAGACAGAGGGTTTTCAACCTGACTATTCACCTTAGTAGTTCATACCCACCATAAACTCCAGTCAAAATGACTATTTTGAACTGTAGGCATTAATCTGCGATTTAGCCAATGATTGAGAGAGAAATCTAGGTCAGAGGAAGCCCCATGACCTTATACATTTCTTCCACATCACCTAACATGTGACCTAGGTCAAGAGGTCAGTGCCATCTTGCCTTATGTTCACTCCATGTTTTCTCTGTATACGAGAACTTAAAGCCAATTACTATGAAAATTGGGGTGGTTGGGGGGGACCTGAAGTCTATGGTGTGTATGAACTAGGTGAATAGGCGGGTTGAAAACCCTCTGCCTAAATTCACTATGTTCAATTACACACCTGACTCCGGTCAGTCAAAATGACTATTTTGAACTATAGGCAGAGTCAGACGCCGAGAGGTGGCAGGTTTTCGAACAAAACAGAAAATAGAGGAGTACTCAAAATGAAGGGTGTCCCATCCCGAAACAAATTTACTTATGACTACCACCGAGCTAAGACCAGTGAAAAACGGTGTCTTACCTTGCCAGTGTCATTCCTACAGTAAAAGCATACTGCTGATAGGCTGACAGGGTCGGCATTGTCAAGGACGCTAGACCAAAACTCGATTCAGGGGGTAACTAGCATTCCGAAAAAAAGAGGCTGAAACAGTTCTGCATGAGGGCATAGGCCAAAAGCGAGACCTGGAAATGTCCAAGGAGCGCTGATGAGAGAAACTTCTCCACACAAATCTGTAGCCGAGACTGCTCTATCGCCTATGTACAGGGATCCATGTGGTCGTTCGGGCTGGGTGAACAATCAAAGTCAGACTGACGACGACGGAATCCACCCTAAAAAGACCTTCCTCAATGGATTGCGTGTCTCTTAGGTAATAACTAATAAAGACGTTTTGCATTCTCTAGAAGCCTGCCCTACGTACATGGTCGAGGGGACACCTGATGCAAGAGCTAATGAGTTGGCGATCGCACGAACCTCATGTGCTTGTACTTGGTGTCTCTATAGTCCCTGCGCTGAGGACACCAGTTGGTCGTAATTAAACACTGTCAAAGTGATCCACCTAGAATTTGAAGTTGGGGAGGCTGGTCTATCCTGCTTACCCTGGCAATAACACTTAAACATGTGCTTGCTGCCTTGCCTCGACTCCCTAGTACATCTCTCATAGCAACTCAAAGCTCGAACTGGGCAACTCATACTGATCCCCCGGGCCGACAATATTGGCCAAACAGGGGGTGATGATCAGCTGTAGATCATGCCTTGGAATTTGGTTCTTGGCGAGAAACCCGATTTGTGTCTTTAGCGCAGCTTGATTGTCCATAAATGTGGCACAACCATCCGATCAGAGGCAAGAGCTAGTTTTCTACGTCAAATATTTCAGTGGTGCTAATTCCAGTGGTTCAAAGGGTGGTCCATTTAGAGCTGAAAACACAACTGCCAAATTCCAATTGGGTGATTCCTTAGATTCGGGTCTAGGCCCCTGATCGTGAAAAGCAGTAAACAGTCTCCTAATAGTAGGACAATCAACTAGTCTTGTCTCCAAAGAGTTCTCAATGGAGGGTGACAAGACTGACCTATAACCAACAATTGCTGCATAGGACAATCCTAACACGTCAAACAGACGGACGAAAAAAATCAGCTACCTGGCCAACAGTGGGGTGGCATGGATAAATCTCCCTTCCACAACACCAATCAATGTATGCCCGCCACTTAGAATCGTAGGCTGTGTTGGTGGAGCCCACTCAGATAAACCTTCCATCTGAGTCTACTGAGAGTCTCCATTTGTGCAAGTGGTACACTGCTGGGCTCATTGGTAGTGTGCTGTTCAGTTGGGACAGCAGATCCGGGATGTTTCCAACGATAGTGGAAACCTGGCCTTAGTTGACCAGTTGAGCACCACCAGCGTCAAGATGCAGGTGTGCTCCTGTTGAAGGGTCTCCAGTACTCGGTGAATCAGTGGGAAGGGAGGAAAGGTGTACGTGTTCATGTGTCCATAGCCATAGTGAGTGGGTCCAAGGGGACCTCCTGCCTGAGGTTGGCAATTGCCATCCACCAGGGCAAGGCATCCCTCGCGAGAGAGTTACTCACCTTTCCAGTTCCCGTAGATGAGACCGGTGTTGCAACAAAGTGTGTTGCACCAGGCAGTGCAGCTTGGGGAACTATCCTGCGAAGTGACGTTGTCATCTTGGTTCGCGGAGTGACACAGAAGGAATGTTGCAGTGGATGCACCAAGCCTGCCTTTGTGTCGAACTCCATACCCAGAAACACCAGCTGACGTTTCGGGTGTGGGTGGGACTTTTTTAGATTTACCGTACCGCACACGGTCGGCGTTAGTGCCCAGGGTCCTCAACTCATAAGCACCCCCTTGGAAAAGGGTGCAACTGACAGATTGAGGGGGATATTACGCCTTTGAAAGTTTGAAGGAAAATAAAATTACGAAATTAGTTGGGTCGTCATTGACTCTTAAAATGAAGAAACAGAAATGTCAAATATGCACATTTTATTACAATTACCACCCAAGATTAAAAATATTTGAGTTTATTGGAAAACAGTCAAAGTCAAAATCTTCATCAATATCGCCTCTGATGAATGTGGTGGATCGTACGCAAACTCTCGATAAAAAGCACTTTCCGCCATGATGTATTTGCATTTGACCTGCATCAACGTCCTTTGACCCAATGGGTCAAGCCTGTTATTATCCAATCAAAATGCTGTGTGGTACCGACGCAATTCTTTGGGTAACGCAATGCGGAAGTGAGTTATCGATGTCGAAGTATAGTCTGTTGGAATTGATTTTAGCGAATAAACGACATGTTTTTTTTTTGTTAAAACTGGTAACTAGCAATTTCTATCAGTGAACTGAATACGGCATGAAATATTTACTGCATTTTACTTTTATTAACAGGTCATTATCGAAGCGTGGTTTACGCACGGTTACAGTGGTCTACGCATTCACAACATATTCACGGCGGTCGATATCCATGCTGTATCATGATATAAAAATGATTACAAGTTTTAAATTAGTGGCATTTTGAAAGGGTTGGGGGCTTTGCCAAATGTGACCCTGAATAAAAAAAATTGCGCAAAAGTGGGGGGCGGGCGCTTGACCAGGAATGGGCGCTAATGCGGTACTAGAAAGCCTATTTGCTGTTACAGTAGTAAATCCTGTGTTAGCCTTTAATACTTGCTCGGCCAACAACCCTTTGTTTTGGTTGTGTAGCAACCAGTCGTCTAGGTACGTGTTGATGTATACGGACGACTGATGCACCACCTGTTTCAACACTCTGGTGAACACAAATGGAGTCGTGCATAACCCGGAGGGGAGCACCCGAATTTGAATACTTGGCCCAAATGGGGGAATCAAAGGAGCCAATGAAGGCAAGCATCGCTTATGTCTAGCGAGGCTAACCAATCGAAATGGTGCACAGAGAGTAAAACAGTGCTTGACGTCTCCATGTGAAACCGATCGAGGAGTACATATTGATTTAGCTTGCTTAGATTCAGAACTGGACGCCGGCCATCTGTAGCTGTTGGAACTACAAACACATGTGAGTAGAAGCCCAGACTTGCCGCCTGGCCTTTGTAAGCAAACTGTCTACCTCCTGTCAGATTGCCTCTGCTTGAGGGGATCCTTCGACAGTGCCTCAAATGTGGGGGCAGATAGCTGCAGAATTGTGTAACTATGCATCACCACCTGGAGTGTCCAGGGGTCGATTACCCACTCTTTCCAAGCCAGAATACACTGCTGTGTGCGACAGGGATATGTGGCCATGGGTTTGGTGGTTCTACATTGGGGGCAAACTCTCCTTCGTTGATGTGAGTCCCCTCGTGGTTCATAAGAGTTGAAAAGTTCAGACTCTGCCCCCTGCCGAACACTTGCCCATTCCCCTTGACGCAGACAGAAGCATCAAACTTGCTTCCCCACGACCTGGGGGGAAACCACCCGAGGAAGAGGAGGGTCCGAAACCCGGTCCCTTCTTGGGGGGGGGCACTCTTCTCTCCCCCCGGGAGAGTAGGGGCATCTGCCCTTGGTAGCAGCCAATTGGCTCTCGGATTCCACCTGTATCATCTGGTCGGTGGCTTCTCGAAGCTCCGAGACTGCACTCTCCATCTCCCCATCATTCTGTGTAACTGAGGCGGTGACACACCCCATGACTCAGTTCGCCAGCGAAAACACAGGCAGCCAAAACAACATCCTGCTGCACAGAGGTAGCCCCTTCCAAGAGAGCCAGATAACACTGCAGGATATCACACATAGCCATGTGAGTCCCACCAATCAATATATCTGCTGGTCTAGGAGACTGGTGCATTCCGCCTCTGAGACTTCAGAGTCCTGGAGACACATTGTATTACCTTCCAGTGTGCTGGCCACAAAAAGTTAATGAGTTGCAACTCTGCTCTCAGGATGTGGTGGACTGTTTCTGACTAAAATACCGAGAAACTCCATGGAACGCGTCCATCCCCCTTTACTCGTCCTGCCAAACAAAAGTTTGGGTTACCTGGGTTGGGGGAAGGAATCGAGAGATCAGGTCAGGGCGTGAGGTTTGGCTCCAGACTCTGCTGGTTCTGTGTGCCCTCCGCCACATCCAGCAATCTGTCGGACCAGGGGCGCTAGCTGCGCAGTCAAAATTACCTGGGATCTCGCCATCTGGAATCCGGAAGCCACAACACTACCAAGAGCGACTACTTCAAGAATTGAGGGTGAGGGTATAAATATCGGGTCACTAGGACCAATGACTTCTCACATCACCCCCACGGCATGGTTCACAGAGTGGTTTCTGAGAACGGGCTGCGAGTGGCGGATCGAGGTTGCACCCAAGGAATCAGACTTCGACGAACCCACCTGGGGTCCCTTTACTTTGACAAAGTGAGCAAGGGTGTGTCCAATCAAACCTCTGATAGTCGGGTCAGTCCCCTCTGGGAACGCCTGCAGGTCTTCAAAGGGTGAGTGACCCATAGAGGAGACAGTGCTCTGGAAAAATCCCTGGTACTGGCCCCGACTGACAATCTCTGGCTGGCAGGAAGCGGAGGAGCAATGAAACCAACGACCTGCCCTGCTTGGTCCACCCACCAAACGGACTGACAACTTTGATTTTGGACTGGCAACTTTTTCCCATTGTTCTGTTTTTTTCTTATTGTACTACTGAAAATATATCTAAAACCATGTACTTTTTTTATGAATTTGAATTGTTTTGAACTGGCAGTTGCAAATTCCTGGCTAATAGCCTGGTCCCCCTCCATATTGGAGACCTCTTGACCTTGGGCACGCGTATGTGACGTAGAAGAAAATCCATGAGGTCATGGGGCTTCCCCTGACCTAGTAGTAGATTTCTCTCTCCATCATTGGCTGAATCACAGATTAATGCTTTCAGCTCAAAATGTCTAAGGTGGGTAATTTAATGTAGTGAATAGATTGTATTTCCAAAGATGCAATAAAGAATTATGACAGAACCCCACCACCTCCCTGTGGCTTTCGTTACGTATGGAAGTTATTTTCACGAGTGATGCGGTGTATCCTGCGGCCGTATTTTCACGAGCGAAGCGAGTTAAAATACAACAGAATACACCGCATCTCGAGTGAAAATAACTTCCATACGCAACGAAAGCCACGGGGAGGGTGTAGGGTTCTGATATTATTACATATGTTCCATATTTGATTATTTAATATTAAAGAAAGAACGTGCAACAAATCAAATGGAATTTAGATCGGGGAACCCCATTGCACATTAATATGTTCCAAGACAGTGTTATGCCCTAGCAGCGCGTGCCAGTGTAGAACGTGTGTCACTGTCTGTGTGGAAATAAAATAATCAAACGTCTAATCTGAATCACTGTCCGAATAAATTACTCGTGGATGTTTAGTTGGGGCCACAACAGAGCCAGAAATTGAACTGGACGATTATGATACACAGTTTATGTTGAAGTTAAAAGTTCCTCCACAGAATTGTGCATTGGCAAACAAGCCATGCAACTGCGGTACTCCACAGACAGGATGACTTTCGTCGACAGCGGCCGTTGCTGAGCTGCAAGCTACAACTTCCTTTATGATATTGCTTGCTGGTCGTGGATTGAATGAGTCTTGGTTACCGGTTAAAATGTTGCTCATTTGGCACTAATAATCTTTATTTGGAACTCAGTAATGCTGCAACGTCGCCAGCAGAAACCTCCTGGTATCTTGATGTTCATCGGTTGCGGCACTATAGTAATCGCTGATTTTACTGCGGGTGGGTCTTTCCAGAGCCCTTCAAGGTTTATATAACTCAATTTCCAGGTGATCAACATACATTAAGTTCTCCCAATCGTAGTATTTTATGTGATGTACACCTGACATGTCACAAATTTGAACCGGATAAAAATAGCAGACAAAAACGTGTTTACAAAATAAAAGTAGTTCGGTAGCCAATGGAAATACCATGTTGCATATAGACCGTGAAAATACTGAAAACATTATTGCATGGGTGATATGCAAATTAGTTTGACTCAAAATAAGTGACTGCCTAAAAGTACCATTATTGTTGTTCAAATTTCATTTCACTCGACAAGTTTATTCATGTACCTCAAGGGGAAAATATCGTACTACTAAATATTGTTTATTTCGAAAAACGGTACTCCTGAGAGGACTACTTTGTTTGCTCTCAGACCTCATTTGCATAGGGGTTGTGGAAATACCGATTTTGATATCAGGGACGAATCAAAATAAACTGCAGTACATATGTAATAATATGACAAAACCCCACACCCTCCCCGTGGCTTTCGTTGCGTATGGACGTTATTTTCACAAGCGATGCGGTGTATCCTGTGGCCGTACTTTCACGAGCGAAGCGAAGCAGAATACACCGCATCTCAAGTGAAAATAACTTCCATACGCAACGAAAGCCACGGGAAGGGTGTGGGGTTCTGTTATTATTATACATGTTCCATATTTGATTATTTCATATTAAAGAAAGAACGTGCAACAAATCGAATGGAATTTAGATCGGGGAACCCCATTGCACATTAATATGTTCCAAGACAGTGTTATGCCCTAGCAGCCCGTGCCAGTGTAGAACGCGTGTCACTGTCTGTGTGGAAATAAAATAATCAAACGTCTAATCTGAATCACTGTCCGAGTAAATTACTCGTGGATGTTTAGTTGGGGCCACGACAGAGCCAGAACTTGAACTGGACGATTATGATACACAGTTTATGTTGAAGTTAAAAGTTCCTCCACAGAATTGTGCATTGGCAAACAAGCGATACTCCACAGACGGGATGACTTTCGTCGGCAGCGGTCGTCGCTGAGCTGCAAGCTACAACTTCCTTTATGATATTGCTTGCTGGTCGTGGATTGAATGAGTCTTGGTTACCGGTTAAAATATTGCTCATTTGGCACTAATAATCTTTATTTGGAACTCAGTAACGCTGCGACGTCGCCAGCAGAAACCTCCTGGTATCTCGATGTTCAACGGTTGCGGCACTATAGTAACCGCTGATTTTACTGCGGGTGGGTCTTTCCAGAGCCCTTCAAGGTTTATATAACTCAATTTCCAGGTGATCAACATACATTAAGTTCTCCCAATCGTAGTATTTTATGTGATGTACACCTGACATGCCAAATATGTTGCTGAATGATTTGAACCGGATAAAAATAGCAGACGAAAATGTGTTTACAAAATAAAAATAGTTCGGTAGCCAATGGAAATACCATGTTCATTTGCATATCGACTGTGAAAATACCGAAAACATTATTGCATGGGTGATATGCAAATTAGTTTGACTCAAAATAAGTGACTGCCTAAAAGTACCATTACTGTAGTTCAAATTTCATTTCACTCGGCAAGTATATTCATGTACCCCAAGGGGAAAATATCGTACTACTAAATATTGTTTATTTCGAAAAACGGTACTCCTGAAGGGACTACTTTGTTTGCTCTCAGACCTCATTTGCATATGGGTTGTGGAAATACCGATTTTGATTTCAGGGACGAATCAAAATAAACTGCAGTACATATGTAATAAATTATTATTATTACACAATTAATATCAAAAAATTGAAAATGGCTCTGGTTTTGAGTTCTGAGTTTATTGCATTACTAAGAATGTGTCTGTAACTGAATTTGATAAATACTTGTTTGTAAGTACTTTTGTTTTTCACAAGTTGAATACATATTATTGTATGTTTCCCAGAGATAAATTTTGTCCTACTTCTGTATGCGTGGAAACATTATAGCGAGAGGGTCATCACCTGGACACGTGAGGGAATTGAGTTCCGAGCAACGATATCAACATACGCTGAAAACGCAAAGGCTCATGAGTAGAAGCTTGCTTATAAACAATGACACGCTATGGCCATCTGACGTATGTGCAGGTGATGACTCCCCGCTTTAAATATGTTTTCAATATTTTATGATCATTTCATAAACTTTTAAGGGTAATTAATCTGGATGCCTTCCACAACACATCAACATGTTCGGTACAAAACTAAAATAATTGCCTAAAACTGATTACATCTGATACATGTGTCAATAACAATCACGTCTTAAGCCAAAAAATTTGAAACTCTGTCATTAACCCATTGATCATTTTTCCCAACTCAATTAATTATGTGGCTACATTTTGGACATTTTTCACAAATTTCTTTGTTAATTTTGAATCAAGTAAACATAATTTTATGTTTCCTACAAGTGTTGATCAACATTTTTGAAAGAAAATAAAATTATGTTGGTTTAATTTTTTGAATGGTGACAAAAGTTGACTCCAATTTTTCATAATTTGATATAATTCAACTGCAACTCATACAGCAAATCATACAGCAGATCAAAATTCAGGAGTTTCTTTGACATAAGACTGCATTTTAGTAAAAGGTAAAACTCACCACATTTCATATGTCAATTTAACAAACCTTGTTTTACACCAGTTAAATGCCAATTTTTAAATCTCACAAAAGGGCAGAGTTAACAACAAATTAACGATAAAATCGAGATAGATATACAGAATGATAAATTGACATAACTATTTGCATCTTAACTATTTGCAAGGTGAAATATATGTCTACCCTACAATTGTACAATTATATTTACCAGAAAGTTTGTAATGAAGAATAATGTTTGTATGACTGAAGTGAAATACAATTCACTTTGAAATAATGCAAGGTTAACTCAATCTAAGCATGGCCAGAACTGCCCCTCTCAGAATCTGTATATATATAATATTTGTCACTTTCATGGACGTGTTCATGATCAGTAACCTATAATGGTTTTCTCCAGAAAACCTAATTTCTGTAAAGTACATATATCATCATATTTAAATCACATCTTTTTGTTTATTGACACTTTAATACGATTCAATTAGTGTTAGAGCTTCATCTCTGTCATTATAGCAATATGTACTAGTTTTGCAATAATGCGATGTCATAATGTGTCCAATTTCATCGATATTAATTCAGTTTTTTGGAATAATGATCTATTTATGTATCAAATTACATTTTTATTGCTATGGGAATCTAACTGCCGCACAATATATTATATCGCTGAAAATGGCTCCAGTGTCGGCTAAGAAATTATTGCAGACACATGCAAGTGTAAGGTTTTAGACTAGTTTTTGTGTAAAAAATGGCCGTCAGTCAGACGTACATGATCAAATTATAAAATACATTGATGTGGATATATGGGTATTACATTTCTAGCTGTATGGTCAAGCTAGACATTAATCGACCGACCCAGCAGGTCTGGAAAATTGTTGTACACATAAAGTTTTAATATTTTATCTGAATGTGGGGACTAATAAAATGTTGAAAACTGTTTTTTCATCATTTTGACAGTATATTCTGTTTGTATTAAAAAATGAATTTATTACGTACCTTGATAGCTTTCAGAATATCACCAAATATGGGCGTATCTTCAACAAGATCATCAAATACGCAACTGAAAATCTGTAGTCGGTGGAAATTTGGACCGCCAAGTCGATACACTTCATCCAGGGCTAACAGCAACTAAAAGAAATCAAACAGAAATTTAATTTAATTTTAATATCAACAGCATTCATATGTTCATGATTGGCTTCACAGTGTGTACGTTTGATGTAATTTAACATAACAAATATTGGAAGATATTTTCTGTAATATCTGCAAAGTATCAGCTATTAATCATTCAGACGTGCCTTTGTAATATATCAACCGACTGATATTACCATAATCTATAAGAACGTGCCTCAGAAACAGAATCATTGAAGAATGTATCAAATAATTTCATATTGTACTGCAACTTGTGACGCAACAATGAAGCTTATGGAAAAAAAATATGTGTCTCAGCCACAGTAAGCATATTTGTAGTGTCATTACACTGGTCATACACCATCGATGCACTTGCTGCCTGGATTTTCTTAAACCTCAGGCTACGGCAGATAAGAAAAATTCAATCTTATTGTCATACACTTCACTGGTATGAACTTGTCATGAAGACCTGTTGTCACTATTAATATCTTTAGAAAAAAAAGCTCAGAGGCAATTGCTATTCGCATCATATAGAAACTGATCCGTGAAGGGAATTCATTCTTGCCGTACACGACCAAAATTACAGGAGCATTTGCCGCATTAACAAAGAAAGTCAAAATAAAGAATTTTGCAAAATCAAAAGTTTTAAAGAGATCCTACAGCTCCCTGGAACTATATGACAGACTGTATGATCACTGTCTGTTATCAAAATTATTTCTTACGATGAACGGATCAAAGTACTTACAGAAAAGTTCACAGAAGTCAGAGTCACATAGAGGACAATAGAGGAAATAAACATGAATCATTGCATACATGTGCACGCCAATTTACTGACCTCAGTTGAAGATAATGAGAACAATGATATTTGAAGTAATCCCAGTGCCTAAACACATGTGAATTGTTATAAACCTATAATGAATATCACCCACATAATCACACACATAAGACAAAGGGATTCTGCTTTAATAATCACAATAAGAACTGATGATAAACCCATTATATGTGCATTTCGTAACAGAAATAATATCTTTGAGAAAGATACATGTATCTAGTGCATGTCAGTGATCAACATTGATATGTTTCCAGTCAGTATAAATACATAGTTTTAGGAAGATATTTGACTATATCGCAACTAGAGAAATCAAAACATGTCTATTCACAAAACCGTTTGACTTGTCTAAACAAAACTGCATACATGTGACCATACACTAACATTTTTTTTTTTTTTTTAAAAGTGCAGGATTGTTTATTGGATTAATTTTCAGCTTTATTTCCTTACTGAAATAATGGGAAACAATAGACAAATTAATTGTTTAAAAAACAAGAAAATAGTATCCCATGGTGCAATCCTAGGGATTGAGGAGCCCTGGTTTAATTATATATCAGTATTAAACATCCGAGCCGCTAACATAGATTTGTAAGGAAAACATTTTTGTTGCTATTTGCCACACATATTATAAGTGTTTCACCCCATCATGTCCAATTCCAGCAATTTAGCAAGCATATGACCGATGTACACTAAGCTCTGGAAACCTTGAATACAGCTTAAACATAAGGGTGGGGGATTTGTCGTGATGTTAATCCAAAAACAGTCTAATACATCATTTTCAAAAAGCATGTAGCCCTTATCCGGTTATGATAATAAATTCTGACTTGAAGGTGCAAAAGAAAGATGGTTTCCATGAGAATACTGTAGTACATACACTTGTTAGAAACCAATCTCATTTAAACCTGATGAGCTGATTGCATAAATCCATGTGGTGGGAGAAAACATATTTGTAAAGAATATTACTTACTGCAATTCATGCACCACCCACTCGATACTTGCAAGCACATGATTAAAAACAAAATCAATGTTGTGACGTGTAATGCAGTGCGACAGTCGAACAATACAGCTGTCAACTCAGATTGCAACTTCAAACTCAATACAAATGAGAAAAATGTGAAATTGGTCATAAATTCCAATATAGTGATGTCAGAGATGACTACCATCAGCCAATCACCATGGTATAATTAAGCCTGTATAATTATGTACATAGTCTGGTTTTTAGGAAATAAAGTTTGAGTTCTGAATAATTGCTATTAAAGTGCATGGCACACAATCTGGCATGAAGCTTATACAGTTGTACATTTCATACATGTGTACGAGAAAAACTAAATTCTTATTAACCAATGCTTAAAAATACTAATTTCGTAAGCAGTGACCTCTGATCCATCAGTTTCAAAGCAATAATGGGTGAACACAGTCACTGCGAGTTCTCAAGTTTAAGAAGTATATAGAGTTTGAAAAGTCAGAAAATATCAGAGATATGGTCCAAAACTACTAAAACCAAATGGCCCCCAGTTGGCCATTTTGAGTCCAATCTGAAAAACAAAATGGCATGCACCAAGATCCCATTAAGTTCAAATTACAGGCAGAGTTTGAACAAAATCTGCTATGCTTGATTTTGATGAATTTTTAACATTAAAACACCACAATTTGGCCATCTTGAATAGGATAACAAAATGAATAAATATGCATATATGCAACATGATGTACGATGTATATGTAAAGTTTGAAAATGTTTGGTGAGGGAATGCCCCAGATAAAGCGCTGGAAATAAATTTGTTAAAACAAAATGGCCACCAGGCAGCTATTTCTATATAATCCGATCTGAGAAACAAAATGACTTGCATCCAGGTCACATCAAGGCCCCAATGTTTGTACCAAGTTTGAATGAAATCTGTCCATACACAACCAAGATCTGGTTATGTAATGGCAGAAATGCTTGATTTTTATGAATTTTTAGCACAAAAATTTTGAATCAGATCATGAAACAAATAAACATGCATATATCAGCAAAGATATGTGATGTATTTGTGAAGTTTGAATGTGATCAGATCAGACATGTCCAAGATACAGTTGGAGATGCATGCACACATGCGCAAAAATAAACATGTCAAAACATAAGTCCCCAGTTGCGGCTTACGTTCGAACGAGGACTGAAACAACTTGTCATAGAACCAAACCTTTTAAAATGCACAATGACACACAATCCAGTTACATTGCATAATATAGTGTCATGGAGGATGGAGGTTTGACATTGAACTAGTAAAACTCGGCAGAATCGTTTTCCAGCACTCTATCACATCATTATTTTTAAACCCTGTTCGGACTAAGTCTGAAAACCAAGATTATTAATTTTGCGTTCAATTTTTTCAACATGCATTGATCAAACTTAGAATTTTAAACTTAATTGGTACAATAGCATATATATGCAGCACGCCAGTTTTGTTTTTAATAAGGCCGACTGGTGGCCATTTTTGACATAAAATTGAGCTAATCCCGATATATGTCTTCAACCAAGTCTTCTGAGATGACCTGGCTGATTTTGAATCAAACTTGGTATGATGACAATAAATATTGACTTGCACTTGCACATTGTTATTTTTGTCACCATTTTCTGACAAACAACTGCATCAGTGCATAGCAATCATTTTGTATTTTCACTTCTGTCTCTCAGACATATATGCAGAGACGAATTAATCACAAAGTTGATATATAAGATGCATAAAACCTAAAGTTACTACACCACAGAAGTTAGATACATATATACATACACGATAATAATCATGCGCACAAAACAGCGTCATCCCAGATGAAACTCAGAATTTTCAAAATTGTTATTCATGGATCCTACAAGCTCTTTCGAGATTTCTAGTAAAGGCTCAACATGATTCACTTAATACACAGAAAGCTATTTCCACTTCACTTCTAAAATCAAATTACATCCAGATTAACTATAATAGTACTACAATACATATATACCCAAATCACAGCTGTTAAATTTCTCGTTTTGTACATCAGTATGCACATGATTTGAAAAATATTGAGGAGAATACACAAGTCTGTTGAATCACAAATCAATCAGGCATTGAGAGAGTAATGCACACACGTCTGACCATCTGTACAGATGGTCTTAAGTCCAGCAGAAAGAAGAGTATGAATTCAAATAGGCATAAGAGTATTATTCACGAATAACACTCAGGCGCAGCTGTGACACAGGAACCATTAGAGTGGCCATACAAATGAGAGAGACCTCCATCTGCAAAGGTTTCTATTTGATAGCACACAGTGATTAGTGTTTTTGATAAACGTCACCTTTGGAACAGTTGGAATTCTAGAAATACTATGATTATAACCATTATGAATACATCTCAGTATAAATATTGTGTATATATATATATAGGGTATTTTTACAATATGTCAGCTTAGAAAGGTGATCTATGTAGATATAGCCAGGATATACATTGTACATGTACTGTTAAATCTCTATTAGAAGCCACATCCCTAATAGAAGTCGTACACATGAACAATTGAGAACCAAAAATTCACAATGTGTGGATGCTCTGATAGAAACCGCATCTCCTCTGTGGTACCATTTTAATAAAAGTCAAGGCTTATAAAACAGATTTTACAGTAACAGAACAGATAGACACAGCTTTTAGATCAGTATAGGTACATACAGACTGTTCAAATAACTTATTAAAGATACAACGTACATGTACACCTTGCTAAGATATGTCAATATAGAGACAGGGTGCCACGCATGTATGTGGTTGTCAATATACACAGGTTGTAGGGTCATTATAGAAAGGTTTTCAAGTATTTCTGCCGGCTTAATAATCTGTTAAGCTTAAAAAAGAGAAGAGGCAGGTCTAAAAACAATGCCGTCCGAAGTGGATGCATGCACAAATAATAATGATAATAATGTTGTATTGCATCTTTTAAAATAACATTTCTATCAGTGTACAGCATCAAAGTGTTAAGAGATAACAAATACCGGTATATAAAATATATAACAAATGATATTATATTTAGCAAATTCATAATCCAGAGTGGTTCTGTCAGATAAGCAGTTTTACTTGAGGCATATACATGTATATAGTATTTTTAAATAATGATTTCAACAACATGTATTTGGTTCAAGGAGGAAAAATACGTGATGATGTTAGGTTTTGTAAATAATTGAGAAGGTACACTCTATTGAGAATACATCACGAGTAGGCATGGAGTTCTCATGATTTGTTCGGTAATAACAAAAAAAAATCATGATTGTACAAGAATGGAGAGCTGAGAGACTCCACAATTGTACTCCATGTTATGAACTCTTATAGTTAGCTTAATTTGTCATACATACACTCATGTAGTAACAATTGTAATTTATGTGAACATCACTCTTAAAATGTTACCCACATAACCCTTACATGTACCGTATTAAATATAAATACCGGGGGTAATTGTCAATTTGGCCTTTTTAGCACGATCGCAAAAACTAGCGTGACCGCGAAAGAAATTTCGCGGCTAGTGGGAAACATATGTTTGAAAAAATCTAGTCTAGCACTGTATATGTCCAAGACATAGTCAAATATGACACCTCTTCAATAAAACAGAGTAGCAGTTGCAAGAATCATCTTTTCAGCATAAAATTGTGCTCCTTTAATTGAATTATAAACCTGTATTTACTGTTGATGAAATCAAACACAACAGTAAAATATGCTGATGTGTTTCCATGGGAATGGAATGTGAAGCTGCAAAATTGCAAAATTAAGCTATGACATAAGATGATAAAATCTATGATGAAATTTGAAATTGAATTGAGTTGTTGAATGCTGATTGATGTTCACTAAAATCAAATACAGCTTTTCCTACCACTAGCACTCACTGGTTGTAGAGACTACCACGGATGGTCGGCATTGAAACCGAGTGAATCAGACAAAGTGGCATCTGTATCTATGGAGCATCATTCTCAGAGAAGGATTCTGACATAATAATTCCCACACAAAATACAGCGATGAAGTGTTGTCACTGCAATCTGATCTGCTGTGTTATACATGCACATAGTGAACTAGTTGTATCCCCTTTGTTTTCAGCGTTTAAGTGAAAGAAAAATAAAATGGCCAAGAGGTTATAAATCTACACAGCCATCTCCATAATTGAGAGGAAACGACTCCAGCATGAGAATTACATTGTAACACATGTACTCGTACTATACAGTACATGTACATATTACACAGGATTTGTTAGACCCACAATATTCAGTCCATGACTAGTTGATTTTGATGTTTACTGCCAAATAATAATATTTAATTTATTACTTAAGTATGTTGCATCTTATTAATTTTGTTGTAGTATTTAGTTGATCCCTCTCCACTAAGGAACATTTATTATTATAAAGGTTATCCATATAAAATTGATTATGGAAAATAGAATGATGAAATAAAAAAACAACATAATTTAAAAGCAAAATTAAATACTATGGACACAAATTTACAGCCATGTAACTTATCCCCATGCAGAGAATAACAAACATACGATAGTATAAAAGAGGATTAAAATGAACATTGAAGCTTCCAACAGAGATAGAAATTTAAAAAAAAAATCCCTCAGTAATTTGATGCTTAACAACACAGTACAAAATTACAAGGAAGAAAAATTTGCAGGTGGCATATTATTATTATATCAGTTGGTGTTTATTTTTTCCCCAATATTCGTAAATCACTTACAAATCTTAAAATGAAGTATTTATAATGAGTTGTTATTCATACACAGTTTTTAAACATTTCCCCAATCTATGTAGGTAGACTGTCTAGACAATTAATGGCGACATGGCATGAGGTTTAACTTGCATGGCTTTCACTTAATGTTCCAAGTAGTACAATTGATGTAGATGGCTTTTAATCTAAACGATTCAACTCAAGCATTAATCCATGGATTAGAATGACTGGAAAGTGCTTCCATACTGGATTACCGGTATACATGTATGGATGAATGTATACGTTTTTAATACGTTCATTGCCACAAGTTTGGACAGCAGATTACAAGCATAGACCTTACCGTAGTAGTGTGTACAAGTATAAACCTTAGTAGAAACTCCTAAGGTATATGGTATAAGTTGTCTTCGATTAAAACGTAATAAAATTACAAATCAATTTATTAAAAACAAGTCATTGAAAATGACACAGTCCCCGTTAAATTTTTGAAAGTTCTCTTTGTGCTCGTCATATTAAAGCGGAGGGGTTGTCGCGAGTGTGTCCTTGAAACTTGAGTTCCAAGTGGCGAATACAACAGATTTATTTACATCAAAACACGTGTTCCGTGTAGTAGTAATATGGCCAAAAACAAAAACAGCCGTTATTTGGCCATCTTTGATCTGATTATGAAACACACTGATATGTATGATGTATGTGCCAAATACGAATGAAAATGGTACATAAATTGTGGAAATATAGTAGTAAGGCCAAAAAGTCAGAGGGCTGTCAATCGGCTATCCTTGACCAGATTTTGAAACAAATTGTCATGGACATGCATCTTAACATGTATAAAGTACATGTATGTGCCAAATTTGAATGAAAACTGACAGAGCACATCCAAGATACCGCATAAAAAAAAAAAAAAAGATGCCTGCCAGTCGACCATCTTTGATCCAATTGCGAAATAAATCGTCATGGACATGTATCCTAACATGTATAATCTATGTACCAAGTTTGAATGACAACTGACAGAGCATGTCCAAAATACAACGTTTTCAAAAAACAAGATGGCTGCCAGTTGGCCATTTTGAATCGAAAAGCTAAACCACTGCATGTGCATATGTCCCACATAAGGTACTAGGCACATGCAAAGAATGAACGGAATCGGTCCAAAGGATTCTGAGATATGACTCCGGACGGACGCACAGACGCACGGACGGACGGAGACCGAATTATAAGTCCTCGTTTTCCGACTTCGTCTGAACGGGGACTAATTAAAAGAAAAACCACTGCATGAACTTCACAAAAAGATTTACTAACATGAAATACTACTCGTAATATGAATCACAGCAATCAAATGTTATTATGTTGCTACGACATTGCAACAAAATTGACTAATCACCAGTTAGATCATGTGAGAACAACCTTGGTCTGAAAACAGTCCTTTCCAAGTAAATTAACATTGCTGAGAACAAGAAAACTAGTAAACAGGGACTGTGCGGAACATGAAAGGAGTACTTTCCGAGCAAAACAGGCATGGTTGGCAACAAATAAAGACGTTTGTAAATGGAGACTGTTTGAAAAGGAGTACTTTCCTAGTAAATGCTGACAAAGGATGCTAAACCAAAACTGTCTAACTACCAAATGTTTGCGAACTGTTATAACGACAAAAACAAGACAAAATATAGTAATATAAAAATTATAGTCATTCAAAGCCACAGTATAGAAGTGCATGTAGCTAAAGATATCACATATTTCCCACAAACAACTGCCTTCCTAATATATTTTTTGAAGATATATATATTGTTTGTTCTGCCGTAAATCTTGGATACATATCACAGATATACAACATCATGGTCGTGATTTTTTTTTTATAGAAGCACATGAAAATAAACGGTAGAAATCATATTAACTTCCGATATCTTTACTATGCACCATGCTGTGCTGAGTATCCATTAAATGTACCGGTATATTGGATTTTAAGGGCCGGATGCACACGGATGTAAGCCGGGGTGAAAAAGAATATATTTCCTGATCTAGTGATCCCAAACCGACAATTGTCAGTCTTAAACCATGTGTCTGTGGCAAATATACCATAGTACAAAGTTCATGAAATACAGACAGCCAATAGGTGAAGGATGCTAAATAGAAATCATAAAATATAACAACAAAATATACATTATGCAAATTACCTAATTAGAGAAGCACTGGCCAAGATGCAGTAAAATGAATACCAATTGAATTTACCTAAAAAAAAAATTATATTTTCAAGTTTTTGGACAAAACTGGTGGCATATAACCGTAAGTCCAATATTAGAATTTTGATATCTATACAAAAATAGAGATTTTTTCATGGATACGATCATTTTATTGAGACGAAAATCCAAACCATTCAAGTTTAAATGTAGTGTTAAGATGAGCACAACTCAAAATATGATAACCCAGAAGGCATTGATATCAAGTACTATACTTTGGACATTTAGCTGCAAATTACGAGTGCCTTGTGGCCTGCAGGGATAGTTTGTATGTATTTGAAATATATCAGTACTACATGTCGATCTCGTTATCGTGAATAATGAAGATAATATTCCACAATGTGAGACTGGATATCCCACAGTGAGAGATGGTTCATTAACATATATGTTCTGTCAGATGCTGCATACTCACTACAAATTTACCTAGGTTGATTCTCTCGCAGATTTGTTCATTTCATGATGATAAATATAATTTTCTAATTTCATTGTGAAAATTGTTGGTTAAAAAACTATATATTTGAATTCCTACTGAAGACGACTAGCTCGATAGCTTTGATATTTTATAAGATGGTGTCTTAGCTGGACCTACAATGTATGTTGGATTTGTTCATTTTAAGATGATATTCTAATTTTTGTCATTTTTAAAAAAAAATATTTTCAACTTCTTCCTGGGAATGGCTAGCCCATTTGCTTTGATATTGTACATGTCCAAGCATGGCTTTACATTGCTGGCTTCAACTGGGCTTAGCATGATTTTAAATCTGTCACATATCTACAGTACAGTTTGAGCATAACTTAACTTCCAGCTATTAGCTGGCTGTCCGTTTTCATAGAAACTCATTTTTTTTAACACAAGTATAAATGTCAGCAATAATTTCAACTTAATCTTTGTGGTATTTCCCAATGTTAATACTGTGTAGGACATATTTATTTAAGCAGATTACTATGCAAAATATAGATATATGACAGTTTTGAAAGCAAGCTGAGGTTGTTTTAATTAAGCCAATTAATAAAATTATGAAGAGTACTCTGCCTGAATACCTCTCATTAGTGGTAGGTTATAGGCGTAGAGAAAGGTGGAGAGTCAAAAGAACTGATTGCAGCACTAAAAGACTGCTCTGTTGCCAAGTATCACCTCTACATGATCTGGGAAAGAAATGGCAGAGTTGTGATTTAATGCTCGAGCCATAGGGAGGAAACTGCAAGAATAACTAACTGGCCAACCAAATTCTAGGAAATCACTAAATATTAGCACCATAGCCCTGCAGCATAGAAATTCAAAGGAAAATTAAACGACTGACTTGCTTGAAACAAAAGATACAACTAACAAAACTGATGCATGCACAAAATCCATTAAAAAACAAGCAGGATACGTGTGCAGAACTCAAACCGAACGACATGAATAATTATCTATTTTGAAATGAATATAAAATTATGATAATTGTAATAATACTACAAAGTATGCATTAAAAATATATTTGATGATAACGAAACTTGCTTTAAAAATTATTAGTTTTTCTGAAAAAACAAAGACAGCAGTGAGAGCCAGCTTGGAAGTTAAGTTACACCCAGACTATACTGCAAGTACCGGTACATGTACCATGGGTAAATCTCAGTCATATTTTTAATTTCTTGTTGATAACTTTCATTCTATAATTTTTATGAATATTATTGTCATTTTTGATAAAAAAAACTTTTTCTGACATCTTTTTGAAAACAATCAGCACTAATGTTTTGATATTTTATTTGTAGGTACGGTACTTTGGATTAACGACTGTCAGATTGATTCATTTACCGGTAGTGTTAATAATTACAATTTCCTAGTTGAAGGGAATATTCATGTGATCTTGAAAATGACCAAACTGGCATTTGGCATTCCTTTTTTATAATGCATCTCAAACGGCAGAGCTATAAAAGCTGACAGACTGCTAGTTTAAATTTCATACATTCACATAAATCTAGAAAGAGAAAGCAGTGGACACAAGCATGACATTTCACATTTAAACACTCACATTTTATATACTCTTCTGATGTTGTAAATATAAAGCAACCATGACAAATAGACAGCTGTTCTACTCTACTGAATATGGCAGCATAAAAATACATGCACTGTTGAGGTTATTCAATTTGACAATCATAAACCATGATAAACTAATCATTTTTCTATCCAACACAGTTCTTGTGGACTGCAGAAATTATTAACTTATAAATCCAAATTTTAGGAATTTATTGATGTTAAAAAATAATATTCTTCTTCTATCAGTGTTTTTTTTTTTTTAATATAAAGCATTCACTGATTAATAATATTGATTATTAATTAAAAATTGATAATTAATTAATGATTTATTAATATATTGTGAGCTTAACTACTGTTACAACATAAGAAGATTAATATATCACTGTATTCAGTGTTTATAGATGTAATAACTTTTATATTAAGGCAACATGTGTAAAAATATGAGACATAAATCAATATTTGTAGTCATATAAACGCACACCTGTACATCAATCATGTCATCACCTTGCACCCAAGGATAATAAAACAACATTTTCAATAGTTACATTAAAAACGTTAAACAAATAGTGCTGCAGGGAAACATCATTGGGAATTGAATGGAATCCGTGGGTAGGGTGATAAATGGTAGTCTGTGTTGCAATTAAATCAGTAATTCAATAATTCATATTTGAAGAAATCACAACTGACACACTCTTTAACGCCAATAATGCTACAAACAAAAGCAACAGCTGCCTACAATAAGTTGCTATGGCAACAAAGAGAAGGGAAGGTTAAAATGATTTTAACCTGGAGTTGATAATAGTAATTTAGAATCATCAGATAATAGTGTGATAATATAGACTGATATTTTAAAAAGAGATAATCATGTCCGTTTTATTCACGTCAGGTTATTTATGGATTTATAAATGCCATGATTGTCAATCTTGTTGTATCGTATTCACGAAATACTGTTTTATTCTCCTCGTAACTTCCCATGTGTAGCTTGCAGGTATGTAGAGCAAATGCAGCGTACTTTATGCTCAGAAACTAAAACACTAGAATTGCAGTGTAGCGTGTTCAAACTTATGTAAATCAATGAACAAAATATTTCTTGCATGGGACCCATGGATGCAATGACTGAACGGCTTCAACATAGTTACTGACAATTTCATGATTTCAGTATTTCATGTATGATTTAATGTGTACTGAAAGAAGTTGCAGCAATGTTACTGTTGAGCGAAGATGCCACAGGTTTTTGTTGCTTTTTTTTCCAATTCACAATGAACATTCAGTTACTGTACATGTGAACAATATGAACTGTATAGTAACAAGCCATGCATGGCACAGTCCCCGTTAGTTATCAAATTTAAGATACATAGTTTTGTTTGTAGTAATATAGCTGGAATATAACCATGTCAGGAATATGATTTTTTAACATTAAAATGATTGACATTTGTATCTGATCGTCAAACAAGTACTTGTCCATATTGAGAGATAAAGCTCTGGAACAGCATTCAAAATCAGCCATTTTGACTACATGTATATTATATAACATGATGTATAACAAATATATATAATATTTGAATATAATCAGTCAAAGCATTTAAGAGATAATGCTCTAGAAGCCCAATCATTAAAACAAAGTCAGTCGGCCATTTTGAATTTTATCTGAAAAACAAAATTATTTGCATCAAGGTCCCATAATATCTAATGTATATACCAAGTTTGAACAAAATCCATCTGTAAACAGCCGAGAAATGCTTGATTTTTAGGATTTTTTAGCACAAAAATGGCTGCCAATCAGCCATCTTGAATCAGATCGTGAAACAAATTGACGTGCATATGTATAATATCATGTATGATGTATGTGTGAAGTTTGATTGTGATTGGTCCAGGCATTTCTAAGATACAGGTCCGGACGCACGCACAGACGCATGCACGCACACACATGCACGCACGCTTGGACACACGGAGGTCAAAACATAAGTCTTTGTTTTCGGACTGCGTCCGAACAAGGACTAAAAATGTCACGACTTAGAACCATAATAATGTAAAACTATTAATTTTCATGGGTCTTTAATTTATAATAACTATTAAGCATATTCACCGATACGGTTTTAAATTCACATTGTTCTATTGTAATCTTACATCTTACATGGATTTTAATTTAGCAGATTTCACTTATCAGCAAAAACAGTGAAATTTAAAATCAGAGATTAATTAATATGTTTAGAGTACTATGCCAGTATTGCATGGAAATACATACAGTTCTAGTTTGAGAATTGATTATTTTGCTAGCAAAGCTAGAAATTCACTTCTTTTCTGCAAACGTGTATTCAACTTTCTTTTGAGCTATCATAAATTAAATTAACAATTTTAAGAAACCTATCATACCATCTAATTTGCTCTATTAAGTAAATAACAGTAATATGTATCTATGACAAGAATAAGTGGTGTTTTAATGATCTGGCATGAAGTAAATGTAATTATTAATTCATGTGAAATTATATTAGATACGCGCTTCTAATAGAGCAAATTTATAAGGTAGTCATTTTGATATATAAATAGATCTTTTGATAACTTAAAACCAACAAGTTTAACAAAACTGGCAATGATTGCTTTAAACACATTTCCATTTTTCAATACGCTAGTTATTTAAGAGATACAGTCTAGTGAGGGTTGAAAAAAATGTATAGAACTCACAGAGTTTACTTTCAATCGCGTTAAATTGTTTATTTTCAACAGCATTCCCACATTAAATATAACTCCCAAATGGTTGTATGACATACAATCGTAAATATAGAAATGAGGTAAAAAAAAATAACAAATAAGATAATTCAGTATTTAATAGACACACATACCAATCAAAGTGTATACTTAAACATTTAATTAGATTGGTTCTGTCTACACTATTCTCATGCTTTAACAGGTGGGAGTTTAAGGTTACATATACATGTCGCTTGTTACTGACATGTATAAGTTGAAGCAGCTTTTCATTACAGTTTTAATATCTTTGGCAGATTATTATTAATGTAGGTTATACACACTACATGTATATGGAAAGCCGGAAACAAATTAAAATACACATCAATCAAATGTGGCCATTATGTCCATTAGCGTGGTTTATGATATACCATACTAAATGAGCCTTTAAGTATTTAAACAGGGCCCTTTGTAAACCGGAAATCTGTCAAAACCAGAAAATGTACATGTCTCAACCATGACATGAATGCGAAAACCTGTTAACAGTAATTTTGTAAGCCAATTTAAGCTGTGTATAAGAAAGATGTCTAACTCTATTTAGCCCTAAAACCAATCAAAAAAAGATACATTACAAGCAAAGTTGTGTACCAGAAATAAGATGCCTAAACCAAAATAAACTCAAAGACTTGTCTGTAAACAGTATTGTATCAGAAACACGATTATCTAAACTATGACATTAAACAGACACCTGTCAAAACCATGACACTGTACAGACAGATTGATTTTTAATGTATATGTAATGGAGTCTTGCAAGAATATAATATTTACTTTCAATATTTATTTTGTATGAATTAAAATCTAAAGTTACATGTATAACATATGAGTTGTTTAGACAAATTTAATGATTTTACTAGCACTTTAATTAAAAAATTTGAAATTTTTAACTAACCAACAGAATTTAAAATAGAATTGGGTAAATTATTAGCATCCCTGATTACAGAAACAAAAGCATTAAACATACATCAATATATATACAGATATATACAATACAATTATATGAATGGGAACCACTATCCAATTAAATATTGTTTTAGGATATTGGATACTTGTTTCAGCCTCTGCATCATCCTTATTGTCTTCGGTCGTTGTTCTATGTCTGGTTCATAAAACAACAACAGTAATAATGTCTGTCAAAGCATACATTATTTTTATGCAAATGATTTCTACCCATAGTTGGAAACTATTTCCATTGTATAATACACTGTGTGCATAATAAATAATTCTTTATTTATCACAGCCATTATGATTTCCCGCCCTAGACATATAAGAAACTGGCCACACTTCACATATGTCGGGGGGTACTACAATATCAAGAATTTTCCAAGTCTCAATTATATTGCCCATACATACACATGTAAGCCAACAAATAGATTTTGTCAAAATAAAAAAAAAATAAAAAATACTGTATTATTGTCTAGGTAATGCAGAAAATGATATTTGATAAATGCTAGTAACATCTGTCTTCTACATGTTCATATTTTAATGCTCTGTTAACACATGATTTAGGCAAGCTACTTAATCATGTGGCTTGCAATATTGAAACTTCTTGTCATCTGTTCACCTTGTACAGAGAATCAAGCCTTTAACCATATCTAAATGCTTATTAGCTTGTGTCATCTAATAAGCAAATTAAAGTGATAATGCCTGTTGTTATCAAAAACACAGATTGACAAACTTTAGTCATCTTATTTTAGTTTGGCTGAAATTTCACGAATTAACAATTTTTGATTTAGTGAAAATAACTCACTGATTTTCATAATGCTGCAATTGTGATCTGGGTATTTATGATACATGATTATGCAACTGTTATAAGCTTACTCATAAATACAATACTATAAGACAGGATTAACGTAATAATCTATAATTGATGATATATTGCGTACCTCATTGCATTTACTGCCAGATTTGACCTCATTCACATTTTAAAACAATTAGAAGGTCTGATCACATGCAAATTTGAATATAACAGAGTGAAACAATGGTTTATGGTGTACATCATTATACAATAATTATTTTGTGAGAATCTTCAGAATGAAAACAATACAAAAACACTGCAAGCAGGTACTTAACCAAATGAAACATTTAGCCTAATAGGAAATTAGCCCTGGAACTAGTATTTGATATTTAACACCTGCAGCAACTTTAAAATTTGGGCAGCTATTTTCAAGGCCAAAATTGCCTTTAATGCCTCAAATTTGTTAGACCATTAATTTATTATAAGAAAAATAAAGCCTGCAACTGTACATAGCCACAGTTGTGTGCAGTACAGATAGTCAAACAGGATAAGCAATTTTAGAATTGCGCAATAACGACAAACCTATCTACATCACACAGCCTCAACTAGGCTTGCTTTTCTACAAATCAATTCACTTCCTTTTCAAACCTGCCCATTAATTGGTCTGTCTCATTAATAACAGTTACGGTATATGTTAGCAAAAGGAACAATGATGTGTCTATGTGCCTCGGTTGATAGGTCCTGTCAATGAAAGATTGTACTCACATTTTTACTTCTATTTTCCGTCCAAATGTCAATTTAAAGTAATCAATTGCTTGCCGTAGTTATGGAACATCAAACACTGTCAATCAGAGCAGTGTATATACAGCATCCACGTTTTTTCAGGAGCCTCAGATGTGCAGATGGAAAATTGCATTTTTTGTTTTTAAATTTATTACAGAACAGCCTAAAATGATTTGTTAACTTTCATTATGGTGTAATAAATGAAATTATTATTATTATTTCTGTAGCCATACTAATAAAATTAGGATTTTAGTCAAAAATTTACTATCAGAAACATCACTGATATATATATATATATTAAATTATCGCTATTCTCACCATCCCCCCCCCCAACAAAAGGAAAAAATATTTCTCTGAAACCATGAGCAAATTTATGAAACAGTCATCATAAATATGCAAATGAGATATACTATGATGAAGGTACAATTCTGGAGTAACCCGGTAGTTTTGGCAATGATAAGCTAGATAAGTGTATTTCCATTACACAACATAACAGTTTTCAAGTATTCCCTTCCAAGTACTCAAAACACATGTAATCTCCAGGACATCTTGTTCAAAATGAGTTATTACATACATATACATATATAAGGTTACACAAGGGAGATCATCTTCATAGGTATATATCCAATCTGGGAAAAAGAAAATCCCCATCAGTAACATTTTGTTTTCCCAGCTAAATTTTCATTTTCGAAGATCGTGTATATTGTCTTCCCTTATCAGATGTTAAGTGTATTAATATTATATGTCAACAAAATTTGAAGTGACTAACGTGTTTCATGTAATATATATTACACAAGTCATTGTCATTGTTTGGTGTGAGATATCACATGAATGCAGAGGACATATCCATAACATAGAACTGTATTTGTAGAACTGAATTTGTTTAAACAAGATGACCAGCCAGCCATTTTGGATTTGATGGCGACAAAAATGTACATTATATGATGTCCGATGTTTAAGTGACATTTATAACTTGATCGACTCAGGCATAAATGTCAGGGATGTGGATCTGGAAATGCATTTTTGCAAAATGACAGCCATTTTGAATCAGATTCAAAAACTAAAATGAAGTGAATCAAGGTCTCATTATGTTCATTGTATGTACCCAATTTAAAAAGAATCCATTTACGTACAAGTTTAGTTCCGGAGTGGTGAAAATGTGTGATTTTGATACATTTTTCGCCGTAAAAGGGCTGCCATTCAGCCATCTTGGATCATATCATGAAACAAATACTTGTGCACATGTCTGATATGATGTAAGATGTATATATGTAAACTTTAATCGGTCCAGGTATGTCAAATATACGGATGCAGAACTGCATTGTTCACAAAAAAATGGCCGCCAGCTGGCCATTTTGAACTGGATTCGAAAAATAAAATGATGTGCATCAAAATCCAAAACAAATACATGTGCATATGTTCGATGTAATGTCAGATATATCTGTGAAGTTTGAACTTGATCTGTCCATGCATGTGTGAGATACTGTGGGATAAGGACGGTTCCCGATGAACAGGAACTAAAAAGGACATGACATGATCAAACAAAATTTCTAGCAGTTAAGGAGTCACAACTACCGATCTAAAAAATAACTGTTTATTGCGACAATTGAATGACACTTCACATCATTAAGTAAGTACCTGGTAAGTGATTGGGTCAGCAAACAGGGCAGAACTGAAGATATAAATCACACACAGACATAATAAATGTGATATATTGTGATAGTTAGGAAGGATGGAAATTCAACATGCCTGCCTCAATGCCTTTAAAATACTTGCAATTTCAAGTCTATTACAGAGATTTTGGCATTCAAATTGGCTGAATTAGAGTCCAAACCCAGCACATTACAGGCATATCTATATTTAGGAGTCTGCTGTTAATTAAAATACAAGACATGACATACAGGGAAATTAATGAGGCAATTATTAAGTTATATGAATTTAAACGCAAAATTTTACTCAATCATATTTTAATTGTTTTGTATACCGGTAGTTATTGTATTGAAATCTCTCCAGGTAGAAAATATATCTTTTCTCTTGACAAAATATGTATGGTTGCCCAATAAACAAATAGCAGTGGAGAAGAATTATTCAAAGTTAATGCTCCAATAAATGACACAAGACACAAGGTTTTGGCAAAAGTGGAAGGGGGAGCGAATTGCGGATGCAGGCGTCGCAGCGAACAGCTCCATGATGCGACTTGCCTGTGAATTGCATCATGACGCTGAGCGCGTGGTACCTGGTTGCAACCTTCCACCAGCAGAGACTGTACAGGCGAGCGTCATGGCTGGCGTTCCCCTGGCGGGAGCCTGCAGATAGACTCACAACCCAAGGAGGATGGACAGCGTGGGTACCCGTGTAAAGTCTGCTTGGTCTGTGGTTGCTGGACAATGACTTCCAAAAGAAGAGATAGCCAGGAGATGTTACACAGAGTCACATCCATGATCTACATAGAGTAGCTGGGTTTCCTGACAGTAGGCTTATAAAGCTTTGGCACAGAAACAAGTGTTAAATATATATGAAGACCCAAGGTTAATGCCTTATACTTCTCAGAGGTGAAAAAAAAGAGGATTAACCCTTATCTGGTCAAGTCAATGTAAAAGTTCACATTGTTGCAGGATAAGGACGAAACATAAAGTTGTACTGTACGCCTATAGATATTAAAGTGGGGGTGTCGTCACTTGCGCATGCGTCAGATAGCCATAGCGTGTCATTGTTTACAAACAAGCGTCTACCCATGAGCCTTTGCGTTTTTAGCGTGTGTTGTTATCGTCGCTTGGGACTCAATTCCCGCGCGTCCACAGGTGACGACCCTCCCGCTTTAACTTTGCAATTGATCATTGTGAAGGCAAACTTACCACAAATGAATGTGAAACAAAACAAAGGAGCTGCTTACATTGAAGATTATTTATACATTAACGCAAATTAAATTTAAAATATTCAGGAAAGCAGACACATACAACAAGAACGAGGATATAAAAAAAAAAATAATGGAAGATACATGCAGTTTTCACTGTAATTCAACTATACCAAGGTACCATCAATAAACCATGACAAGAAACATGCAGTGCTTAGTAATGAGCAGGTGAATAACTAATCAAGGGCTTGACCATTCTAAACTTGGGGGAGGGAGATAGTAGAACTACTGTGCACATTGTTTTATTTTGTTTTCACTTAGTTTCATTTTTTTCTAATATGATGATATGTCTATATTTTTTTTTATTTTCTCTATTGAATGTGGTATGCTTTTTTTATATATATACATGTATCTTTTTACAGTGAGTGTATGATTATTTTTTTCAAAATTTCTTCTGTGCAGATTGGTTTTTAGCCCCCCCCCCCCCCCCACACACACAGTCATCTTATCGTCTTGTAACTACACACATATTGGATTAACTTTTAATATAGTTGAATTAACTTTAATATACTATTAGTTACGATATGAAATCAATTAAAACGCGTTCCTATACAGGAGTGCGTTTTAATTAGAGTTTGCGAAGCTTAGGTTTAGTAAAGAGGGAAGGTATGATACGATTATATTATATTAATTATATTAATATAAATTGAACCATACCTTCCCACTTTACTAAACCTAAGCTACACAAACCGGACTTAAATTTGATTAAATATTAATATAAATTATGAAAATACAATGTAGTGAGGGTCATCACAATGTAGGTCTTGTTGTCACAAGTCGGTGTAAAGTTAAATTGAAGTCATCACAACGTTGGTACTACACACACACACACACCTAGTGGTAAACCCCTAAAGCATGTACAATATGCATGGATTTGATAAAAAATTTTAACCTGATATGAATGAGAATAACATCATGTCTCGCCAACCTGCGGTGTCTCATTCTAGTCTCACACTTTTTTTTATTTTATTGTATATAACATTTTTCCATTTCATACACAAACAGTGATTTTTCATGATAATGCATAATAATCAGGTAACTTGCAGCTGATAACAATTATGGAAAACATTATGTGCAATTTTGAGCAATAGTACTCGAGTGAAATAAAAACCTGCCTTTGGCATTCTACAGGAATTTTATATAAACTTGCTATGATCACGTTAAAAAAAAAACCTGTGGTTATTTTGAACAGTTTGCTGGTCATCAGTTTTTGATTACTTGTCGTAATGACAGAATCAGTCAATTTATAACTATCATGTAGGCAATCGCAAAGTGTTTTGCCACAGTAATTGCTCATGAATATTAATTCATGCAAATGAGACAATTTTTCAGCCAATCGTGTGATGCAACTCCCGCCTGCTACAAATAGTAAAATCAGCCCCAACAACATAAACATTCCTCAGTATATGCTACTACTCATGAATAAATATGTTTATTCTGATATTGATTGGCACATTGTGAAATTTTAGTAATCAATAAATGCAAGTTTTATCTCACTTTGCTGCCAGCATTTATAATCTTAATCTTACCTCTGAGAAATAATCTTGAAATGAATTGATACAAAGATATTTAACCCTTTGAGCACATTTTTTTCCTGCTCAAACTTGTCCACATTTTCTGTAATTTACACTGCTTCAATCTTAATTTTGGACCACATAGATAAATACGACATTGTAGTTCTAGTTTTTGATCAAAAAAATTGAAATTTGTATATCATTTTATGTGGAAAAGTGCAGACTATAAATAGAACTATTTAGGCATCGCTAAAAGGGAATTATATAAAAGGCTATTATGGATGTCTGCATGTGGAAAAAAAATCAAAATCTGTCTACTGTGGAATACTTTATTATCGCTGGAATTAATTTTCGCTGAAAATGCTTTTTGGGAGGTTTGCTTGGAATTTATTTTCACTGATTTTTGATGAGTTTAATGTGAAATATAGGAGGAAAAATATATTCGCTGGATTTTATTTTCACGGAATCATTCCTTCAGCGAAAATAACGAAAATAAATTCCAAGCAAAAATAAAGTATTCTACAGTAAACCAAATCTTGCATGTCTAAACTGAACCCTGTGTTCCTGTGACTACTACCGGTAGTATGTAAACCAAGCACTCAATTAAACCATCATGCATGGTACCCCCATGGAACCACTCTCAAACAAACCATGTGTATAAAGCCAAAAAGAAGGTTTAAAGACAAAACTTTTTTTTGGAGCTAAACCAAAACACTTGTCTTAAAGGAATTCTGCGTATAACATGTCAAAGACATGTCGAAACCAAATTGTCAATTGTGTAGACCAGAAACCTTTGTTAATGGAATATGTACGTACACTAGTACATCAGAAACCTGTCTAAATGAAACTACATGTATAATAACCTCAGAAACAAATTATCTGTGAAATATGCAATTTTCTAAGCCTATTCATCTCAAATGTCACATATCTAAATAGATACATAGAGAAAAAACATGTATGCGTCCACAATGAGATCTGGGAAAGTAAACACCAGAGACTAGGCCATTTTAAATTAGAGATCATTAGACTGACATGGATGTGATGACTAATATAACAAATTTGTTTTCAACTTCTTCTGTTCAAAAACAAACCAAGTTCCATGACAATTGGAGATTTTAATAAACGCATGATGAAAAATTGCCTGCCTTCTTTTCCACAGAAAATAAAGTAACAGAAAAAAATACAGTTATAATAACATTAGTTTCAAATCCATGCAAGTGGAGAGTAAGTAGGGAAGGTACGTGGAAAGGACAAGTGAACAAGATAATTTATTTATATGCCAGAGAGGTAGATCAGTAGAGAGCAAAAGTCAGAGATTATATTACCGCTTCTACAGAGCACTGTTAGGAAGTATACAATTACAAACACAATGTTTTCATCTCGCGGAAACATACTCAAATAACAAACAAAAATCTTATTAAAAATTGTATTAATGTATGTACCAGTAGTGATCAAAAACATTACAAAATAGAAGGCACTCCGAGAGCGCAAACTTCAACTACAGATGCAAATTACAAATCCTTACTAATACCTCTACCCTATTGTATACATTTGTCATATTCACACAATGAGCTTTTAGGTTGTTTGTTTTTTAAAAGAAAAAAACAAATTAGTCGCTATCTGGCAATGGTGAAAAATCCTTCAAAAAATCATCTCCATAGCAACTGGATCCAGATCTTTTCTGAAATATAATTGCTTAGTTTAGGTTTGAGGGGGAAACCCTACTTAAAAACTGATGAATTTCTTTTCATTTATAACTATTTCATTTATTTAATAGCAATGAATGAATAGTTGTTGAAAAAAAAAATGTTTTCATAGCTACGAGATCCAGATATTAATTAACCAATCTCTTACTGATTGGTACCTGTCACACACAATGTAATATCACCGTAATTGGTATAGTACAGGTGTGATGGTTCAAATACCAAAATGGCAACAGTAACAAAAAGTCTTCCCTGGCGGCGATGATAAAATACGAACACGGAGCCAACAGATGAGGTTTCAACTGGTACTGGTATTATTATACTCTGCAAACATCAAGTACAATAACGCGGTAAAACTCCACTACTCCAATAACTAGATGCTTAAACTCCAATACAATTCAACGAGATCTCCGATCTGAACTCAGTGCTGAACAACTCCCCTATATATACCCACACTGTCTATGAATAGACAATTACATCAGCATACATAATGAGTCTGAAACTTACTACAAATTTCTAGAATGTTCCATTACCTTCTATTGCCTTCTACAGTGCCATATTACCTATTCGACCAACTTCTAAAAATTCCACCCAGACACAGTACGGTTCTAGAACATTCTCAGTCACACGGAAGTGGTAAACAAGTCGTATGCGACAGTACCTCTTCTGAAAATTTCATGGGAATTCATTTTTAACTTTTTGAGGTATAAATATATGAAAATTCTAAAAATTGCTGTTTCCTTGGTGACCATATTTGCATTTCTTGCAAAATTTAATTAATTGTCACTTGTTTCCCTGGAAACCACTCCTCATACAATCCATAACTTTTGAGTTATAAACAAAAAATCATTCCCAAAATTGCTGTTCCCATGACAACCAAATTCACATCTCTACTAATGTAATGAAATTCTATCCACGATTATTTCAGGTGGAAATAATGAATGGAAAATCAAAGAAAGAACTTCTGTGTGCTGGGACTATTGGAGGTACATAATGCAGATTTAGGGAATATCTAAAATTAATATTTTAAACGATGTTTCCCATGCATATCTACAATTGATTTCTGAGAATATATGATTTGCTGGCACAATTAATGAGGTAACATGAACATATATGGCCTGCATTTCTACAACAATGCATGAGATATAGCTCTGCATAATAATAAGATTTCATGATTTCATGACCAAAAATTTTTATGTGATATATATATTAATCACATCTCACAACGTACACAATAAATTAGTATACAAGATTAGTATGCAGTTTACACTTTAAGCAAAAACTAGTCAGACCTGGGCATTGTCCAAAGGCTAATATATCTACCAAGTTTCATAGAAGTGTGGTGATTAGTTCTTAAGATATCAGTAGAAAAGTTGAAAACGAATTATTATGTACGCTGTACATAAGGTAATTAAAAAGCAAGTATTATTTTGCACAACTGATTAGGTCTTTGAATTATTCCAGACCATTTATGTCTCAAGATTCATTAAACTGTCATAATTGGTATTTGAGATATTGGTGTGCAAGCCAAAATTTGGCTTATTAGTATGCAAATTAGATAAGTAATATGCACAGATTTTAACCCAAAACTAATCTGGTCTGTGCATTGTACCAGACCACCAAGTTTCATTGAAATCAAAGATTGGTTCTTGAGATAATGGGGGAACAGACATCTACATACACACACACACACACACACACACACACACACACAGGGTAACCATAAATACTCCCATTGTGTGCTTCACACATGAGAGTTAATCTTTCCATGGTAACTATACCCATAGTTCTTCATTGTATCAAGGGTAACCCCTCCTGAAAAATCCATCAATAAATTTGAGTTACCCTGCTTATAGGCAAACCAACAAACTGAACAGGAAAACATAACCTCTTTTGCAGAGGGTAATAAAACAACTATAAAAATCACTACCAAGTACAAAAATGTTTTGAACTAGCAACTTGTATAGGATTTTTTTTTATTTGACGGCTGGCAGCTGACAGTCCAACACTCAGTGTCACTGTTGTCATTCCTGACTTTTCACTGTAATACGATTTTTAATGAATCCAATTTGGTAAATTATGAATAATTTGATCCAGACATTATTAATTTCATTAAAAACATTCTACTTGTTATCAGAAAAGTTGACTTCAATGAAAAACATCAAATTTTTCCTTCTAATACAGACTTTAAATGCTATATTCAAATGACAAATTTGTAACAACATAACAAATAGTTCTTGTTTTCACTCAATTCCGGTCAAAATGTGACTTGCATTTATATTGACCCAAAGTATGAGAGACAAATTTTTAAAAATTTTCAAAATGAAAAAAATCCAAAAAATTTGATAAATGCCATAATTTTCCCAGCACTTGTTCCTGTATTTTTTATAAAATTTTTTATGTGTATTTTAGACTACATTACATGTATTTCCTTGAAAGCTACATGCATGTCTTTCAGAAAATTTATTAAAAAATTATGCATTTATTTTTTGGATGAAAAGTAACAAAAGTATAAATGGTTAATTTAGACAGGAACTTTTGTCTTAAATTATCAAATCGCAAAAAATTAATAATTGGCAGCATTTTGTGGTACAGGTAAATAAAATACAATTTTGTGACTCTGATTATGGAAAAAAAGCATATGCATAAATCTACAGTTTCACTGTATCTTGCATAAAAAAATAACCCTTTCTCTATCACAGATGCAAATCTGCTGAATTGCCGGATGCGTGAATTCAAACTTTCATTTAAATCAGGTATTGCAGTTGAACATATCTTAGCTCACAACAATCCAATCCACAGATTAATGTTCATCTCCAAGTAAGCATGCTCTGTGATGTATAAATAACGCAGAGGCACGTACCTGGTATTGGACGTAAATTAGGAACCCAACAATCTAAATGTCAACCATAATCACATAGTCAGTGTATCCGAACAAAAGTGTTTTTCACTGTCTATCTTAAGCCATAACATTTGCAGACAGTCGGAGAGCAGTAAATGGAATGAAAAACACAGGCCACTGAGCTCAGCAGGCAAACAGTAAGACTACCTAGGCATATTCTTTTATGTTGCTTAGAACCCCTAGCTACAGAAAAAATTCAGGTGACACCAAACGAAAATGATCATTGAAAGATAGTGGAATATATATATATACTTAAATATTGTTTATGAATTGAAAATGTATAGACATGCTATGCAATACTACAGCTATTATATTTTTTGAATCTACTTGTAACCCATTTCTTTGAATACAAAATGCAATAGTAGATCTTAAAATACAGCATGAAAACATCCACCTTAAACTTCATATTCAAAATATACTGTAAATTATTGCCACTTTGGTGATTAGCTTTGTTTGTATCATTTTGAAAAGCTTCTTGCTTGATTTGTTTTATTTTTACTAAACTGCAATATCATCTATTTTGGAAAATCCAAGGGCTTGAACTTTGGTATTCTAAGGGCACCAAGTATCCAAGACAAAAATGCCTTGGACTAATGAAGGGTTAAAGAGCATCGTGGGTGGCATCTTGGCAATTGCCTCCATGAAATTGAGCCTTAAAAACCAATTGTAAAATTACTATTTAGTGAATTATACTCAACACTAGTAAAAGGTCATTAATATTGGAAGTCTGATAATTTCACTTTGTCTAAATTGATAGTAGGGCTTCAGTAATTTAGCAGAAAAATAAAATTGTGAATGAGTCAATTATTTTTTCCACTAAAATTAAAAATATTATTGCATATACTTTGATGTACCATGGAAAATTGATATTGGCTCTTATACATTATAAATAATTATAATTATAAATAAATTACTTTTCCAAAAATTAACTGTTTCTAAAATTAGTTTAAATGCTGTTCAAGTATATTACACCATCACTAATTCTTTCACTTTCCCGTAATCATGCCCTCTAGTGGCATATATCGTTTTAATCTGCATATTAGTCCATCAATGATGATTATGTTTTTGAGAGATTTTACGATATTTTAGATGACAAGCGACTACACAACCTTTTCCCATACTCTCCAGGTATTTTTACCACCTAGCAACCACAAACACGGTCGAAAACTGTACTTTGGGATAGCTGTTGAGATTTTCCTGTACAGTATCCTCGGGAGCGGACATCCGGGCATTTTTACCGCCTGGCAACCTGCGGAGGTGAAAACAAAGGCCCAAAACTCGCAGAAAATGGTACTTTGGGATGATTGTTAAGACTCCTCTGAACAGTATAACAAGATTAGCCCTACGTGTGTAACATATATAAATTTGGTTGTTCAGGATTACTTCAAAGTTGAGTTTGTGTTGTTTTCTCGAATTTTCACCAGCTCGACCGGCGTTCCACAGCAGCGCGCACAGAGCCCATAAAAATGCAAGTACAGTGGTGCGCATCGTAGCAACGTGGATCGTCTTGTGACGTAGCTCCGCCCCTGAGAATAACCATATTACCCCTACATGTGTTGCATATATTAATTTCATTATTCAGAATTGTCTCATAGTTGAGTTTATGCTGTTTTTACCAGCTTTTTCACTGATATTCCACAGAAGCTCTCACAATACATTGTAGTGGTATGCATGTTAGCAACATAGATCATTCTGTGATGTAACTCCATCCCCAAGAATAATCCATTTTGATAACACAGAAGCACTGTCACTAGAGGGCGCAATTTATAAAGTATTCACAGCCTCTTTACTTTACAAAGATTACCGTAGTCACATTTGGTGACAGTGTGTTCATTGCACACACAATGTTTTTTTTTGTACTTTGGCTATGTGTTAATTTGTTATTGCTCATCCATTTAAGTCATGTGCTCTTTTTAATATATTAAGTCAATCAATTATTATAATCATTATTATAGTGAATTAAAATCTCTTTCCAATCATGGATTCCAAGTGATAATTAGGGATACCTGGAGATGCTGGTGAAGTTATCACTACATTCTTAAGATAGCAATACATGTAAATATTTGTCTATATTAAAACTAACAAAATATTCAAATATTTATTTGTTGCGAGACTTATTAAACACTGAACAAATTTTAATTCACACATGTGAACGTGTTTCATTAAACAAAAATTAATGGATACTCAACACTAGAGGGCAGTATATACTTTACAGAATGTAATCGATATGAACACTAGAGGGCACACATAGAAAATGTGGTTCCTTTGTGTTTAACTGTCGCATGCATCAAGAATAATCAATGTTTGAGAGATATTCCTGAGAAGAGTGAATTGTTATGACTACAGACAGTGACTAAGGCCTAAAGCTGGGATTATACACATAGTATATTACTATGGCAACAAATACACAAGTCATACAAATGAATCTGTATATGAGAAATTGAAAACCATTTTACTAAGCCCGTGGGGAAGATAAGAAACAGAAACATGAGTCATATTAATGGTTTGATATATCAAGTAAGCCAAAATCCAGTTATGAATAATTTGCTTAGATGCAAGACTACAGTAAGTTTGAAAACAAGTCTAGAAAAATTGTGGCTACTGTATTGAAGACACTATCAACGCTGAAATACTGGATATAATACAATCTATTTATCACATTAGAAGTAGAATTTCCTGTGTCACTGTCCTTCTACTCACAGTTCTATCAGCATGTATATGAGCCTTTTTTTAAGTAAACAGTATATGAACAACAAAGATGTTTGTCTGATACATTTTGTAGTTCTAATTTTGGAAACCATATTGCATAGTATGAAATTCACGCAAGCCATGGAGGTCAATACTAAGCTGACCTATCTGAATGCCGTACTGACCTTCAATATTTTCTTTAAAATTTTAATACGTTCAAACAATTTTGAGAAATTTGGTGTTTGAAATTGAACATTCTGAGTAATTTGAAGCTCAAGGCCTAATAATGCGGAAAGGAAAAGCCATTTTCTTCATACATGTACATAACTATAATATCGATAACTATCAATAGTAAAACAAAACGAAGCTAGTTTTAATGATTAGATCATAGTTTTCCATGACAACACTGCAGTGAACATAAAAGATGTGAGACTATAGCAAATGAAAACCCCACCACTTCAGTACAATATTAGTACACAATTGTGGATACACTGATATTGCAGAAGTGAATTTACCGGGTATATTGCAAATTACAGACACTATGCAGTCACATATGATTTAACAGTTCCACCCACCAATACATAAGCAGCTCATCGCCAATCATTGTGCAGCGAGCATTCAAATTCTGATTAAACATTGTATTTCACAATTTTGAAGCTCACATGTTAAAACATCATGATGCAATGACAACCATATTTGTCAAAAACACCACCAAGTGACAATTATGATTTTAATAGGGGATATCCCTTACAAGTTTTGATATGACTAAATGCAAATCCACTTAAATTAACTCACTGTGGATCAGAGTTCTAACAATCACTCTTCAATTGATTGTTTGGTAATAAAACTCACCTCATGCAGTTTCTTTTCTAGATGTTCCACCGCTTTTTTCCCAGTCAGCACACCCTGCTCATGTGCGTCTGGTCTCCTCAGTACATTGCTTTCAAATTCTTGAAATTTTTGAAATTGGTCACGTTTTGTCACCTCGCCCAGATGAGACTGGATAAATCGTTGTTTCTGGTACTTGCCAATCTTACCCTCCCGTGGAACATATCCAGGTTCGTTTACTTTTGACTTAGGCTGAGTTCTCATGCCGGGGACAGGCAACATTACTTCAGGCAGCATTAACTCCTCGATATACACATTGTCAGATTTGTACGACAAACCCGAACCAGGTCTCAAATCTGTCACTTCCTCCTGCGCTCGTTTCATCAGTCTTGGTGATGGCGGTGGGACAAACATGCTAGGAGAAGGGCTTGCACGTGGACTAGGGCTGCGGTGTGCTTTCTGCACTCGTCCATCCACAGGGGGAAGGGCAATACTTCCGGTGGTGCCCATGCTGAAATTGTACATGGTACCTGTCATTTTATTGTTACCTTCCATATCACGTTGAGGTTTGGGAATTTTAGATGGTTCTCTCATAACTGGGATGGGTTTGTTGGCACTTTCCCATGAAACATGCGTAGATTTAGTCGGGTGTTTCCACAGTTTGTCATGGTTTAGATGGCCTGAACTGTATGCTTTAATATCCTTGCGTTGTTCATTAACAAGCGCATCAAGCAGGTCACCAAGACGACGCTCGGAGACTGGTAATCTATCCGACATTTTGCCTTTCAAGTTAGTCTAGATCCGTGATGTGTTAAACTGACCTGAAATGAGAAATAGAATAAAGATATTAGAAAGTCTTGCAATGAATGATGCAACATATGCTGCAAATGCATGAATACTCACTGAAAAAGAAAGCAGAAATAGTGAAGTCATATAATATCAACTAGTTTCACTAACGCTAAAAATACCTTTGCGCCACTGCGCAGTAAAAAGAACTGGCAAACCACTCACAATTCTAAAATCACCACCATATATAAAAAGTGTTCACAATTCAATTATTCCTTCAAGTTATACTAGAAAATTATTTTTTAAGCTACTGAATAATGCATAAACTTTGAGGTATGCTGATAAGCATAACTGACACACTCAACATCTTATCAAATAAAATTAAATATTTACGTTGTATGAGTTCAGTGTGGGTGTGTGGGTGAAACATGAAAACATGTCCAAATCAATATTTATGCTGCACCTTTGAAACAAACAAATGTAATACATGCCTGCTAATGATCTTAAATAGAGGTGATAAATCGATAACAATTTATCATTTAAAAAATGGCACATGATTATTGCTTCAGACACAACATTTCTATTTTATGTAAAAATGCCTAAAAAAAAGCTAAAAAAAGAAACATTTGGAAACGTCTTGCCAATACTGCGATAGGTCAAGCTGAAAATTTTTATTTTGCATGCATACTGATTGTTTTGGTCACTACACGTGAGTGTTTATAATACATCAACATGATGTACATGTATATTTAAAAAAAAAATTATTGACTGCAAAATGACTAATTTTCACTGGGTTTAAATTTCACTGATTTACCATTTCAGGCATATTCAGTTGGTTTTAAATTCATGGTTATTTTCATTAAGACAATGTGTTCTATGCTAAATTTTACGTATTCACTGGGTTTTAATTTAGCGCATTTTCCAGTCAGCGAAATAAGCTATAAAATTAAAATCCAGTGAATAATTACCCCCTTTACAGCATGCCTATATTATATCTTTAAATTTACAAGCCCAAGAACACAAAACAAATGGCTGAAAACAATTGACAAAATAATCCACAAGAACAAAACAAAAACAACAGACAAGTACACTACATATATTTAACCACAATTATTTTGTTTGTTCTTTTGTGCATGTATGATGTAATACAATTGTAATATTTCAAAAAAAGTAACGAACAAACAGGATAGCTTTAAAAAATTACGACTTGCTGTCATAAATCTGATGGTTACATGTAATTTTCATGGATAAGCAGGCAAGAGATAAACTAATTCCAATAAGATTTGTTCTTGGCACTCAGACGAAATAACTCTATTACACAAACAATAAGCTCTACAGAAAAGCACAATCCTTCATAACCAGAAACAAACTCGTAGCTAGCGGTAGAATCAGCAAAACATACTGTCAAATTTATTGTTGCTTTTGGAATCAAAATCTATACATGAATTTTCAATCAATTTTAATAATTCACTGACATCACTCTCATTGTATGTTAAAATTAATAATTATTATAAGTCTGGATGAAGGTTATGATAAGAGAAGTAATCCCCTTAATGCTTAACACTATAAACCACAAGATATTGTCGTGACTATTTGAAGGCATTGACGCAAACTAGTCACTAAAACGTTTTCTAAGATTGTCATGTTTCGCTAACAATTAAATTGACAGGATGCAGTAATCTGTACGGTTTTAATTAATTCATGAAAGACGACTCGCCAGTCATGGATAATTGCGAAATGTTGAAGTGCATAGAAACATGTCCCTTGTCACCTTTAGACAGTGTATATATAGTTTAGCATATCTCAAGTAGACAGAATAGTTGCAGCATAAAAGGGGAACCACTCAATCCCATGGATTGCACCACGTGCAATGAATGCTCATTATTATTATGCTTATTAAATGAATGCTTATTATGCTCGCTTACTCAAACTGTGATTGACAGACCTTTTGCATACATTAGCCGTCATTTTAAACTCAGTATTTTTCGGCCGAAAACAACTACATGTATACATTAAAAGCCCAACCATATGAGTGTAATCGCTAGCGTACATATTCATGCCCCCTTAGAAATGTATTTGGAATCACAGCTTGATCTCAAAACATCGTAAATAGCACATTTCTCGGAGCTCACGCCAAGATGTGAGCGGCTTGGATCGGATTAGCATACTAATTGCAGTAGCCATCTTGCCCCTATTTATAGTATCGGTTCCCCTTTAAGTTAATTCTTTCTCACATGTAACTCCATGGTTGCAGACAGTGTGCCCTCTAACATGCAGTGATCCTGAGATAAATGGAATCTCTTAAAATTAAGTTGAGTCAGCATGTTGACTGCTAGAGAGGTTGGTCTTCAAATAAAAAAAATGTTTGTGACTGTATAGGTAACTTGCAGCACAAACAAAAATTGGTAGCTCCTGATTACCTTTGTTTTCAAACTTATTTTGTCTAGAAAATATGAATTTCATTTCACCAAATTACAATTCCATAGCTATCTATAGTAAGATGTTTTTCATGATCATGATATGTATGATTTTCTGTTGTGTCAACGACATGCCAGTGAATCAGACTAGTTGCATTACAGGAAATTTGCACATGTCAATTGCAAGTCAGAGGGCACATGGGTTGCAGAAAATTCTGTAAGGACTAAACCAAAGCAGATATCTGATTGAAAGAATGTTGGCAGTGGGTATTTTTATAACAACATAAAAATAAACTGGTAATGGGAAAACTGAACATCTATAGTAGTTTTTTTCTATAAATGTTTTTTTTTTTATTTTGTCACCATATTAACACATTATCGTGCACACAAATTTGAATGTATATGTTATGCGTAAAATTTAATAGCATTGGTATGCAATACATATTAACTTCAATATGGAACTGAGCTGAAATTTTGATTGCTGCAGACAGTTCAAGATTTCGACAGATAGGTTGGAAAAACAAATTAGGAAGGGCAGTCAGTTTAACTATTCCCATGGAAACAACCATTTTCTATTTTACATATAGCACGTTAACCTTTTCACCACCACTTTCTCACTCAAATTTTGTTGTACTTTTTTATGTTCTTTAATATTTCCGGAAATGAACCCTAATTATGGAGCCAACCAACAAAATTTGAGTCAATTTTCAGTTTTAATGCAAAAAATTCGGCTATTTTAGTTCTAAACTTTTGAAGGAAAGTGCAGACTTTAAACAGGACTATTTGTGAATTTGTGATGGATGATGAAAAGAGGGAACTGGTGACAAATTCTATACATACATTTTTTGTACTTTGTTGGTTACCATATATAGCAAATGTTATATGCCTAAATCACCATGGTAACATGCTCTCTGTGTTCCACAACTTTACTTTGATTTCTCACAATGCATTTTCTCGACAATGCTTTGTACACTCAATGTCAAGTAATATTGAAAATCATTTAAGAGTTCAAATGCATGTCAAGACACTCCATGTGAAATATACGCTAGATTTTTGTTGACTGAAATTAGACGCCTAAAGCAGTGTGAAATCAATTTTGCAGGAGATAATAATTGAACTGAAGGAATATAGTTTGTGTGCAAAGTAGCTACATGCTTCTTTAACACTAATGGGTATGCTGAAACTGGTTGATGTCTTTTACGACAATGAAAGCAAATACTTTACTAGCTGTGAAATATTGCAGGAAACTGCTTTGAAAGAATGAAAAACAAATGAGATGTGTCAGATTTGTCAAGAGCTCTCAGGTTTCCACATAACAGTCTACTTATAAGGAATCTATCCATCACATGTAGTAACAACATATGCACTTTTAAACTGTGGCTGATGATAACGATAGCATTGCAATCACCTGTAATCTTGAATGTACAGTATTAAAGGAGGAATTTTTTTTACATGTGAATATATTTTAGCATATATAACAGTAACAATATTTAGAGCAAGAATTATTAATTGTTTTAGTATTAGTTCACAGCGTATGGACTTTTTGGTTCACTGTGAATCTGTTTTTTTGAGAAAACCAGTAAAATGATATGCAAAAAATGACATTTTAGTAAACTTGGTTTCCATAGGACACAATGAAAACACATTTCCTCGTTAAAAACCCACTAATAATATTGTCAATATTTAATACAATTTATATAATGTTTTCATCCTAGCAAAATTACGAGACATTGAGATATATCCTTGCCATAGGAATTAATGGAAAAATTTCCTAAAACATACAAAACTATTTTAGTGTATCTTATTGACCCATTTTCTTCGAACAGAGTATAGTAACCTGATAATTTTAATTCAATTTTTTCATCCTTGTAACATAAAATAAATGACAATATTTTTATGGTTGTGTAGTGAACTAACTTAGAGACACCTAAGTTGATATGCAAGGTTAAAATAAACACAGTAAGAGAATAAGACATTTACTGACACATTTAAAAACAAACATAGTTAAACCACACATGGCTTGCCCTGTATATGTAAGGGTGGGCAGATCACAGCATAAGATGGGAAGGACTACAATAATAAAAGTCTCAATATTTTTAAAGAATGTATCTTTAAAGAATCAAATCTAGTCAGTGCCATTTAAAACAGTATGTCACATGTTAGCCTTGACAAAGAAGAAACACATATCCTTCAAAAAATAGGCCAATAGCCTGTTGCTCAACGGCTATTGTACAAAAGATTAGTGCTGTATATGACAAATACCCCAAAAGGCAGTGAGTGAGACAATAAAGCATGATGCTAAAAGTGGATTTTTTTACAAAAATAACAGAAATATTCAATAAAATTAGAATCAAAGAGAGCTTAAAAAGAACTCCAGCGTGTTGAGAGAATAACATAACATGATATTTGCAATTATCTGAATTTGTAATACATGTATATACCACGTTTTGTTGAAATATGTTGAATGGTTCTTGAAATAGCACCCAAATAGCTTGAATTTCACAAGCTGATATGAAAATTAGATAGTATGCATAAATTTCCACCAAAAACTAAATATATCCGGAAACTGCCCCAACACATTTATGCACCAAGTTTTATTTAAACATATTAAATAGTTCTCAAGATATCACCAAAATAGCCTAAATATTGGTATGTAAATCAGGCAATTTGCATAATTTTCCACCAAAATCAATCATGTCTATACACATTTAAATATGCTGAGTGGTTATGTTTTCATTACAATCACAATAGACCAATCAAAGAAAACTTAGAACTCCCATGTGCTATGTGAGAATGAGAAACAGTTGACAGAACAAATGGGAAACATTACATATTTCCCTGTGAGCATATAATTTCAATATGGCATCATTGTATAATCTTCCCAAGTTTTGTCCATTTTCCCGACAACTGTAGTGCATTTATGAATTTTTGAAATTTTTGATAAATTTGGCCACTTTTAGTGACTGGGTGAAGTGTCATCCAAGCTACATGTGTACCAAGTATCAAAGAATTTGGTTTTGAAGAACAAGTCAAAAATACTATTTTTGATAAAAAATGACAAAATATTTGCTAAAAATAGAGAATTGAAGATGTCAACACAAAATGAACAAATCTGATAGAGGTCCACCGTTGAGCAAAAAAAACACCTCTGTAGTCGGAGACTGCATCTCTTTAAGTTTTCAAATTAATTTGGCACATTGTTCTCAAGAGATTAGACAATGATCCCCTGAGGTTTATGATTGATGACTTGTAAAGACACTGGATAATGGTGTTCTTCAAGGACCTAGTGAGTTACAAATCAGAGGGGAATTGATACTGACATAGAGTAGTACAGTATGGTTCGAGTGTAACTTAACATTTATCTAGCTTATACTGGTTTAAAGGTAGCTTAGCCTAATTTTAAAACTAGTACACTATTGTGCAGAATTATCTGCCTAAATATTTGTTATATGTTTAACAGACATAAATACTACAAAGAGTAAATTATGAAAATGATACTCACTTTAAAAATTATTAGTTTTTTTCTGAAAAGACAAAGATTGATGAACTTGGAAGTTGAGTTACAGCCGGACTATACAGTAATGTATGCAAGCTACAGAAAATATTCAGGTCTTATTTTTAACTTATTTATACCAACAGTACATGTATATTACTTTGCATATTTTCGAAAAACAAAACAATAAAAAGAAACAGAAAAAAACATTGAAAGGTAGTTTCTCATGAGTGATTCAGCACTTGCACTTCTGAGTTGAAAAAAAGGACACTCATGTCTGAGGCAAAATTTGATAAAATTGTCCTAGCTTTTAGAGAGATACATGTATGTCTACATCATAACCTTGTTAAAGTTATTAGCATATTGTGTACGCAGCGTGCATGCTTCGGGTCCTTTTTTCGTATTCCAGAATGAATGCGTCATAACAGTCAGATCAATTATAATTTATGCGTGATGAAAGGTAGTGTTCACCATCGTCAATGAGGTTTGTCAATCAAACGTCATTGATGGTGCTGAACGGTGTGTTCGTATTCGAAGCCCACACATAAGCAACACTACCAGATATATACAAGAGCTAACAAGCCACACCAACTCAGTGACTGCTCAGATTGCAAAGGATTTGTACACACTCCCACCATGTCTTACGCTGTAATATGCAATTACAATTCTGGTTCCCCCATAACTCTAGATAGATAGACTGTGTAGCTAATGCTTACTTTTCCACTAGGTTGTATTTTCACTTATTTTCTGGATAGCTAAAAACGCTAAATTAAAAGTTTAACAACAATGTATTGTTTCCTATGGAAAAAATTAAAACCTTTCAAACTTAACAATGTATTCTTTTCTCCACAAAAACCTAGTGCAAATGACTCCAACATTAAATTAATATAATTTCAAAAAAAATTATTTCAAATACTAGCTGGCACACTTCATGTTTTTAATGACAGAAAAACTTTGTATAATAATAGGCAATTCAGTAAAGTGGAGACATTGTGGAACAGTTCTCTTGAAAAAATGTTATTTCCCTCTAAAAACATAGCAGAACATGAATGCAGTTGAGCGTTAAATACTCATTATTCAGGGGTTATTACACACACAAAAATTGATTTGGATATTTCGCCAAATATACCTACATGTACCTCAGAACTTCCAATACATACATACAGTCTGGGTGTAACTCAAATTCCAAGCTTTATTTTGGCTTTTGCAGTAGTTATAATTATCTATGTTATACAAGTATGAGATTGCACTGCATAATTCAGATATGTGGTAGTTTTGAAAGCAAGTCAAGCTAATTTTAATACAGCTTAAAGCTAGCTTAATGTTAAGTTATGCTTGGAGTGTATGGTATAACAACCACTGTAAACTCAGTGTACTATCAGTTGCATGCAATGAATATCTGGTAGAAAATACAACTATGGACAATATAGCGAGAGTGATTAGGTGAGTAGCGAGTGCAGAATCACTCACAAGCAGAGACACACTGTAAAGATAAACAAGTTTAATAAGCACCATAACAGGACGTGCACCAATCAGCCTCTGATCGAAGTGTTTATACACTGTTATTTACTGTGAGACATGCCTCATTCTTTAGAAGTATACATCACTGCTCGAGTGGTTTTCTACTCAATGCATGTCAAGAACGCAAACGATGAAATTTTTATTGTTGTGCATGTTCCTTGTTAATTAATGTTACAATGATGCAAACAATTTTACAGCATATTTTTGTTGTCTTTGTGAATTAGGAGTACACTGACATTATACTGTAATATACACACCGCAGTGACTTTCATGCGTATGACAGTTATGGAACAAATTGTTGATACATGTAAACTCTCTTAATATTTGTATAACAATGACAATTATTTTGTTGATTGATTTTCAACTGATTCAGTTAAAGTGAGGAAATCGGATGAATTGCTTTATTTCAAATTCTGCAAATTTCTCAAGTCATAAAAACATGCAAAATCTGGGAGCAGTGATCATTTAATTGGAATTACAATAAACAGATATATCAAAAATTACACACCCAAGGAGAAGAAGATTTGTTCCAGAGAAATTATCATCGAGCCGACAGTGATGTAGACCAGAAACAAATATTTGTCAGGAATTTCAAATTTGAGATTTATTTTACTTTTCTCATATCACCTCAAATTATTAGTTCGCTAAGATATTAACAATCTGTGTGACACAGACATGGATTTATAATTTCACACACAAACAGGAATACATAATTTGTTATTACCAGGACGAACATCATAATCAACTGGAAAGAGATCGGATATCAATAATTACTGCTATATGCCTCAACTGTGGTTATTGATCAAGCAGAAATAACAATCATACAATCTATTATGAAGAGATTTTTAAGGGATGGAGAATTGACATCGAGTGAGGGAGGTGGGATCAACTGATATAAAATCTGATAAACTAATCACCTTGCATTTTGTGTTGTTAAATTTCAAACAATGTTTTATTCAACTTATCATTCGTGTATACATGTAAAGCTACAGTAGCAGTGAAATGAACAAATATCGCGGATCCGCGCGTTAAGTAGTAGGACCGCAAATATCAGCCACTTGTTGTTGTTTATTGAGTTAATGGAAAGATAATTCTTCAATATACACAATACAAATCTTGTGTTAGCATCTGTGTGCCCTCACTTGCAGTAACTTTTCCAGATGATGACTAATTAACGCTCTGATTTTTTTGCATGCTTTCTTGTGAAATGACAGGCTTTTGCTGAGCTCCTTAAAACTTATGATGTTCCCGTCAAGTAGAATTAACTTTGTTGAAACATTGATACAAATCATTTGTGATTAGGTTATAGTTGGAGCCTGCCCTGAATCCGAGATTCTGTTAAAGTCAGAATGAAATAAGTCAAGATGCGATTACATAGCACACTGGAAGTCAACGTCAAATGACACATGACAATTGTGCTAGTGAAACCGTAATCTATAATATCCATACTTCAAAGAACTTAATAACAATTTAGCATCACGGTATTATTTAATTGTTAATCCAACTGAATGGAAGTAGCATCAAATGTCAACAACAATATCTGCATGGATGACACAGGGGTTTTCTAGAAAAACACTGCAAGAGGGAGCACTCCAATTCAGCTGGGGAGATAGAGTTCTCCCTACCAGGGTGTGGAGTTTTTTATAATTCTAAGTTAAAATGGAGCATTCTATGGCTTCCTTGGGGCCAAAATTACTATCAGACAGGTCACAGTTGAAGACTGTGGCCACATATGATCCCTGGTCAATCAGAATTTTATGGTTGCCAGAGGATCTGCTCCGCAGGGTAAGGGAGCGCATGGCCTTGGCATGAGGGCGCTGCACCCCTGTTCCCTTGTTTAAAAAAAATCCTTGGATGACACATCATTGATATGCTTAAAATAATAGACATTTCTAGGAGGCTCAGGTGGAAGGACATCAACATTGTATTCCACAATATATGGAATTTTGAAAAAGAAAGTGGCTGACCATGCCAATAAGACAATAAGAATGAGCGGATAATTTACTTGTCACATTCAGGAGAACATCCTGATGACATTAATGTCAAACAAAAAACAGTAAAATGAAAACAAGAGAAGATTTCAAAAATGTTTGTTTGTTTCAAAATTGTTTACCGCCTGAAAATAATTCGCTTTGTAGAATATATCAGTATACCAGCTTGAATGATATGTTTTCTTACGTACTTGTTTCATTCAAGACATTCTTAAATTTGTTTGCAAAATACTGCACATCGCACATCTCCCTACATACCCTGTGAATATGAAAACCTATAAGTGAAATAATATCCTGATTTCATGGAACTGCACGTAATAACATTGAAGATTGACTGAGTTTAACAGTTACGATGATGCGTTCCAACGTGTAGCTTACTTTTTTCATGTAGAATAAATCAAAGAAACCAACAGAGAACCTAGAAATAATTTGTCATATGGACAGGTGGAACACACAACCCTTCAAGTCGGTATAACTCGTTTGTTGAAGAATGAGCAAGACTGACTTACCACTAGGATATATGTGTTTGTAACACAGCTTCGCCTTAAAATCTGAACAAACCCGCATGTTATTAGCAGATTTGATGTAGCATAAATCTAATATCGGCGGGGAATGGTGAATCCAAAGAACACCAAAGCAATACTCATTGGAGCAGAAAATAACAGATTAGGCTTGGATTACTACATCTGGCGATAGGGTGGAAAGGTATAAACTGGAGGGGCATTTATAATTCAGTTTGCAATTTATAGCCAATTTCTGTCAGACTACATATAGTAAAGTAATTAATGAAATTGATATTATAGATGACTGGGAGCGGTAAGGCTCTTAAATATTAAAAATATAATTCGTATAATTGCCATATAAAGAAAAAAAATTTCGGATGAAGCATAAAAATTAATTTTCAAACTTATCGGCACTAATCTCAGCAGAAAGGTTAAATTAACAATATTGAACCCAAAGCCTGTATGTATAGTGAGTTTCATTCCATGAATAATTATATAATCAGTGCAGTTGAAGCCCAACAGCACATAACAGGAGATCCAGATTTGGTAATAGCGAGAAAAATTAATGACATCAGAGGTGAATACAGAATCGTACAACATACTGTAATATAAATAACCAATTTACAGGACATCTACCATTTCAAATGTAACTATGATAATAATGATCATGTTCACTCACAGGATAAATAGTATTATAATTGGACGAGAGAGATGTGGCGGAGTGTATCATTTATGATTTCATCTAGGCTATTTTAGTATACGTTTGCTTCTCAATGTACCATGGCTTAATTGGTTACAATTTGATGATGTACATGGAAAACTCTCCCACATGGCAGTTCCTGATGAGCTTTTCCCAAGCACCATGACAAGTTCCAGCAATTTTAACATGTTATTAACTGTTTACTTTGCTTGTTTAAACTGACTCCATTTGAATTCAATTACAGTTAAATAGCTGATATTGCCAACTCAACATAAAAACTAGCAGCCTGTCGGCAGAGGTAGCTTCGCTGTTAGCAATGCACATTACAATTAAAGAACAGAAAATATAATTATAAAATGAACAATATGTATAGTACATTGTATCAAAGCAATCAGACTTGCTGCTTTCAACAAGAATTTGAAAATATAACATTTTACCAAAAATTTTCATCAAAATTAAAGAATTAAAGATATCATCACAAAATCAACAAATCTAAGAGAGGACTAATTGAGGTACCTATATTTATAGTATCAAAGCAATAAGAAATGTAGTTTTCAACAAGAAGTCGAAAATATCACTTTTTACCAAAAATATTCATCAAAAATAGAGAATTGAAGATATCATCACAAAATGAACAAACCTGAGATGAGTCTACCTGAGGTACTTGTATGTACAATATCAAAGCAATCAGACTTGCTGTTTTTAACAAGAAGTCAAAAATATAACTTTTTACCAAAAATGACAAAAATATTCATCAAAATTAGAGAATTAAAGATATCATCACAAAATGAACAAATCTGAGAGAGGTTTGTCCAAGGTACATATACACCAAGTATCAAAGCAATAAGACTTGTACCGGTAGTTTTTAAGAAGAAGTTGAAAATGTAAAATGCCGGACGATGGCAGACAATCACTCATATGATAAACTCTGCTTGACAAAGTTGACAGCGGAGCTGAAAAAACAAGTGGTCAATTAAGAAACACGAAGGGTTTCCAAGTAGCAATAAACTGACTTGAAATTATAAAGGCATCATTAGTATGGTCTAAGATAGTAGTCATATTATTTTCAAAAACATTCCCAGAATTTTTACTGAAATTGTGTGAAATTGGGATTCAGAAGTTCAATCCTTGTATTCAATGCAGTACTTTGAATTTTAACAAATTTAGAAATTTTACAAAGCAGAAAAAAAATCATGAAATATTAAAGCATGAGTTTTGTGAAAATTTTGTTTCTAGAATGCAATGAACATTTTAAAAGTATACTGTTATACAGGAAACAAGAATTCACTTGCAATAGTACATTTCTGTACTTAGGAATGTTTCATTTTTTTTTTTTGTCATTTTTTTGTACCAGGTGACATTGAATGTCACTGTTGTCTCACCTGACTTTGTATGTGCAAGTTGCAATTGCTGACACATCCATACTAATATTCATGTTTAGAACTACATGTACATGACAGGGCTGTGCTGCCATCTCCTATCAAATGGCAATTTAATGCGCTACCCTGGCGTCAACCAGGCTCGGTTGAACACAAGCACCTTCAGACCTTAACCAAGGTTCCCCCAAAGTCGCATTCGTTAGTGAATGAATCTCGACCAGTGGATTAGCCTTCCCATTGAGTCTGTGGCACACTCACCCAGGGAAGGGGTCCACCCTTTTTGGTGTTCAGCCTAAGGTAGAATTTGAACTTGGGTCTCCCAATCACGAGTCTGATGCAACAACAACTATGCTACCAGTGACTGGCTTTTATCTTAGGAATGCTTCTTGACGTCACACTCCCAAACAGATTCACCTCAATATCAACAATGTCAAGAGCCAAACTACCCTTTATATATGTACTAGTATTTAATGAGATAATACCTAATTCCTACTAACGTACGTTGAATGGTTTACTATTTCAAGAAATATGAGACTTCATACGAGTGATCAATCTGATTAAAATCTGATGTAGTGTACGGGCTTTAATTATTGTGGCTATAAACTTATTTTAATTTTATTTTTTATTACTTTTGTTATTAATGCCCTTTTATTTTATTATTTTACTTTGATTTTGTGATTTGTTTTAATTCTGCCCTACCTACATCTGATCCGACGCCTATGTAAGTCCCGTTCAAATCTCGCATAAGTAACGGCCAATCACAGCCCCCCTTTTATACAGGCTGTCGGTTGATTACTTTTCAGTGTAGCGATACTCGACGGGCAATCTTTCTGTACATTATATTTTGCCCACTTGAATAAACCATTAATAGAAAATTGCTAGTATATTTTTATTTGCAAAAGAAATTCCACAGCATTTTACAATTTTTGTCATTACATTGAATATTTTTTTCACTTCCAACAAATGTGTACACTTCCAGATACATCTTCGCCAACCATCGTTCGTTCATTCAGTCATCGCTTCAATTTTACATCACTGAGCACAATTATCTAGAATGGAAGCAAAAAAATAAGTAAATCGTAATGATTAGAACACTGTAAACAGCTATAGTAAACAATGCAAACTGATTTTAAATTGTATAACGGTCACCGGCCCACGGCATCGACGCAGAAAATTGGAGCAAAAAAATATTTCCTGATCAATTGCGATGTGTTCCAATAAAAAATATTTTATTCCAGTTCAAATCAGCTCAATTACTTTAATAAAGAGTTATTGTATAATGTACAAAATGATGATACAATTTGATGAATATTTACAGCTACGGTTTCAATACAGTAGACGATGTTGGCCCGATCTTCAACAAAACATCACCCGTCTCCAGGGCAGGCGACTGGAAAAAGACACTGGTGTTCGGTCGAAACGGCGGAAACAAAATCGTCACTCCCAGAATAACTATGCAAAATAACGATCTAAAGTCGAACCATTCCAGCCACAATATTAACATAAAAATGACTTTCGTTGCATTTGACAATGATAAACTTACCGAAAAACCGTGTTATTCTCGGTCGCTAACGTCGGTATAATCCGCCATTTTATTTGAGTGTGTTTGCCACCCGACTCCGCCCGGTGACGTCATCATGTGCGCTATAGAAGGAGGTATGTGATTCGTTGACTAAAATCGTCGATAGTGGCTCTCGTTGAAATCTCGTTACATAGGCATCAGCTCAGATGTAGGTAGGGCGGAATTAAAAAAATCACAAAATCAAAATCAAAGTAAAATAATAAAATAAAATAAAATAAAAGGGCATTAATAACAAAAGTAATAAAAAATAAAATTAAAATAAGTTTATAGCCAAAATAATTAAAGCCCGTACACTACATCAGATTTTAATCAGATTGACGAGTGATGTGACATGTGACAACACACACAGCAGCTTTAAGGCCACAATCCTATACAGCAATTGACAAATTATACAGTATAGTGAGTGTAATATGACCTTTTTACAAAATTAATTAGTTTTAACTTGAAATGTCTCATAAGTAAAGGCCCTCATATATATGTATGAACTAAAGTTAATTTGAGACTTGTCCTGAACCTACAATATATGTAGTGGCTGTGAAATGACTATTTTCTGGCCCAAAATCATTTATTGGTACATCAATATTATTATTTTTCATGTTATTAAGTACAAAATAAAAGTGAAAAAATGGGTTTCGAACTCAATCTACACCAATTTTATTTTTATGTATTTTAAAACTAGGCTCCTCATTAACTTCTCATTTGTACACTCAAATACCCCTTGTGGCGTATGAAGGGGAACTTGCTGGCCAGCATTCATTGCAGATAATGTATATAATGCAATTTTCTTATTCAATTTTCTCATCTTAGACTAAATTGCCACTCATAGTTTCTCGTGGAAGAATGGACCATATTATCAAGTTTATCAGATGGGGTTGAGTTAGATATGAAATATATCCCTTCTGGCGTAGCTGTACGCTGCGATTAACTGTGTACTACACAATCAGTTGTATTGTGGTCGATGAAGTTGGTTGAAGTGCAGACATCTATTTCCACAGAATCTCTGCAATCTCTATGTCTATTTAGATTTTTTTTTTTTCCAAGCAAATCACAGTTACTAAATGATTGCCGTGTGCAAGTGAATTGACATCCTGTTGAAATGGGTGTCAGTTCATGGTGAGTAATAGTGAGTGAATGACGGCGTTTGATTGGAAAATAAAAATAATTGACAACGAAACACAGCAAAAATTCAGAGCATGATTTGAGTTATCATGATTGTGATAATTAAAAAATACATGGTCGAAAAATATTGAAACCCACTTATTACGCAGATCAAATTGCAAGAAAAGATCCCAGGATTGTGAAGTCGTCATTCAACACCAATCACCACACAATTCAAAAACTTTTAGACAGCGTAATTAAAAACAATTGCCAACATGTGAACACTGAATAATTTCCTGTTTGGTTGACACATCAGTACATAACATAAACACAATTTCAAAAATGGGAAATGTGTGGGTGGGCATTTCACAGGCACTTTAACAAAAAAAAAAATTCTGTGTTTCCAACAAATCTACCTTCAAATTTATTTTATGCAAATGTATTTTCTGTACTTCTTTCATGTAGTAACTAGCACTTAGTCATATCTTAGCATATCACAAATATATCATGAAAACTAACTTAGGCCTGGAAAAAATTGAGGGTTGTAGCAACCCAATTTTAATTTTTTTTTTTTTTGTATTAAGATTATTCAATCCCACAAGAAGATGATATACAGTTCAATTTTCACATCATTACTTAATGCTTTCAAAAACATGCATCGAAGGATAATTCAGAATAGCAAAACATCTTTAGAAACAGAAATTTCCTAATTTTACTGTACATGAGACACATTAAAAAATAAAATAAACAAATAAAATATAAAAAATCAATTTTTTTTTTCCCCAAAACACCAAATTTGTTTTATTTCACCTAAGGTATCATGCAATATTTGACATAATGATGAAGAATCCAATGAGTTGATAGGTATACATTGCAGTTAACAGTCAAACAAACATATGGAAATAACAGTACAGCTCGAATAAATTAATTGAGAATTTGGCAATACGTGATAGTTGGCATGTTTGAATATAAAAACACTTGCACATAAGTTTGCATATGTAGAACACATGTGATTCGCAGTATATAATAACTACTGTAAAATACTTATAATTTTTGCTGAAAAAGACTTTTTGGTGTTTTCTATGGAATTTTTTTGAATCATATAAGGCCACACTGATTTAATTGTATGGATGACATCCTCTGGAGACCCCAAATCTAATGCGAGAGGCCGAACAAAAAAAATCCTGCCAAAAAAAAAAATCCTGCTAAAACCACAGGACTACGGAGCTGCTATTACGAATTGAACCACAGAACACAATGTATCAAAAAACAACAAGAAGTCTTTATTTGTAGGAGGCACATGTTGATATACACATCTCGTACTGTATTACTGTCACAGGTATAACCATTTCAGACAAGCTCTAGTACATGTAGTCATGATGAAGTACCTTCAGTCAAAACACTGCATTCAAGGTACAACATGAACATCATTTTCAGTACAAGTTAAGGCGGAATGTACATACACTACTTTATGACAATAACTAACAAAACATTGCAATGATACAGAAATGTCCTTGCTTGCTCCTCTCTACACAGTAGGGGTTAGCTTTAACCAATCTCTCGTATAGCTGTGTAAACGTCACATTTCCCTGGCCGACGTCAATTGCGTACCAGTCTACAACAATCCCTTAGTATTTCCTCTGAACTTTTATGCTCACGTATTCCCGGCAACGCAATACGAATGTGCAGAAGATCATTTACGACAAAATTGGCACGTTTTCAGATAGTCCAAAAAGAGTTTTACGACAAGCCGGCGCTTTGCGACAATATGAGTCAGCAAGTTCCAGACAGAAAACCGATCTGTGGAGACTCGTCGTCGGAGATTTTTTTTTTTTTTTTTTTTTTTGAGAACAGGCGAAAACTAATGCGTCGGTGGGGCCTAATATAGGAAAAAAAGGTATATTTGCTGGATTTTATTTTTACTGAATAATTCCAAGGGAAAAATAAAGTATTTTACAGTATGTACCAATATTATAAAGAATCAAACAGGTGGTCTCCCACTATGGCACAAAAATAAACCAAGAAAACTCTATTTGTTCATTTATTCATTTTTTATTTGTATATCTTATTTTACCCAATAGGAAAAGATGAAGAATAAGTATCCTTAGAAACAAAAAAATTTTCAAATATGCTCTACCAGTATTAGAATTGCATATCAACCATCAGTTACATGGAATATATACTGAATCATTGAAAATACAACTTATTTTGATCATAGACTCAACTCTGTCACTTACATAAGAATAAATAATAGAGCAAATACTGTATAAATGAGAACATGCACTTGTACATCATACTACTATTTTTTGGGGGGAGTGGGTCTTATAAAAACAAGTTTTACTTTTATTATAGAAAGTTTTAAAGATATTTACATTGCAATCATGTTATATCTACCAGTATATCTACTGTTATTTTTGCTGTAAAAATACACAGTTGTAAATACTGTAAAACACTTTATTTTTATAGCTGAAAAGACTCATTTTTATTTTCACAAATTTTTGATGAGTTGAAATGTAAAATACAAAAAAAAAAGGTAAAATCTCTTGATTTCATTTTCATCATCTCTTTATGGAAAATAGTGAACATAAATTCCAAGTGCAAGGTCATGTCTGTTTTTCCGATGACGTTTTAGAAAATACAGAGTACAATCTGGCAATATCAAAAAAACGATTTGAAAGCTATTATTCATGAAAACCCCAAAAATCAAACGTCAACATTGTAGTTCTACTCACTTGGATTTAAGCAAACAAAAGTTGTTTTGTTAATCTATACTTTCCGATTAACAATAAATTGATGCGAATTTCCATTGATATTTCAGTTTAAAGGGACACTTCCAGTTAAGCCTAATCTCACAACAAATTTACTATCTGGATGAAAATTAGAATGGATAACAAAAGATAGATTAACTTTGTAAACAACATAAACAATAGTGTCCCATGACTCTTTGGTGCAATCCATGGGATTGAACGATTTCCCTTTAAGACATTCAGACCAACCTTGTTTATATTTTATGGATAGGTATCTGTAATTAGCAAATATAAGAACTAATCCTGATTAACACCTACTTGAGCTTATAGTAAACAGTGTACCATGAATAAACAAAAACTTGTGCACTTGTTATAGAAAAAAAAACACATTTTTCATCAAAATATATATGACAGTACAAAAACCAAATGCCAAAGTGTTTTTGTTTTTTTATTCAATTTTTTAAAAAAAACATGAAAAAAAAGACCCAAAAGACTACCCTACTACCTTAATAAAATGTCTCACTATAAAAGAACTATTCGTCTACAATTCAGTTTTAAGGAAAACAGCAATTACAGCTACGCAGCATGCTGAAGCCTGTGAATTCACATGATAAATTCTCTGTATGTAGCAAAAACAAGTTGATATAACAAGAACATATGGTGTGAATGGCAAGTCTTTGCAGTGATGAATGACCGTGGTAATGAAGTGTGAAATTAGTTGTCATAGCGATAATAAAACACATGCAATCAAGATCACCATTATTCATACACGACACAGTGATTTAAATTTGCATTAAAATACTATGGATTTTATTAACCATTTCAACAGAATAATATGAGGTTATTACAAGAATACCTCAAAGTATGCATGAAGACAGTACAACGAGAGTATCGACCGATGTGCAGTGGAGGTCAATGCGCAGCGTACTGTCTGAATGCATACTCTGATGTATTCTCGTAATAACCTTGTCTTTTCCTTCCAAGGATACACCATGGGAATGCCGAAATCCAAAATGTTCAGAACAGAATCAGCGAATTTCTTTGTGTTGAATTCGGTCAAACTCCGGTGGCACCCATGTTTATTTTTATTATTAAAGGATACTTACAAGCGTAATCATTCCATATTTGGAATTCACACTTTCTAATATGGTAGGATGAAAATACATCGTAAAATACCACAAAATTACAGCAGGCTGTAAATTATGACGTTACGGTGACAGATGTATAATATTGCATTCCAATACATGTGTTGTTAGATTTTATGATTATGTTTTTGTCCTCTGCTAATAAATTCATTCTCACTGTTAACTTCTCTGCTAAACCCAATTTTAAGTTTAGTATTTTACTTGCATAAAGGCTTTTATGGAATAATTTTATTTTTGTCACTATAAATAATTAATAAATCAATAGTGTTCTTGGGTATTCACTGTCTCACAAATCTTGATTTTAATTACTAGTAGTTGATGGCATCCATCCATTATCACCCGCTGTTTCTCAATTTTAACAAATCAATGGCACTTGCTGTTTAAAGACCCCATTGAAATGTCCACAGGGTTTTCTCAACTTGAGCAAATGTTTTTTAAGCTTTTCACTATTTCAACATTGAATCATATTCATTGTGTTTCAAATTCAACGATTTTCAAGTGAAACAACGAGTTCTATTGTAATTTTCCATGTTCTCATGGATATAATTTTAATAGCGAATATCGCTTATTAGCGAAAATAGCAAAATTAAAACCCTTTGAATAATTAATATATTTACAGTACGACAGTTACTGTTTATGACTGTTTATAAAATTCCATAGCAACAATATGACCCAGCTGGTTGACATTCATTAAAGTAATGCATTTGCAGAGCACTTCAAAATGTTTAATGCCACACGATTATACCATTCTACATAGTGCGAGTAGAAATTGCATTCAATTTTTTATTCAATAAAATAAAATACAGGAGTTATAAATGGCAAAAGCCGGGTTACCATGAAATAAACAAAAGGCCTGTGACCCTTGCAAGGCTTCCCTTGCTCTTTGATGAGCGGAGCATGCATATGTATAAGTTTACATTCTTTCAAGATGGCTGTGAATAGTAGGCAAGCGATTGCTAGCACGCCAACAAAATCCAAGTTTCATCGTCATAACACAGAGAACTTGGGAATGCATTTGTATTGTATGTTGGGGCAAAGATAGAAAAATCATACAACCAGAGAAGATAGCTAAAAGCTGGCCAGAAGATGCTTGCCTGTCAAGAAAATCAGTTACCAGTCGGTAATTTGATAGGCCAACACTCACAAAACACTCACGCAAATATCGCACACAGAATTGTACACATTGACAACCTCTTCGTATTCTCTATGCAATATATAGCCTGGTATCCTAGTACTGTCTTGCAATGCCATCATAAAAATATCTCAAAGAATAAATTTCAGTTTCGACGCGGTAACTATCAAGACGAATCCAACTCCAATTTTGACCATAACACTGATTGGTGGAATATTAATGACCCTGTCAATCATTGCATCATATGTAGAACCCAATCACCGATGTCGCGTCTACAAGTTATTTTATTTGTTCATTATGCGGTAATGCAGCTTTCGCCATTTACACACTCCAAAGATATTTTATATTATTGAGCACAGCACAAGCCATTTGGGAAATCGTCACAAGAACAGTCTTATCAGTGTGAACCAATAGAACTCACTACAGTGTATGCTATTAAGTTGAAATGTATATATTCAAGAGTGACTTGTCAACATACATACATACATACATATATACAGAACAAAAATGTAAATTCTGGTATCATTTCTAACCAGAAATGAAAAGAAATGAGTTCATCAGTAATTACATACAAAAACTATTACATTAATATATCTATCTAAGCGTAACTTGGAGAGAAAAATAATGGTCAGCGTTTTGACGGGAAAAGTACTTATCACTTTTTGGAGTGGAAAGTATGATTTACACTATAATGATAATTTATACATAATGATAATAGCTTATTAACTGCATTATCTTATAACAGACAGTATATTACTAACATCTAGTTGTCATGATAAACAATATAATTTTTTTCATTCTGTTCACTTATCTCTCTGTCTAATCAAAGAAAGCTTAGAAAGAACTCCCATGTGCTGAGAGTATTGGAGACACATTAAATATAATTCAAAATTACTTAGCTGAAAACTAATTATGCAAATCAGAAAATTAATATGACCAGATTTGAGTGTAAAACTAATGAGGTCTGCGCAATGTAACAGAACCAAAAAATTATGAATTATTATGCTTATTAGGGAATTAATATGAACAGATTTTTACCCCAAACTAATTAGGTTTGTACATTGTCCTAGAGCATCTTTGTACTAAGCTTCATTGAAATGGAATAATTAACACCGCGAAAACTCCAAAATTTCGACCCCTCTAAAAATTTGACCGCCTATTTATTTGCCGGGTTTCGGTGTTTTATTTACCTCCAAATTTTCGACTCCACTAAAAATTGCCGACTCATTCTTATTCGAAAATTGCGACCAGTTTTAGTTTTCCCCCAAACGAAAAAAAAACCGATGTGAGCGTTCAAACGGGACCTTCCTCAAAGGCATGAATCCGGGTTTCTGATTGACTGACAGATTTTTATTTTATTGGTAACGAAAATATATTCTAAATAAACGAAGTTTCAAATAAAAACGAACACAAAAATCTCGGCATGCTGCGTTTCTGAATTGTTGATTATTACTGTACTCAGTAGTGATTATAATAATGTACACAAAATAAATTTGTTGAATGGTTATGAAATACAAATAAAAGTCAACTTAGTTTCATCGTAAGCGAATGATTCCGGTCTCGTATAAACGTTTGATGCTGTAGGATATCCGCCATGTTCTCTTAGGTCAAATAGGTCAAATCGCTAATTAACCAATCAAAAAGCTGGATGATGCGAAAACGGCATGATTTTTTTTAAATAAAAAAATTAGTTGTTTTTAAAAAATAAACTGGTCATCTGAAGAATAATTTAACATTGTTCACAGTGATAACAGCTCATTCTCGAAAGGAAGCTTACCCGCTCACGCTAGTCACGATAAAAATCATACACGTGTACTCTTGAATAGACAGACGTCAATGACTACGGTAAAACTTAGACTCTATTTTAGCCGGCAGGATTGATTGAAATGTCCGAAAAATGACGCCAAAATACACCTTAAAAGTCCCATTTTATTTTCTTAAATCCCATTATATTTTTTAATCCAAGGGCGAATTTACGGCAGAATTTGGTCCCTCAAATCACCGGTACGGTGCTCAAATAAGGGACACGTGAGCTTTGATTCTAACCGGATACATTGCACTGGGTCGGGGAGATCGTTTGCTAAACTTCCATGTATCTTTTGTCCAATGGGTACCTGTACTTCGAACATTCACAAGTTTTCCTAGGTAGTGCGAGACAGCTTTGTCTTTTGACCTATTAGTTTTGTGCTGACCTCTTCTCCGCGTCTTGATGTTTTGTTTTGCTTGTCATAATACTCACTGATTGATGACTTTGTTTAGATTTTGAGTTACAACTCGGCCACGACCTTTGCTTTTACCGTGAAACATGAGGAAGTTTACGTCAATTGACGGACATTGCATTTTTTAAAAACTAATGAAGCACACTGTCTATCATCCCCATTTTTTTTTGCTGATTTCTATTCTGAAAAATTCGACCGTCCGAAAATGCACCTTAATTTTGACTCTAAAAACACGTCACATTTCTAACACAAATTATTTAAAACCAGTCGAAATTTTGGAGTTTTTACGGTACTTTAGATATCAGTGTGAAAGATTAAAATTGGTTAATTATGCAAATTAGGTAATTAATATGTACAGATTTTAACCCACAATTATTCAGGTCTGTCTATTGTCCTACAGCATCCATGTACATTCATTGATATGTGATGTATAGTACCTGAGATATCAGTGTGAAAGTTGGTTAATTATGCAAATTAGGTGATTAATATGCACAAATATTTACCGGAAACTAATTGGGTCTGCATAATTCTAGATTCATTGAAATATGATGATTAGTACTTTAGATATCAGTAGAAAAGCTGAAAATTAATTATGCAAATTAGGTAATTAATATGCACAATTATTTACCCTAAAACTAATCAGGTCTCTGCATAGTCCTAAAGGATCTATGTACCAAGTTTCATTGAAATGCGATGATTAGTACTTGAGATACCCGTGGAAAAGCTGAAAATTAACTAATTATGCAAATTAGGTGATTAATATGCACAAATATTTATCGAAAACAATCAATCTCTGCATAGTCCTTGAGTATGTAAGTACCAAGTTTCATTGAAATGTAATGCTAACTACTTATATCAAATGCTGAAAATTAATTAATTATGCAAATTAGGTAATTAATATGTACTGATATTACCATAAAAACTATCAGGTCTGTGCAGTGTCGTATGACATCTATGTACCAAGTTTCATTGAAATGTGATGATTAGTACTTGAGATATCAGTGGAAAAACCGAAAATTGACTAATCATTATGCAAATTAGGTAATTAGTATCCACGGATTATTACCAAAAACTAATCAAAACCTAGCATTAGTTCAGAGCATCTATGTACCAAGTTTCATCAAAATCCAATGAGTGGTTGTTTAGATATCAGTGGAACAGTCATGGAACCACTAAAAAATAGCTAATTATCATGCAAATTAGGTAATTAATATGCACGGATTTTTACCAAAAATTAATCAAATCTGCGCATATGTTCAGAGCATCTATGTACCAAGTTTCATCAAAATCCAATGAGTGGTTCTTTAGATATCAGTGGAACAGTCATAGAACAGCTAAAAATTAGCTAATTATCATGCAAATTAGGTAATTAACGAGCATGGATTTTTACCAAAACCTAATCAAATCTGCGCATTGGCCCAGAGCATCTATGCACCAAGTTTCATCAAAAACCAATGTATGGTTCTTGAGATAGCAGTGGAACAGTCGGACACACATACACACATACACACATACACACATACACACATACACACATACACACATACACACATACAGACACACTAACTGCAAAGACTCCCATTTTGTGCTTCGCACATGGGAGTCAAAAACTGTTTAGTTTAGCCAATTTTAATCTAACCTATATCCTGAAAATTACACGTATGCTAGTCATACCAGACCTTGATTGACGAGTTTGAAAACGATCAGATAAAAGTTTTTGGAGTTATTGTAACCACAAGACAAGAACAATATGTAAGTACAATTTCACCAATACCTTGAAAAATATACAAACAATCCATGCCATAATTGAACTTGGCTAAGAGTCCAAACTGATTTGTAAAATATCCAAGTTTGAAAAAGATCAAATAAAAACTGTTTTGAGCTATTGTAACTCATCTAGTGGTGATCGGGCTAGGCGCCGGGCAAGGAAATGGAAATGAAATAGAAATGGTTTTTATTTCATTGGATACTGTATATAACTAAGCAATTCTTACACTGCAATATTTGAACTTTTGTTGCTTAATTTTAGACCAAATAATTTGTCACTAATGTGGGTTTATATTTTATGAAAAATGTGACAGAAGTAAACTTCAAATGATTACTCGTCTTTCCAAAGATACCGATCTATCTTGTAATGCATCTCTTTCTTACTACAGTATACTAGAAAGATGAGCAATAAAAAATACTGAGAATGTATCATAAAAGCTGTTTGATATCATTCAAATTACAAGCCCCCCAGCTGTTATGTGACTTTTAGGATGCTCAATGGGAGCGTTTTCCAAAATTACCATGATGTTTCCATAGCAACAATAAGTTGTTACATCACAATTGTCTATTCTTAAAACACAGTGCAGTTTCAATATTTTATTGGTTCTGATGAATATGTGAGAAAGCTGAGTGACATTTGTAGTGTGTAATAATAGCAGGAAAATCTTAGAACACATGTCATTCAATCGACACGATTCTGATAAATGTACGTCATTCAAAACCTTCCTGCAAGTTTGCCCCAGGCTCTAGCTAGTTGACTGATGGATTCAACCAAGAATGGAATAGATACAGATGAGCACCCACACTATAGTATAATCTGTATTTTAAAGTGCATAGGTGATATATAGGTTTTACATGTATATATAACCCCTACAAAGTGGTCTTGTACTACAATTATTAACTATTTCACCACCATACTTTCTCGCCCCAAATTTTTCTACACTTTTGTTTTTATATTCTTCAATATTTCTGGAAATAAACCCTAATTTTGGAGCCAACAGATAAAATTTGAGTCAATTTTCAGAGCTATTTTCGTCCCAATCTTCTGAAGGAAAGTGCAGACTATAAACAGGACTATTTTGTGAATTTGTGATGAAAAGAGGGAACCGGTGACGAAAAGGTTAAAACTCTTATTAGATGGAAATGTGAAAACTTGAAAAAACAAGAGCTATTTTATTTTATAAACACATGTACCGCCAACAGAGTGCAAGATTTAAAAAAATTAAAAACAGTGCTTTGTCTAATTTTTAAAATCAAATATTAAATAGTTTCTTAAATGTCCCAAAATGAAGCCAATACAACCACATTGGTAGTGCTGACAATATTTGTTGTTGAAACAGCCATAAAATACATTGATCTGAACATGTAAGTATGCCATTCCAAAACCGATATAAACAAGCCATGCATGGCACAGTCCTCATTAATTATCAAATTTAAGATATATAGTTTTGTTTATTGTAATATAGCTGGAATATAACCATGTCAGGAATATGATTTTTTAATATTAAAATGATTGACATTTGTATCTGATCGTAAAACAGTACTTGTCCATATTGAGAGATATTGCTCTGGAACAGCATTCAAAATCATCCATTTTGAATACATGTATAAAATTTGAATATAATCAGTCAAAACATTTAAGAGATATGGCTCTATATAAAATTTGAATATAATCAGTCAAAGCATTTAAGAGATATGGCTCTAGAAGCTCAATCATTAAAACAAAATGGCTGGCAGTCAGCCATTTTGAATTCAATCTGAAAAATAAAATGACGTGCATCAGGAACCTGTAATGTCTAATATATGTACCAAGTCTGAACGAAATCCATCCATAAATGCTTGATATTTGATAATTTTTTAGCACAAAAATGGCCACCATTTGGCCATTTTGAATAGGATCGTCAAACCAATATATCTGTCTATCTATGACATGATGTATAATGAATATTTAAAATTTGAACATAATCAGTGAAAGCAAGTCAGAGATATGGCACAAGAACTACCTTGATTAAAACAAAATGGCCAGAATCTTATCTGAAAAACAAAATTATTTGCATCAACGTCCCATAATGTCTAATGTATATACCAAGTTTGAACAAAATCCATCTGTAAACAGCCGAGAAATGCTTGATTTTTAGGACTTTTTAGCACAAAAATGGCTGCAAATCGGCCATCTTGAATCAGATCGTAAAACAAAATTATGTGCATCAAGGTCCTATAATGTCTAATGTATATACCAAGTTTGAACAAAATCCATCTGTAAACAGCCAAGAAATGCTTGATTTTGATGATTTTTAGCACAAAAATGGCCGCCATTCGGCCATCTTGAATCAGATCATGAAACAAATTGACGTGCATATGTATAATATTATGTATGATGTATGTGTGAAGTTTGATTGTGATTGGTCCAGGCAATTCTAAGATACAGGTCCGGACGCACACACACATGCACGCACACACACACGCATAGATGGACACACGGAGGTCAAAACATAACTGCGTCCGAACGGGGACTAATTACATTCACAAACCTAAGTCTTAGGTTTTCTTATATCAAATTAAATAAAACTCTTTGAAACACAAACATGCAATGAGTATGCAACTCAGATATACATATGTGGTGTCATGTGATAAAGATCTCATTGTAAGTGAGTTTCGCCAAGTTCGCAATGTGAGTTTTTATCAAACTTATATCTAACCAATGACATCACAGACGCTTAGGAAAGTTTTAAGGTGGTAGCAAAAATGAGTAAGGTCAAAAAGACAAAAAACATGTAATACTTGGTACACGCTTTGGTGAAGTATGAATAAACAGCCTGAGACTACTAGTATCGCAAACACTAAACAGTTCTTACTTATAACAAGGTATTTAGTATTTTTAGAAATGTGCTTGTACGTTTGTCTTGCAAACTTGTGATCACCTCTCAATTTGAATGACTTCAAATTTTGTATCTTCATCGTATATCTGATCTTATCAATCTTAGATATTTGAATTTTTTAAACCTTGTTGTACTATAATGATGTACCAGTACCATTAACTCACAAGATCCACAGGGGCTCTGTTAAAGCAGGGGAGTCAACACCTGCACATGCGTCAGATGGTCATAGCATGTCATTGTTTACAAACAATCGTCTACCCATGAGCCTTGGCGTTTTTAGCGCATGTTGTTATCATTGCTTTGGACTCAACTCTTTGCTTTAGGAGAAACCGCAGTAAGCAAAATAGTTAGCTGTCCACTTGGCTTAGAGAACCACATAATTCAACTTCCCATCACCATGGAAATGGAAAGAAAACCAAGCTTCCTGATTTCCCAATTTGTAGTGCAAAAAGTCAGAATTGTGTGGGATGAATGAGAACCATTAATCACACACTCAGATTTGATCCAAAACATAACAATAAAATTTTAAATAGTATACACACCATCATGTCACCATGCCTGGCACAAAAACATTTATTAAACAAAAAAATTTATCCAACATACTTTCACAATGTCTCATAGACTGTACTGTATATTTATCAATTTTTCACAATAGAGGAATGATAATAAAAATACTTATAACTGTAATCTGTATGGAACATGTGTGATAAATACTACACAGCAAGCTATTACTAGTACATGGAGATTCCTAAACCAGAACAACTTTTTTTTGTAAAATGGGCATTAATATAACTGATTTTCTCATTTTAATAAAATGATTCAATTTAAAAAAAAATATAAATAGCATATGCTATATATATTTGTACCCGCTTATTTATTGAAATATTTTTAATAATCAATAAATCATAGACCCACCAGAGAGTGAATGGATATTATATTTCATACAATATTGAATGTTAAATATAATATATTGATGAATGTTTTTTACATTATGTATGCCCTTAAAAAGGAGAGGAGTTGTTTCATGATGTAGACTAGAACGCTTTACATGGAAACTATCAACAAAGCCTGTCCTCATTGATATATTAAACAAACATGAAAAAAAAGACACATATTATTAAGCATTCAATAACCAACAATTTGCATTTTGTGGTAACACATTACACTTTGCTGAGGAAGGGTTGAACCCGAAACGTACAGTTTTATTCTCCATATTAGTGCTTTTTTATTTCCTCGCTGGTCGGTTTCATTGTTCTGCTTTTTCAGCACTATTGCAAATTTCACTGACTTTTGTTAGTATATTGTTCCACACTTTAGATGAAACCCTACATTGTGAAATAAATGATCAAATCCTGAGACAGTAAAAGATACGTAGATCGTTAACACCTTTCTGATTGCTGATGACTTATTTAACATTGTTGATTTATAAGTGAAAGACAAAGTAATCTAAACTGTATTTCTCGTCTACTAACGCCAGATCTTTTAGTCTGTATAATCATCAATAAGTGTTTAAGTTAATTAGATGTAAGTGAAATGTATTCGATAGAAAACTCCCGTAACACAAAGAGGATTTTAAATGCCAACTATACACATGTGGTTAATAAGAACATCCACAGCTGAATATGTTAATCCCAATAACCAGGTATTCTCCCTTCAGCAGTCTTATTTGAATACAGGTTATAATGTAATAATTAGGAAGATTGTAGAACAGACAAAAATGTAATTCATAGCCAAATTAATACCGTGTTCCCACTAGAAAAAATTAGGTGGCCATAATTTGTAATTAAGGTAGCAACAGGGGAAATCTCATTGTTTAGTAACATGACGTAAAATGAATATATAAAATTGAACATAATCGGTCAAAGCATATCAGAGATATGGCTCTAGAAACACATTCATTAAAAAAAATGGCTGCCAGTCAGACATTTTGAACCCAAAGTGGAAAATAAAATGACGTGCATCAGGAACTCATAATCTCTAATGTATGTACCAAGTTTGAACAAAACCCATCCATAAACTCCAAGATCCAGTTCTGGAATGGCAGAAATGCTTGATTTAGCACAAAAATGGCTGGCATTTGGTCATTTTGAATCAGATAGTCAAACTAATATATCTAGGTCATGATGTATAATGAATATATAAAATTTGATCATAATCAGTCAAACCATGGCAGAGATATGGCAGTAGTACTGCATTCATTAAAACAAAATGGCCGCGAGACGGCCATTTTAAATTGGATCTCAAAAATAAAATGATGTGCATCAAGGTCCTATAATGTCCAATGTATGTACCAAGTTTAAAAAAATCCATCCATAAGAATGGCCACCATTTGGCCATCTTGAATCCGATTGAAACAAATTGATGTGCATACAATGTATGTATAATATTATGTATGATGCATGTGTGAAGTTTGATTATGATTGGTCCAGACATGTCAATTCTATGATACAGGTCCGGACGCACAGACACACAGACACACAAAGGGCAAAACATAAGTCCCCGTTTTTGGATTACGTCCGAACGGGAACTAAAAACCAGCCCCATTCAAGTGAAAACACATTACCAGATATGGGCAAATGTGCAAAACTAACAAGGCATAATACCATATATTTGATTATATATTTAAACCACCTGGATTTTTTTATAATAATTGAGAAGAGAAAAACAAGAAATGACAAACATTTTTCATATTATTTGAATTACATGACAATGTAAGTTTTACTAATTCATTTTTAGATTATTAATAAAATTTAAAAAAATCAATCACAATTTACTACAGTTACTAGTTACAGAGAAAGAGCTTATTACATCATATTAGTTCTATTACAACTGCATCAGAAGATAGAAGCACATGTAAACCGTCAGCTGTATTTATTCTATTCAAATACATCAAATATTTTGACCATAGACACAGCTCTTTCATTTACGGCATGTGCTACCAGATTACTGTCAGGATTTCAGATTTTATTGGTTTATTATCTATAATAATCAACTCATCGATTTCGTTGATCCATGCAGTCAGACTAATTGACGAGACAACATCTGAGAACGTGAACAGCATACATGTAACTTGAGGTGTGATCAGCTTTTCACATAAACCTTACATATGCAATTCCATCAGACTACTCTGATGTCGAAAGGGGACCGAACGCAATCTGAACCGGCCGATTTGTCTGGTCAGATAAACCCTTACAGACTATAATGTTTCTGCTAATTTTTTTTTTTTGATGGATACGTTAAATAATCAAATGTTTTACTTTCACAATTTTCACAAACAAACAAACAAAAATCATGAAATTGAAAAACATGTGAAGATTTTAACTCGCTTAATATAGTAGTTCAATAGTTGGGTACTAGTACTTGAAATGTGACGTTCTTAGTTTGGATTGTGGATTAGTCTGACGTGAAATCGCAAAATTACAATCATACTATGAATTATGCATTAAAAATCACAAAATTCAGTGACTATACCATAAATGGATATACGATGAGTAATGCGGATTCAAAGATGGATATCTCACGACAAAAAAATGTCCATGGCATCACTGACTGAATTCGTCTATACTGATAATCACTTTTATCAGTAATGCATGTATAAATAAATTTACGACAACGTAACGGCAATGACGCGTGAGAAGCACTTACTTAGGTAAAAGTCATGATTCGTGAAAATGCACTTTAATACCTGTAAAATACACCAACATCAAGACGTGAGAAATATATTTAATACTTCACAGTCACATAACCACAGTCTGACATCCCAATACTCACAATCCTGGTTTTTTATTTTTCTCAGAAACAGGAATAAGTTGTTTTATAGTGACGCATCTGTTTTCTTCTATTTACATATATGAGACATACTCAGAGAACAATATACTGTATTCACTTAGATGCACAATACAAGGGCATATAAGCCAAAAATCTGAGGTCAAAATGATTGAAAATTTCAATGATTCAATACACACACAAAATATGATTTTTGGTTTTGGTTAATACCTGCTTTTATTGAAGAAGTTCTTCTGATGAAGTAAATAAGGTAATTGGATCTTAAATTGAACTGAAATATTAGCTGTTATATGTAATCTAACATAACATCCCTATTTCCATAATGGAACAGGCCAAGAACAGATAATACAGGCGTAAACTTTCTTAAATCATACATTCTATCATTGTGGGAAACATCCACACAGGGTCAAAGGTTATAAGTGTATTAACCTCTCCCCCTGAGCTTGCTGACCCCCAGACTTGAAGATGTACATTTCACAAAACACTCTTAACATACAGCCAGTGATTTTTTGATGGATTAAACAGCACAAACTACAACATCATTAAGAGTTGAGTGTTTTGATGGCGACAAAACCTTTCACGTTAAATATACCATGTTATACCATTTACACTTTACATCCACTGGAATGTTGAGTTACCATGGAAACCAATGGAGTCATGGAGCACTCAGCACTGTTAATGGTATACAGTGCGCAATTCAATTTAGCAGAGTTACGAGAACACCATTACAGCACTGAGTTCGTAATCGGGTTGAATCTATCCAATTTTGTTGGTGTGTGTGAGTGACATCAGCCAAATAAAATCTCCATTAATTTGATTATCTCAATCAATCTAAATATTAGTGTTAGATTTCCAATTACAATAACAGCTAGAAGAAAAATATAAACAGAACTGACAATGTTTCATTTCTATTTACTGCATTGCAAGAACAGTATACATAAACAATTGCACATGCACAGAAACTTAAAAGATAAATGATATAAAATGATGATTGACTGTTTTTCACAGTATATTTTATCAAATACTGACATATTAATTAATTAAGTATTGAAAGTATATTTTCTGACTCACTAACTAATAATCACTAACTTGTTGCTTGTCAGATATTTGAGATGAGCTGCTGCCACGCTATTGGTCAGAATACTGTTTTGAGATGAGCTGAAGCCATGCTATTGGTCAGAATGCTGTTTTAAAATGAGCTACTGCCATGCTATTGGTCAGAATACTGTTTGGAGATGAGCTGCTGCCATGCTATTGGTCAGAATACTATTTTGAAATGAGCTACTGCCATGTTATTGGTCAGAATGCTGTTCTGATATGAGCTACTGCCATGTTATTGGTCAGAATGCTATTTTGAAATGAGCTACTGCCATGCCATTGGTCAGAATACTATTTTGAAATGAGCTACTGCCATGCTATTGGTCAGAATACTGTTTTGAGATGAGCTGATGCCATGCTATTGGTCAGAATACTGTTTTGAGATGAGCTGATGCCATGTTATTGGTCAGAATACTATTTTGAAATGAGCTACTGCCATGCTATTGGTCAGAATACTGTTTTGAGATGAGCTGATGCCATGCTATTGGTCAGAATACTGTTCTGATATGAGCTACTGCCATGTTATTGGTCAGAATACTATTTTGAAATGAGCTACTGCCATGCTATTGGTCAGAATACTATTTTGAAATGAGCTACTGCCATGCTATTGGTCAGAATACTGTTTTGAAATGAGCTACTGCCATGCTATTGGTCAGAATACTGTTTTGAGATGAGCTGATGCCATGCTATTGGTCAGAATACTGTTTTGAGATGAGCTGATGCCATGTTATTGGTCAGAATACTGTTCTGATATGAGCTACTGCCATGTTATTGGTCAGAATGCTATTTTGAAATGAGCTACTGCCATGCTACTGGTCAGAATACTATTTTGAAATGAGCTACTGTCATGCTATTGGTCAGAATACTGTTTTGAAATGAGCGGATGCCATGCTATTGGTCAGAATGCTGTTCTGATATGAGCTACTGCCATGTTATTGGTCAGAATGCTATTTTGAAATGAGCTACTGCCATGTTATTGGTCAAAATGCTATTTTGAAATGAGCTACTGCCATGTTATTGGTCAGAATGCTATTTTGAAATGAGCTACTGCCATGTTATTAGTCAGAATGCTATTTTGAAATGAGCTACTGCCATGTTATTGGTCAGAATGCTATTTTGAAATGAGCTACTGCCATGCTATTGGTCAGAATACTATTTTGAAATGAGCTACTGCCATGCTATTGGTCAGAATACTGTTTTGAGATGAGCTGATGCCATGTTATTGGTCAGAATGCTGTTCTGATATGAGCTACTGCAATGTTATTGGTCAGAATGCTATTTTGAAATGAGCTACTGCCATGTTATTGGTCAAAATGCTATTTTGAAATGAGCTACTGCCATGCTATTGGTCAGAATACTGTTTTGAGATGAGGTGATGCCATGTTATTGGTCAGAATGCTATTTTGAAATGAGCTACTGCCATGTTATTGGTCAAAATGCTATTTTGAAATGAGCTACTGCCATGCTATTGGTCAGAATACTGTTTTGAGATGAGCTGATGCCATGTTATTGGTCAGAATGCTGTTCTGATATGAGCTACTGCAATGTTATTGGTCAGAATGCTATTTTGAAATGAGCTACTGCCATGCTATTGGTCAGAATACTGTTTTGAGATGAGCTGATGCCATGTTATTGGTCAGAATGCTATTTTGAAATGAGCTACTGCCATGTTATTGGTCAAAATGCTATTTTGAAATGAGCTACTGCCATGTTATTGGTCAGAATGCTATTTTGAAATGAGCTACTGCCATGTTATTGGTTAGAATGCTATTTTGAAATGAGCTACTGCCATGTTATTGGTCAGAATGCTATTTTGAAATGAGCTACTGCCATGCTATTGGTCAGAATACTATTTTGAAATGAGCTACTGCCATGCTATTGGTCAGAATACTATTTTGAAATGAGCTACTGCCATGCTATTCGTCAGAATACTGTTTTGAGATCAGCTGATGCCATGTTATTGGTCAGAATGCTGTTCTGATATGAGCTACTGCAATGTTATTGGTCAGAATGCTATTTTGAAATGAGCTACTGCCATGCTATTGGTCAGAATACTGTTTTGAGATGAGCTGATGCCATGTTATTGGTCAGAATACTATTTTGAAATGAGCTACTGCCATGCTATTGGTCAGAATACTGTTTGGAGATGAGCTGATGCCATGCTATTGGTCAAAATGCTATTATGAAATGAGCTACTGCCATGTTATTGGTCAGAATGCTATTTTGAAATGAGGGACCTCTCGACCATTGGAATTACCAAAAAGATAACCCTTCCACTTTTCAAACATAATAAATAGACTCCTTGGATGCCTTGCATACCCGTAAGTTTCTACTAGTGACCTCCCTGGGGGCAGCGTTGATATATTCAGATGTGACTTCTTAGCAAACTGCCTCTACAGCCTCCTTGTATTGCAAGCAATGCAAGTCAAACTAGTAAGATTAAAAAGCAGTTTAGTTCTTGTTCAATTGTCCCAAGTGACACAGAATAATGAAACTTTATTGAAATCCATTATCCTCTAGTCAGATGTATGTAGTCAGATTTAGAATACTGTGATAACTTATAATGAAGATATATAACGCTGGCGCTCAACTTGATACAAACATATTAAGCATTTCACACAGACCCATGCGAGTAGTTTAAAACCCTAAAATAGAAATCTCATTTCATCAATTTTATATATTTCGATTATCAACTCATTCAAACACAGATTGAATCAGCTTTTAGGCATAATGCTACTTATCATTTTTATCAATCCTAGGACAACAGTTTCATCATTTCAGTATAATTGCACTGTATTTTCACTCTGCTTAAAGGACGGCAGTCGTCGTGCTGCGTGCTGTTCGATATGGGACTCATAGCGACGTATACAACGTGTGTAAAATACATTGTTTATTTACATGAAATTCGAACACGCGACGAACACCGCGCTTTAATGAATTTTTGTATTTATGTATATTAATAACAACGCAACAGCAATAATAAGGCTACACTGGAGGTGATCATTAGTGAAAATGATTATAATATTGTTATACGGTATCACATGACAATGACAGTCAATCAGAATTGCACATTACCATTATTCACATTTTTTACAATGTCTACAAATAACTTGTAAAGGGGACACAATAGGTGGCAATATTTATGAAATGACTAGTGTGCGATTACATGCTTTTAGACATTAGATTAGACTGTTGACAGTTCTCGGGCCTAATGCGTTTCCTAGACATTTGAATGCCAAAGGTGTTTGATTGGAAATGTGAACCATTTCACACGAGGGACTTTAGTCCCGAGAGACTGTCCCCGTCTCATAGTTGATGCAGACGTCATGAAAACAATTATATTAACATAATGTATGCAAATTTATTCTAAATGACCCCTTGAATGCGTTGGTTGTTCACGTCAAGATTTCAAGTTGTTAGTGACATGATATCAAAAACTGATGTAGAAAGTGTCGCGATCGCGTATAGTACAGTCAAAACAAACTTCGCTTAAGTCGTGGGCGATCCTCGTAGCCAGCGATCCCTAACCCTTTTCACGATTGTCAACGATAAAATGATAGACTTCTGCGTGACTATTCATTTGCATATGAAAGTACCCAGATCTGGTAAGAAATCTTACCAGTGAATTGCAGCACCGAACAGTCAGTCGTGCCTCCATACTTCCTGTCCAGCGTTCGCAATGTATTCACGTCTATTACCGGTACGTTTATACACAATATTTATTAATAATAACAGATTAATATTAGGTACGACTGACTGTCGACAGTCTAACATTAGTCTGAGCTTATATAATTCAACTCCATAAAGTGACCTTGAAATTTGTCCATGTGTTTGAGTATGTATTTTGTGTGCTTTGACAGTTTAACTAAATATTATGTATATGTGTATGTGTTGTAAGAAAATGCTGTGGACATGAGTCTAAAATTATGCATGTGCACCTCAGTTCAGTGTTTTGAGGCAAATTGAAACATCATTTGACGTCTGGCAAGCATACAGATTGGTGCAGTGTGGCGTTTGAAAAAGTAGTTCAAGTTGAACCTGCTGAATTGTAGGTTGCTTTCACAATGCGTCCAAACACAATATATTAAAGTCACTGCTCTTGTTAGCTTTAAATCTATATGTCTTTGTGTGCATACATGCATTCAATTCTACGAATATCATGTACAAACACAATTTCAGTTTTGAATAAAAATACACTAAGATCCAGTATTAACAAAGACAAGCTGACATAGCTGAAATTCATGAGTAAATAACAAAATAATCGTCCATTTTCAAAAAAAAGAATACTGTAAAATACTTTATTTCTGCCTTGAATTTATTTTCGCTATTTTCGCTGAAGGAATGATTCAGTGAAAATAAAATCCAGTGAATATACTTTTTTTTCTATGTCTCACATTCAAAATAAATTCCATACAAAACACCCAAAAATCTTTATAGCGAAAATTAATTCCATCTAAAATAAAGTATTTTACAGTATTCACTAAAACGAGAAAATTGAAATTATCGACACTAAATGAATTAGAATTAAAGGTATTATCACCAAAAAAAATAATCCGATAGAGGTCTACCAACACAATCAGTAAAATAAACAGCTCTGCCAGACTTCATGGACATCAGAGCTAAAATGTGTTTGAATGTCACATAGTAATATGATACTCATTTTTCAAATATTGAAAACATTTCATTCAGTGTGTCAATAACACTTTCTCACACACTGTACGTATTTTCATAGCTAGCTAAAATACTATGGCTGTTAGCATCAGTTGTGTGCAATAATTTCCACTACTGCAATGTATCTTATTTTCATGAACCAGTGAAAATAACATTATATATACTGTGGAATACTTTATTTTCGCTGGAATTTATTTTCGCTGAAAAGGCTTTTTGGGCGTTTTGCTTGGAATTAATTTTCACTGATTTTTGATGAGATTAATGTAAAATATAGGGAAAAATGTATATTCGCTGGATTTTATTTTCACAGAATCATCCCTTCAGCGAAAATAGCGAAAATAAATTCCAAGCGAAAATAAAGTATTCTACAGTATTTTTATATTTTACATTCAACTCATCAAAAATCAGTGTAAATAATCCGAGTGACTAAACAAGCTGAAAATTGAGAAAATAATGTGCCATAGTAATAGCCGATAATATGGCTATAACTATTTTGTTTGTAACAGAATTCCAGAGAAGAGGACAAAGTGAGCAACTTAGATGCACAAAGCATTCGATCAACATGTGAAAGTTGTTGTTGATGGAAAGGTGGCGTTTTACCAAGAATTACCAGGGTATAAGACAGTCGCTTAAACCTTTGACATTTTTCAAAACTAAAGGATTCGTGGATAATGTCTAAATCACCATTTTTTTTAATGATTTCTAAGCAATATTTTTACAAAAAATAGATGACTATGCTGGAAGAAATTATTTTATTGTTTCTGCTAGATCCTACCAGCCATACATAGATCGTCAAGCCCGTGTGCTTCATTAATATTATCAATGTACTACACTACACAGATAGTGACAGTTTTCATCAAGGAATGATGCAATGTACTGTGAAGGGCATTTTTCTGTTTCTCACAAAACATCTAGACCATAATAATATTGCTAATGCTATAAAATTACACGGTAATGACAAGAGCAACTGCCACTGCATGGGAACATTTTAGCGTATGTATGAAAGTGGCGTACATATATGCGTACATTTGAGCTCCGATGGCAATAGCGACACAGATTTGCCAAGAACTGGAGCAGACTTAATTTCGTCGAGAGAAATCAGTGTGCAGTGAGTTATCGATCATGTTAGGTCCAATAACTTGAGCTCAATTCTTAAATTCGGTAATTAAATCAATGTCATTATCAAACAGATGAACGGAATATGTTGGTTTCATCTAAACAATGCGTGCAACGAGAACTCTTGGCCGTCTTACCTGAGTTATGTTTTCGATACAAATTATACGATGCCATACGAGTCCTAAAATGTATAAACACGGGGGAATACTTCAACTTCGATGTTGTTTAGATACTAACTTTTCCGCCATCTTGTCGGCTGGTATGAGCTACGCAGACGCACTAACACTATGGCAACAATCATCAAACTTTTGTTTTGCTAAAACTGCCACTTGGTGGCGGTATTACCACAGGTTTGGTGTATCGGTGTATGTTCACACACATTTCATAAAAACAAAAGCCACTGAGTTTTATAGCGTCCATATCCATAGACAAGATCTAAGTAAATTATCAACCATTGTTCAAGCAAATATTTAAGGACAATTTACGTGTTTGGTGTTACTACTCATGATTTCATTAGAAAACGCATTGAATTTTGGGAAAATCAACCACCGCCCTTTTAGCAATAGTGTATTGGTGGGATGGATTGAAAATGGTGGCAATATCCGCGGAATGGCAGAACTCTGGAAGAATTTATAATTAATTGTGGAAACATCTGTAGTATTAAAATAGTCATGTATACTTTTGTATAAGTACTCATTACTTACACATAATTTTAAATTGATTATATATATATATATATTATGATATATTACGGACTGTGAAAGTAGTTCGTTTTGAAAATTGTTTGGTATATAGAAATTTGCTGCTTTTGTATGGTCCGCCAAGAAGAGACCAGCACTGTGTTCGGTTTATAGAGCGATGTTTATTGTGTGGTGTTTTGTGAAGGTACTAGCACTGTGTTCGGTTTATAGAGCGATGTTTATTGTGTGATGTTTTGTGAAGGTACTGGCACTGTGTTCGGTTTATAGAGCGATGTTTATTGTGTGATGTTTTGTGAAGGTACTGGCACTGTGTTTGGATTATAGAGCGATGTTTAATGTGTGATGTTTTGTGAAGGTACTAGCACTGTGTTCGGTTTATAGAGCGATGTTTATTGTGTGATGTTTTGTGAAGGTACTGGCACTGTGTTCGGTTTATAGAGCGATGTTTATTGTGTGATGTTTTGTGAAGGTACTAGCACTGTGTTCGGTTTATAGAGCGATGTTTATTGTGTGATGTTTTGTGAAGGTACTAGCACTGTGTTCGGTTGATAGAGCGATGTTTATTGTGTGATGTTTTGTGAAGGTACTGGCACTGTGTTCGGTTTATAGAGCGATGTTTATTGTGTGATGTTTTATGAAGGTACTGGCACTGTGTTTGGTTTATAGAGCGATGTTTAATGTGTGGTGTTTTGTGAAGGTACTAGCACTGTGTTCGGTTTATAGAGCGATGTTTATTGTGTGATGTTTTGTGCAGGTACTGGCACTGTGTTTGGTTTATAAAGCGATGTTTAATGTGTGGTGTTTTGTGAAGGTACTAGCACTGTGTTGGGTTTATAGAGCGATGTTTATTGTGTGATGTTTTGTGAAGGTACTGGCACTGTGTTCGGTTTATAGAGCGATGTTTAATGTGTGGTGTTTTGTGAAGGTACTAGCACTGTGTTCGGTTTACAGAGCGATGTTTATTGTGTGATGTTTTGTGAAGGTACTGGCACTGTGTTCGGTTTATAGAGGGAATGTTGCATATGTGTGGTGTTTTGTGAAAGTACTAGCACTGTGTTCGGTTTATAGAGCGATGTTTATTGTGTGATGTTTTGTGAAGGTACTGGCACTGTGTTTGGTTTATAGAGCGATGTTTAATGTATGATGTTTTGTGAAGGTACTGGCACTGTGTTCGGTTTATTGAGGGATGTTGCATATGTGTGGTGTTTGCATATATGCAGTGTTTTGTGAAGGTACTAGCACTGTGTTCGGTTTATAGAGGGACGTTGCATATGTGTGGTGTTTTGTGAAGGGACTAGCACTGTGTTCGGTTTATAGAGGAACGTTGCATATGTGTGGTGTTTTGTGAATTGACTAGCACTGTGTTCGGTTTATTGAGGGATGTTGCATATGTGTAGTGTTTTGTGAAGGTACTAGCACCGTGTTCGGTTTATAGAGGGAATGTTGCATATGTATAGTGTTTTGTGAAGGGACTAGCACTGTGTTCGGTTTATAGAGGGACATTGCATATGGGTGGTGTTTTGTGAAGGGACTAGCACTGTGTTCGTTTTATAGAGGGATGTTGCATATGTGTAGTGTTTTGTGAAGGGACTAGCACTGTGTTCGGTTTATAGAGAGACGTTGCATATGTGTGGTGTTTTGTGAAGGGACTAGCATTGTGTTCGGTTTATAGAGGGAATGTTGCATATGTGTGGTGTTTTGTGAAGGGACTAGCACTGTGTTCGGTTTATAGAGGGATGTTGCATATGTGTGGTGTTTTGTGAAGGGGCTAGCACTGTGTTCGTTTTATAGGGGGTGTTGCATATGTGTGGTGTTTTGTGAATGGACTAGCACTGTATTCGGTTTATAGAGGGAATGTTGCATATGTGTGGTGTTTTGTGAAGGGACTAGCACTGTATTCGGTTTATAGAGGTAATGTTGCATATATGCAGTGTTTTGTGAAGGTACTAGCACCGTGTTCGGTTTATAGAGGGACGTTGCATATGTGTGGTGTTTTGTGAATTGACTAGCACTGTGTTCGGTTTATTGAGGGATGTTGCATATGTGTAGTGTTTTGTGAAGGTACTAGCACCGTGTTCGGTTTATAGAGGGAATGTTGCATATGTATAGTGTTTTGTGAAGGGACTAGCACTGTGTTCGGTTTATAGAAGGATGTTGCATATGTGTGGTGTTTTGTGAAGGGACTAGCACTGTGTTCGGTTTATTGAGGGATGTTGCATATGTGTGGTGTTTTGTGAAGGGACTAGCACTGTGTTCGGTTTATAGAGGGATGTTGCATATGTGTGGTGTTTTGTGAAGGGATTAGCACTGTGTTCGTTTTATAGAGGGATGTTGCATATGTGTGGTGTTTTGTGAAGGGACTAGCACTGTGTTCGGTTTATAGAGGGGTGTTGCGTATATGTGGTGTTTTGTGAATGGACTAGCTCTGTATTCGGTTTATAGAGGGATGTTGCATATGTGTGGTGTTTTGTGAATGGACTAGCACTGTATTCGGTTTATAGAGGGGTGTTGCATATGTGTGGTGTTTTGTGAAGGGACTAGCACTGTGTTCGTTTTATAGAGGGGTGTTGCATATGTGTGGTGTTTCGTGAATGGACTAGCACTGTATTCGGTTTATAGAGGGAATGTTGCATATGTGTGGTGTTTTGTGAAGGGACTAGCATTGAGTTCGTTTTATAGAGGGATGTTGCATATGTGTGGTGTTTTGTGAAGAGACTAGCACTGTGTTCGGTTTATAGAGGGGTGTTGCGTATGTGTGGTGTTTTGTGAATGGACTAGCTCTGTATTCGGTTTATAGAGGGATGTTGCATATGTGTGGTGTTTTGTGAATGGACTAGCACTGTATTCGGTTTATAGAGGGGTGTTGCATATGTGTGGTGTTTTGTGAAGGGACTAGCACTGTGTTCGTTTTATAGAGGGGTGTTGCATATGTGTGGTGTTTTGTGAATGGACTAGCACTGTATTCGGTTTATAGAGGGAATGTTGCATATGTGTGGTGTTTTGTGAAGGGACTAGCACTGTATTCGGTTTATAGAGGTAATGTTGCATATATGCAGTGTTTTGTGAAGGTACTAGCACTGTGTTCGGTTTATAGAGGGACGTTGCATATGTGTGGTGTTTTGTGAATTGACTAGCACTGTATTCGGTTTATAGAGGGAATGTTGCATATGTGTAGTGTTTTGTGAAGGGACTAGCACTGTGTTCGGTTTATAGAAGGATGTTGCATATGTGTGGTGTTTTGTTAATGGACTAGCACTGTATTCGGTTTATAGAGGGAATGTTGCATATGTGTGGTGTTTTGTGAAGGGACTAGCACTGTATTCGGTTTATAGAGGTAATGTTGCATATATGCAGTGTTTTGTGAAGGTACTAGCACTGTGTTCGGTTTATAGAGGGACGTTGCATATGTGTGGTGTTTTGTGAATTGACTAGCACTGTATTCGGTTTATAGAGGGAATGTTGCATATGTGTAGTGTTTTGTGAAGGGACTAGCACTGTGTTCGGTTTATAGAAGGATGTTGCATATGTGTGGTGTTTTGTGAAGGGACTAGCACTGTGTTCGGTTTATTGAGGGATGTTGCATATGTGTGGTGTTTTGTGAAGGGACTAGCACTGTGTTCGGTTTATAGAGGGATGTTGCATATGTGTGGTGTTTTGTGAAGGGACTAGCACTGTGTTCGTTTTATAGAGGGATGTTGCATATGTGTGGTGTTTTGTGAAGGGACTAGCAGTGTATTCGGTTTATAGAGGGGTGTTGCATGTGTGTGGTGTTTTGTGAAGGGACTAGCACTGAGTTCAGCACGACGACTGCCGCCCTTTAAGCAGTTGTCAATTTCGACGTACGTATATGTTCAAGCTCATGTCGATTATAAGCTCCAAGTACGCCGAACATGCTACCAGTCGTGTACGGTAAATCTCTGTCAAATCATGGAGGTAAAATAGACCCCCATGGTCAAGTAAGTACATGTATGGCGTCCTGCTTTTCTCGGACGAATCGACTTAGGACAAATAAACTTGAGTGCCAAAACGATTGTGACAATTTTACTTGTGGGACGAATGGGATCTGGGATGAATAAACGATCCACTATTACGACGTGTCAGCTATAATCGTCGTATCACAGTACAAAACATATTAATACATGTTTGATGTGGTTGTTTGGTTGACCTATATATTTTCAAAATGGAATTATTTTGTCCTTGTTTATTTCATTCATGCACGAAATGTGTGATGATGTAGTATTTTGATGATAATATAGCAGGAAAACGTATGCATATCCTACGATAATACGTTTTACGTTAATGTACATGTATAAACATCACAAATTTACCCGTGAGTCTGTGTGCACCGTGGAATATTCCACTGATAATATTCAATATCAAATGTCTATCGGTGGCACCATTGTCGTTTATGCATTCATGTTTTAATCTTCTTTGGGTGGGTGTCCGGCAAACAGATTGACTTCATACACTAATGAATGCAACCGTGGGGAACTTCGGTGGCGCCGTGGCGCATACTTGTTTTTGACTGGACTTCAGCCCGGTAACAGCATATTGATTTAGGCGGTGGCACAAAATGTTGCATGGGAGCGAGATCTGATCACCAACCTCGCGCCCAAGACGCGAACTTATTAGGGAGTCCGGGACATGTTCCCTTTAAACATGTTGAAATCTATACCCTCTGAAACGCTATTTCGTGCATTTTGAGAAACAAATTTGGCTGAGACAATGGGTTTCAGCTTGATTTTGGAGAGGCGACGCCCCCCCCCCCCCCGTGCCGCCACCACTAACTGGGTACTAGTATTGGAAATCAATTCTTTTCAAACTTTGTACAGGCATGTTTATGGTTTATAGTTTCATGGTACAGGGGACCACAGTATTCATTTATCTTCATTCTTTATAACATCTAATGTCACATAGGTAAAATGTGAAGAATTTTTTATTTGTTTTCTACCTTTTAGCAATTTTCTAAAAATGAAATGGACACAAAATAAACCGTTGACATGCCTGTTGTAGATTGCAGAGTACAACACATGAACACGTTTCTTCATGGACACCCATCTCCCTGTACTGTAAGCATGGAGTTCCATGATGTAAGTATTATGCGTGATACTATGCGCTCGTGATGTTATTCTCTAAACTTGTTGTCGCCAAAAATGTGGAACAGTGTGAACCAAACCTGTTTTCTTTTTTTTAAAAAGAGTTGATATGATAAATTAGATTGATATCATGAACTCCACAGGTCAGCAGGGTGTTATGGGTTTTATTGGAACACAGCCAATGCTGTGAGTTATGGCTTGGTTACGCTATGCCCTCGTTAAAGTTGCAAAACTGGTACATTGTAATAATGACACACATACTACGTGTATGTATTTTGGAAGGATGCAAAATATGAAAATCCCACTTATTTTCATGAAAACAAGTACCATCAAATCCCTCAAATTTACCCAGGAAGGATTTGTTTTTCCAGTTAAGTTCACAGGAAACACCAGCTTCGAAGCTGATCATCGGCGAATCTGGCTTTGCAAGTAACTGACTGGATTATTTTTTAGTATGCTAATTTTTTTAAACGAATTTATGTACGTGTCACAGTAGTATTCTTGCAATTATATAATGATAGAAAATTGTAGTTTGTAATACTAGTAGTATACACCGAACACCCCCCAAACCCCCACCCCCACCCCCACCCCCCCCCACCCCCACACACACATGGTACAAATTAGCGTGATGCTTACGGCAGACAATCATGGGTGCGATGAATAGCTACTAAGCCGTAACCATCACAAGTTTGCGAGTTTTCTATTACTACTTTTTGCATTTCGAGAAATCATTTTAAACCATGTGTGTATATATATATATTATCGCTTACTTTTCTGAATCAGTAGTATTCAAGTTTGTGTGAAAACATAAAAATATGTCACTATCTAATTGCTGAACTGCATTGATTTAGTAGCTGAGGTTCATTGCACAATCTGAGTGAAATCTGATGAAAATATAGGCTCCATTTTTTTTTATTTATATACTGTGTGAATACTTTATTTTCGCTTGGAATTAAGTTTCGCTATTTTCGCTGAAGGGATGATTCAGTGAAAATAAAATCCAGTGAATATACCTTTTTCCAATATTTTACAATCGACTCGACAAAAATCAGTGAAAATAAATTCCATACAAAACGCCCAAAAAGTCAATTTAGCGAAAATTAATTCCAGCTAAAATAAAGTATTTACTTTTTTATTGAAATAAAAACAAATTTGGCATGAAAAATTGTATTTGGCAAAGCACCTGGGTGAATGTTGTCGAGGATAACTTTTCAGGTTTGAACAACTCAATAGCGAATGACGTAATGTAGATTGAGACGCGAATCCTGAACACAGCTAGACTGTGATTCAGACAAGATCAATCGGCTATTCATTCGTGATCTCTCGACATTCAAAATGATGTCAAATACAAATCAGTCCTATTCGAGGTGGAAAATATTCAACGCAAATTACTTACATGTTAGTTTAGACAACGAATGAAGGTACTAGTACATGTACTTGTTTTAGTCGCAGTCCTTAGCCGATAAAGGTTAATCGCCGCGGGCGAATAGTGTGAAGACAGCGTACGGTTCGATTCACGTTCGATTCGCGTACGATTCGTTTGTTTTTAAATACATGTATATTTATGCGTTTCCCGCGTGTTTCTTATAACTATTTTACACTTGTTTGAGCCCGCCTGAAGTGTGAGTGACACCGTAGGACTATTTATAACTATGATTTTCGCCAAAAGTCGAACCGTACGATGTCTTCACCCTCGACGTTAGTGAAGTTTTTGGCGAATGCCTTACATTTTACGGTAGTTTGTAACCCGTGCTATGATTGGCTGAGTTTTGTTATTGCACTGAGTCAGATGCAGTTACGGCGACCGAGATATGATATATACATGTACAAGTAAAACAAAACAATATCCTTGAATTGACAATAAAAAAATATATATAAATTAATAAAAAATGACGCCTCTACCTACATCAGATTTTAATCAGATTGGTTCATCGCACAAACCTGTCAAAAAATAACAGGGTAATGATTTGAAAACCAACTCTACTACCACATATGGTGTAAACAGTGTCCCATAATTTTCTATGAAATAGAATCTTGACAGTTAAGCCAATCACAAGCTGTGAAGACTGAAGCGATGTTAGTTATGTTGCACTTGTCTTTAAAAGCTGTGTAGTGTCATGAATTTGTTTTTGCGTATCTGTTAATCGACTTAATTAGCTGATTATTAGTGAATTGCTGTGTTATGTCTGTCATCGTTCAGGCCTATTTGAAGTTTTGGACGGAACTTGGCTCAGTGATTTGGAACTAATTACCAGATAAGCGCCGCTATTTAGACTATTAATTCTGACAGTTTATATTCATAGTTATTAATGTAGTGAACGATTAATCAAAAGATATGACGTATTCAGTACTTAGTGTGATAGGCTTTATGATTGAAGGTTACGCCCTAGTGTTTTTTTACTGTTTTGTAATTGGTTAGAGTTTTGAAAATGAATAAAGAGAGTTTGAGTTGGTCTTGGGGAGCACAGCACGATAGACGCAGTAGAGAGAGTCCAGTCCTGGTGAGTGTAAGTCGAGGGCAGTCCTGGAGAGCCCTGGGGCGAGTGTTGACGCAGTCTAAGAGAGTCTTGGTTCAGCCTTGCAATAGTCTTGGGGACTTTTCCCCAGGGCGCTGTGTCTTATAGAGTGCTCGATTGACCGACTAAGACGAGAGCTGAAACGTATTTTGTTGTGTGTGTCTTATTTGACTGTAAAGTATAAGTGACTTCCCGATCCCGTACCTCAAGGGGACGAGATAGAGAGACGAGACGAGATTCCCCCCTGACAAGTGTGGAGAACCCCCGGAGAGAAGATTTTCCCCCTGATAGTAGTGTAATACGCTGGCTCGTTACTCTCTGGTTGAAAACTTCACGCGAAACTCAAGTTTCGAAGCTGATTTCGGAGAATCCGGCTTTTGCGAGGAACTAACTAAATTATTTCCTTGGTAAGCTAACATTTCAGTTGACGATAAAATTATAGAGGGGTTACTTTTCCTTATAGCCGTATTTCGGGACCCGTTATCAGCGTTGTGAACTATTTTTTTAATTATGGGGTTGATAAGAACAATCGAGTTTACTAGCAATTACATTTAAAGGTAATGTTTTCCGCTCAGTGTAATTACACACACACACACACACACACGCACACACACACACACACACACACACACACACACACACACGCACACACACACACCCACCCACACACACACACACACACACACACACACACACACACACACACACACACACACACACACACACACACACACACACACACACACACACACACGTCAATATTCTGGTCCGTGATGTATTGTGATTTATTTAATTGAATAACACTCACACATCTCCCTGAAGTGGAGGAAAAGGCTGACTATAGAAAGATGAAAAATGAAGAATAAGAAATAAATAGCAAACCAAGGGGAAATGCCACCTAGGATTAATCTTGCTTGATTTCTAATTTTGCTACACTAATGCCATCGTCGAATCGCACGGTCCCGTGTCTTCGACCTATATGCCTCTACACGATACCGTGCGGGATCGCGTAGGCTAATTGCGTATCTTAAGCAGTGAGATGTGATTGGGCGCGCCTCGAAACAAGGCGCCCAATCAGCTTGGACGTAATAAATTATGAAACAAAATTCCACTTCCTGTTTTTGTGGCTATGAAGACATCCTTCCCACACAAAACTGCGTCGATTGCCTGTACCTGATGAGGCTTGAGGGCACCAACACCGAAAACTTTCGCAATTTTATCATCACAAATATCACGATTCATGGGCGCCGCCATTTTGTTTAAAATGAAACGCCAAAGTGGGATTTGTAACACGCAAACTGATTGGACAATGATTAGCCGCAACTGACTACTGGGGCGCTGTTAGAATACGCATATTTGATGGGCGTTCTGCCAAGGTCTGTTTAGAGGCTTTGCCGAATAAACTTAGACCTTGATGGTCGTTCTGCCAAGGTCTGTTTAGAGGCTTTGCCGAATAAACTTAGACCTTGACTGGCGAAGATGCACTAATGCAGACAAGTAGGTTCTTATTGGAAATTAATTCAGTTAACTGTGCATCTCGTCATTTAAATATTCAAATAGTGGATGTGTGAATAGGCAATTCTGAATAGTACTAGGTGCACTGTATAATCTGGTTCAGTTGACCGTTGAAAATAGTTGACGGAAAGATTCAGTTATAAATGTCTTTCTTGTACGTTATTATCAAGGATAACGTACTTTATCCCTGAGTGATTGAGACATGGAGAAATTATTTTGACTATCGATGAAAAACAGCTGTACGTGTATTTGATTAATCATTATTATACCACAGGGAGCCCAGGAACTAGTTTCACCGGCGTTCCACAGCAGCGCGCACAGAGCCCATAGAAATACATTCAGGGCTGGTAGCGGGTAAATAAACCGTTCACAACTTGGACCATTAGCCACGAAGCTGAGCGTCCACTAACTTTAGCACTGTGATCATAAACTTTAAACAGAACAGAAACTATTACCGTGATTTATAAAAATACGAACATCTGAGAGAAAAACTAACCACATCACCAAAAGGGGAATGTACAAATCTATTCAAAAAAAATATTATGGTTGAACGCAGTTTTCTTACTATAAAAGGGGCCAACCCACTGACTCGCCTCGAGTAAGTCAGTAAATCAAAATCAAAATGGCGCCCGTAAATAAGTTCTCATCGGGGCGAAAAAAAAGTCTGCCTACTCAAATTCTGGCAGTGCTAAAGAATTGATACTGCAGGATGTTATTCTTAGAGACATAAAGTCATCAGCATTGTAAACTACATCCCAAATATATGCTTGTAAACAAAAATAATGACACGAAAATTCGAAAGGCAATGAATCGGCGAGAGGCTATCTTTATTTTGAACGGAAAAAGTGATGCCTAAATATGATACGTATACTGTATATAATATAATAAAACAAGCACAATAAACCGATCCACCAACTACAACTGGGTTTAAGCTATCCAATAAACGAAAAAAAACATTGATCTTTCTAAAACACATGACGAATAGAAGGAGCCAACCGGTCAAGGTTGTTAGAAGTGTTCTAAGTTGTGATTCCGAATACAACCGAACTCGACCAGATTTCAACTCGGCCAAGAAAAAAAATGCACAACTCGGTCACCGGCCGTGATCGGTCACTGGCCGAGTAGAAATCTGACCGAGTTCGGTGGTCACCGTGATTCCTGACTGAGTCCCTCAAATTCAAGTGCGATATTCACGAATAATAATGTCATTATGCCACTATAGAAAGACTTGTTTTGAGCTTCTAAATCTATATAAAGTATCAAAATATATAGTTTTTTTGGTTGTAAAAAAACTAGAATATGAAGGGAACAATGAAGGGAATCGATCGCTTCAATAGAATGCTCTGCTATCAAGAGACTTTGTTTCGCGGAAAAACATACCCAGCCCAGTCCGAGCACAGAGGGTAATTCACACCTTAGACCGGGTTTCCAGACCGGGGATAGAGGGACTGTGGTTTTACACAACCCTGTGTGCACGCAAACTTTCTAAGACGGGAAATAAAATGTTGCATTATAATGCATTTGTTACGTCACCACGTTAAGTTACTGTCAATAACTGCAATCACAATATTACCACATTCAATCATGTGACTGTTCATTAGTATACAGTACTGTATCATTTGAAGCTTAGCGACAGGCAGATCACTTCCTGCTGCTCAGCCATAGACTGTCTTTTAAGGTCTGTGATACAGCTCACTTTTCAACACAACATTTAGCATATTTTTAAGCAGAGGGATATATTCATAGATATTTTAGCAGGAAAATTTAGGTAAATTTGTTTATCTATCCTGAATTACAAGACAAAAATCAAAATTTTGCAAACTTTTGGTAAAATCCAGCCCTGGTTTGTTTAATTGCAAGCTACATTAAGAACAAACATCAACAAAACTCAAGACACTCTCCACCAAAAACAGACTTTTGGTGTTTTATTCCTTTTCATTCAATATCGTTAGCAACAAACTACTATAACTATCTTAGTAATACATTGACAGAAAGGTAAAGGAAGTATTGTACTTCATATATATTAATTTTGTTGTGTTATTTGTAAATTTAGAAGTTTGATGCCAGACGATAATGTTTTTGAAAAAAAACATTTATCAAAAATGGTTGACAGCAGAGACCACAAAAAAGATTTCCCAGCATGCCTTGAAGTACATCCATTTTACCGTTTTTCTTTTATTTGTTTTTTTTGTGATGAAAAAATCAAATTTATGTATTTTGATGTGAACATAGGTTGCACTAGTAAGGCATTTCAGGAGTTGTTTCATCGCTGCTGAGTGATTAGTATACAACGGCTACAGTGTTTACCAGTACCCTGTTTACACACGTGACAAATGATTGCGTCGCAGGTAATCACGTGGTTATTTATTTTCATTTTCACGTGACACACACCATTTTCTATTGGTGGGAGTAACACGCTTTATTGAAATAGCTATAATTGATTGGTAGACAAAAATGCACGTTCTTCATTGGTCAAGACAGTGATAACACGAGAATTTCTGTTACTTTTGGTTGCATTCGACCGATACACGCCACATTACTCTATTGAAATATTGTCTTCTCCAAGCAAACATTTCCCAATCAGTCTTGTCTGGTCATTCCTGGTAAGTTGCCATCCTTTATGATATATCAGTTTTTACTTCCGTCTTAAATTTTTTGAACGTTTTTGGAATAATTCATGACAATTCTCACCACATGGCGAAATGTCCGTTATTATGTCCGTTATTTCGCCAGAAACCGAAATGTGCGTCCACGTTTTTGCAATAATCCAACACAATTTTCACCAGACGGCGAAATGTCCCATTTTAATACCCATTAATGCCACATAAAAAGCGGGTTACTATAATACAAAAAGACAGCAAAATGTGACGTTCTGTATGTCTCTGCTTATCCTCGTGGCGTTAAGCTCAAACATAAACAAAAGTTCTCATTTTGATAGTGACAAAAAATTAAATTCAGTCTTCAAATACATCCAAGCTATAACATTTTGCATTGAAATTGTGAATGAATACAACAGTATGTACTTTGCGCTATGTAGAAGTTTATGAAGTTTATGTTTAAGAGTCGGTGGAAGACGATTTTAAAGTGACTTGCCCACTCGTCACTCGAGTTCGCAGTTAACTTGAGAATATCCACAGTCAGCTGACGCACACGTGTTAATAAAGTAAATGCGATATTTACTATATGGTGGCCGCTATCTTGAATGCAGCATAAAACTAAATAAGAAACAAGTTGTGAAACGCGTTTTTCAGATCCCTACAAATCAGGACAAAAATGCCAATCTTTCACAAAAATATGATCTGTTATGTTTATATTAAGCCAACCGTTAACAATTTCGACCGAATTCGGTGTTTTTGCGCCAGCTAACTGAGAATATCTATGATTCTCTGTTCCGTTTTATATTTTGCTATTTTCTGTAATATGAACGCTATAATGCAAATATTGTTTAACGTAGAATATATGTGAACATATTCTCCCATTGTACAAAGCAGCGCTGGTTGGTGTATTGGGTTATTTTGAACGTAGCAAGGAGCTCCATGTGTGTACCGGTAGCTAGTGAATGACTTGTTTGTTTGTTTAATAAAATTGCTGGACATAAACTTTAAAAAAATCCAAACAAAACAAAATGGCTACGAATTCTTACCTAAGGTGATGCAATGCGGAAGAGACTCCCAGTATTCTTTGAATGGTTTATGTGATTTAAAACGTGTTTATTGGTTGAATCATCTGTGTGTATAATGGAAAGATGACCGCCAGTTTTCAGTATGCAAATGACACTTAAATGGGAACTGCTCAATCCCACCGATTGCACCACGTGCTCATGGGTAATTTACTCTGCCTCTGTCCACTAAGTAAATGAATGCTTATTATGCTCGCTTACTCAAACTGTGATTGACAGGCATTTTGTATACATTAGCCGCCATTTTAAACTCATGATTTTTACATGTCGCAGTGCGTTTCGACCGAAAACTACAACATTTATACATCAAAAGCCCAACCAAATGAGTGTAATCATAGAAATGTATTTGGAAATGACACATTTCCCAAAGCTCCCGCCACGATGTGAGCGGCTTGGTTCGGACAGGGAGCTGGTTCGGATTAGCATACTAGTTGTGGTGCCCGTCTTGCCCCTATTTATAATATCGGCCCCTTTAAACAACTCTTCGGGGTGCTCCGCAAAATCACTCTTTTCAAAAATATTAACTCCTGTGGTGCGTTATTTTCATGTCGCACACAACCAGGAATATATCAATGATACAATTTCAATGTTAGTCAACAAATTTGAAGCGATGTACTGAGATTTATGTGTAAAAGCATATACCTGTTTTCAAAGGTCTATGGTGAAAGCGAAGGCATAGCAATTGCTACGTTCACATGACAGCATTTTATCGGAGCCCTATGGCTCGAGCCAGAAAAAATGGCCGTGTATACGCGTTCGGCTCGAGCCAAGTTCGGCTCCAATAAACCCTCGGGGTTGAAGTCCGATAGGGTTGAGCCATTAGCTCCATGGTTGAGGCCCGACATGGCCCGACTGTGTATACGCGGCCCAACTGTCGGAGCCAAAATCACGCCCTCAATCGTCTTCTTCAACTTGAAGTAACCTCTCATTTCAATTATGGTGGAGACAACTTCGTTCGTAACGTCACAACAGTTGAACAGGCTGTAACACATTTTAGCTGCCGTGTTTCCTGTTTATTCGAGACACTATTACCTAATTGTTAGATGTTTATTTACGGAACCTAAGTTGGCCTTGAACTGTGACAAAATGAAAGATAAGGCTATTTACTGATTTGCCACCTTAGATTGTTCAAACCTAAACAAATGAGGTCGAATGGTCAAAAGGTAAAACATTAGAGACAAAAAAAAAACATCTCAAAAGCGCAACAAAACTATAAATATCATGACAATACGTTGACAGTAAGATAAAGGAAGATATTGATGTGAACATAGGTTGCACAAGTAAGACATTTCAGGAGTTGTTTCATTGCTGCTGAGTGACTAGAAAACAGCGGTTACAGTGTTTTTAACGGTACTGTCCGCCGTTTACACACGTGACAAACAATTACGTCACAGGCAATCACGTGGCTATTTATTGTCATTTTCATGGCGCACATAATATTTTCAATTGATGGGAGCATAGAGCTAGAATGAGATAGCTCCATGATGGGAGTTTCACGCTATATTGAAATCGCTATCATTGATTGGTTTGTTTGTTCACAGCCAACAACATCAAAAAGTCAAGGTCGAACACCTCCCCACCAAAAACAGACGTTTGGTGTGTTTTATTCCTTTTTATTCAATATCGAGAAGCAACAAATTAGTCTGTATTGTTGCATTTTAATGCTCTATACCGGCATCCTAATATTCGATGAGTAAATGGAATAAAAGGCTGACTATTTACTGATTTGTCACCTTAGATTATTCAAACCTAAACAACCGAGGAATGGTCAAAGGGTAAAACATTAGAGACAGAAATATCTCAAAAGGGCAACAAACTTTAAATATCACGCTACCGCTATATTGAAATCGCTATCATTGATTGATAGACGAAAATACACGTTCTTCATTGGCCAAGACAGTGATAACACGAGAATTTCTGTAATCTTTGGTTGCATTCGACCGATACACGCCACATTACTCTATTGAAATATTGTCTTCTCCAAGCAAACATTCTCCAATCAGTCTTGTCTGGTCATTCCTGGTAAGTTGCCATCCTTTATGATATATCAGTTTTTACTTCCGTTTTAAAATTTTTGAACGTTTTTGGAATAATTCATGACAATTCTCACCACATGGCGAAATGTCCGTTATTAAAGCCTTTTTCGTCAGAAACCGAAATGTGCGTCCACGTTTTTGCAATAATCCAACACAATTTTCACCAGACGGCGAAATGTCCGATTTTAACACACTTTATTGGACACTATGTACCACATAAAAGAGCGAAATGTTCGAAGTTGCGATCCTGACAGAGTATCTCAAATTTAAGTGTGATATTCGCGAAGAATGTTGTCAATATACCACTATAGAAAGACTTGCCGGCTAAAGAAATATTTTGAGCTTCTAAATCTATATAAAGTATAAAAAATATCCCCGGTATATGTTTTTTTTTCGGTTGTGAAAACTAGAATATGATGGGAACAATGAATCGCTCGTTTCAGCCATGGAACTATAAACCCCAGGCAGAACAACCACTTCGTTTCTTTTGAACTATGATAGTTGCCGCGATGTCGAATGTTTATTTTGACTGTTTATTTCGTCGCATTAAAAAATAAGCCGATTTACGCAAATGAACGTTTATCTCCGACTATCGGTCATTTTCGGAGTCAATCGGGCGACTTCGGAAGATCACGTGATCGAGTTGTTTCGGTTACAGCATAAAAAAACAATGGCGCCAAGACAAAAACACTGATAAATGAGCGACATTCAACGGGGAAAAAAAACACATTGGCACTTCTGGCGATCGAAGGGAAACACGGAATAAGTCTGGATATCTCGACAACAAACAGCATACCAAACCCCATGTTTCGCAAACTTTCGCAACCTTATTTTTTCGAGGGTTGAAAAAAACAAGAAGTAATCTAAAAACGACATTGAAAATTATGAAAACTCGCTAAAACTCCGACCCGTTGCATGATTTCCGGTACACTGAAGGTCACTCTGCAGACCGACTTGTTTGCGCATGCGTAGTAAACGAAATATTTTACTGCACTGATATGAAATTTTTTTTGTTAAAGTTTTCCGTTTCCAGCAAAGCGATTGATACGGGCGTATCGGCGGCAACTAACATGGAGTATGACTAATGTCGTGGAAACAAAAGCGAAAGCACTGTAAGATAAACCTCAGACTAGTAATACAAGACAAAGGTTTTTTTAATCCTCTTAGTTTCGTTGTTCTTCCTGGGGTTTATAGTTCCATGTTTCAGCGGAATGATCTGCCATCAGGAGATTAAGCTTGCGGAAAGCCATACCCAGCGCAGTCCGAGCCCATCGGATAATTCACACCTTAGAAAAATATCCGTTTCCAGATCGGGGATATAGGGACTGTAGTTTAAATGAGTTATTTTGCGGGGCTGTATGTATCATAATCCTCCATGTGTGCAGATAGTGAATGACTTGTTTGTTTGTTCAGGGTATTATATTGCTGGACAGTACAAATGGACCTTTAAAAAATCCATACATTACAGAATGGCGACAAACTCTTACCTAAGATGATGTAATGCGAAAGTGACTCCCAGTATTCTTTGAATGGTTTATGTGATTTAAAACGTGTTTATTGGTTGAGTCATTTATAGGATTAATACAAGACCTGCATAAAGTCCCTTGTTTATTTGTTGTTGTTTCTCGATAAAACGAAATATTGTGGGAGTGTAAATAGCGAAAGCCGAGCTACCGCGAAGGTCGGGTTAGAGTGACTATGTCTAAACTCAGACTGGTAATACAAGTCTGATGTCTAAATAAACTATGGAGAAGGATGTTTGTTTATACACTCTAAAATTTGACCTTAACAACAGTCCTTCTGTGCCTTAATGCTGACTGGTGGAATATTAATGAACCTGTCAACCATTGCATCAAGCACTGAACTCGGGCCGGTGACAATCACCACCGGTGTCGCAAGAGGGCGTCTGCAAAGAGGGCGTCTGCAAAGGTCACAAGTCCTTTGTATTTGTTGTGTGGTAACCCGACCCGGATGCCGTAGTAGTGAATGAAATGAATGCAGGACGTTGCCGGCGTTGCTGCAACTGTTATACCATAATAGTAAATTTCACTATAGCAATTATTAGCAGCCAGCGGACATGAGTTGATTTGGTCTGCAAAGGGTTAAAAATGTCGGCACGTGCCCTAATCCCTTAACGTGAACGGAGCAAAAATCGTTGTGGTCTGATTATTTCGAGTCGTCCCTTTAATTAAAAAAGCGCCTTTCTCTGTGTGCCGTATTTGTCCACCAGACAAAAAATGAATGTCATGAGAAAATGTCAGTGAGCTTTGTGTGACCTTCCCCATGGAAGACTGAAGAGCAAAAGGAGGAATACGAGGGCAAGGCCAAAGTAGACTGTCATCATCACTTTACTTCCATACCTCCACTATCAACATTACTGTGAGCGCAAGAAAGAATGAAACGGCAAAATATCAGTGTGATATTAGAAATTAGCAATATTAAACAACTTGTTGCCATGGGGAGCAATGGCTACATTGTGAGAAATACCGTATATCATTAGCAAAATAGTGCCCCATACTGCAATAATGCTGTTTCATTATTTCTTACGATCACAGTAAAAATGCATCGTCAGTTCATGTTCAGTTTCAAAACCTACTCGAGCGAATTGTATTTTCTTTTCAAAGTTACGTAAATTAACTGATGTATTCTGATAACCACTTGTACAATAACAGATTCGTCATGAACTCCAACTTGAAAAACGGTATGTTGTCTCCCCGATGTAGAAATATTATTTGGCTAATTATGCTACTCATTCCTGTAATATCCGCACAAGAAGGAAATAAAGATGGTGGAGATCTGTATGGTGACGCCAAACAATGTTGTCATTGTTCCCATGGTATCCCTGGTACCCCAGGTAATTGCATTTCATTACAAGTGACGTTTTAAGCAATTTCTTATCAACGAGACTATCGATTACATCATGTATCTAAATTTTAATTATTTTTGTATACGATTGATTTATTAAGGTATACCGGGTAATCATGGATTACCAGGCCCAAAAGGAGACAGGGGCGAGCCAGGACAACGAGGCGAAAATGGAAGAAACGGACTACCTGGTTTGCAGGGTCCAGCTGGTTCAGTGAAGGCATATAATGGCTATAAGGGCGAGGGCTATAAAGGGGCCGGTTATGTGAAAGCATACGATGGCGATGAGTCTGAGGGTTATAAAGGAGCCGGTTCAGTGAAAGCATATCATGGCTATAAAGGAGCTGGTTCAGTAAAAGCCTATCATGGCGACAAGGGTGAGGGCTATGTGAAAGCATACGATGGCGATGAGCCTGAGGGTTATAAAGGAGCCGGTTCAGTGAAAGCATATCATGGCTATAAAGGAGCCGGTTCAGTGAAAGCATATCATGGCTATAAGGGTGAGAGCTATAAAGGGGCCGGTTATGTGAAAGCATACGATGGCGACGAGCCTAGGGGCTATAGAGGTCCAATGCAAACCACTCCAAAAGTTGTATTTTCAGTTGCACGTACATCGGTACTGGATCCATCATCAGAACACAAGCCAGTAACGTATGATGAAGTCTACACAAATGTAGGGGAACATTACAATGGAGACACCGGTATCTTTACATGTCCAATTAGTGGTGTGTATTATTTTACAATGACAGCACTTAAACAGAATAGCGATACCAATATGCATGTTTGTTTTATGAGAAACCAGACAAAGCTGACATGTGCCTATTCCGAATCCGCGGGTTATGGGACAGGTACAAATAGTATCATATTAGAATTACAAGAGGGAGATGAAATGTGGGTTAGATTAAGTGCAGGCAATGCTTTATACAGTGCTTCTCATGGCTATTCTACATTCTCGGGTTATATGATTTATACCGAGACATAATAATTGTCTAATGTCCCGTTATGAGCATGAACACGTTAATTACAGTTAGTGCAAGTTAGATAATCTGTTATATGATGGCTGTATAGTTTTCATATTTTCCCAGAGAAATCATGACAACATTCATATAAATCACGCCCTCTAGTGTCAGTATATTCTTCACTGCTATTTCGATATTGTATTGTTTATTTTTGGAGGGGGTGAAAACATTTTGTGCATTTTCACAATGTTTGAACTAACTTTGATGTATAGCCTGAATAAAGTTTGTAACTTGAGGTTTATTTTCACCAATAGTCAACCTGACAAAAATGTTACGATAGCAATATGTTGGTGGGGAATGAACTGCTCTTAGATCAATGTGTGTTCATACACGATGAAAGCTGGTTGTGAAGAATTTGTTACAGACATTAGACAAAGCAAATAAGTATAGAAAATAAACAGAGGCGGAGCCGAAATTATCACAGAGATACTTATATGTTTATCTCTCAATCCGGACAATTGTTCATGGTCATTAAAATATCAAATATTCATATTGACAATTGTGTATTTATTGTATTATTGTTTATTTAGGTCAATGTTTTATAAGATAAGATTGTGCAACTTTCATAAGCATAAAGGGTGATATGCGACATGTCCAATTAGTGGTGTGTATTATTTTACAATGACAGCACTTAAACAGAATAGCGATACCAATATGCATGTTTGTTTTATGAGAAACCAGACAAAGCTGACATGTGCCTATTCCGAATCCGCGGGTTATGGGACAGGTACAAATAGTATCATATTAGAATTACAAGAGGGAGATGAAATGTGGGTTAGATTAAGTGCAGGCAATGCTTTATACAGTGCTTCTCATGGCTATTCTACATTCTCGGGTTATATGATTTATACCGAGACATAATAATTGTCTAATGTCCCGTTATGAGCATGAACACGTTAATTACAGTTAGTGCAAGTTAGATAATCTGTTATATGATGGCTGTATAGTTTTCATATTTTCCCAGAGAAATCATGACAACATTCATATAAATCACGCCCTCTAGTGTCAGTATATTCTTCACTGCTATTTCGATATTGTATTGTTTATTTTTGGAGGGGGTGAAAACATTTTGTGCATTTTCACAATGTTTGAACTAACTTTGATGTATAGCCTGAATAAAGTTTGTAACTTGAGGTTTATTTTCACCAATAGTCAACCTGACAAAAATGTTACGATAGCAATATGTTGGTGGGGAATGAACTGCTCTTAGATCAATGTGTGTTCATACACGATGAAAGCTGGTTGTGAAGAATTTGTTACAGACATTAGACAAAGCAAATAAGTATAGAAAATAAACAGAGGCGGAGCAGAAATTATCACAGAGATACTTATATGTTTATCTCTCAATCCGGACAATTGTTCATGGTCATTAAAATATCAAATATTCATATTGACAATTGTGTATTTATTGTATTATTGTTTATTTAGGTCAATGTTTTATAAGATAAGATTGTGCAACTTTCATAAGCATAAAGGGTGATATGCGATGAACTTGAAAGTCTGGCGGCGAGAAGCGAACTCTCGCAAGTTGCTGTCATTTGAAAGTGCAGAACATGCTGGAACATGCAACTTCTGCAGAGACAAAAGAAAATCCAACTTCATGTATGCAACGATGGTTATAATCTCCAATTTTTAGTTTCACTCGTATTGGCTATTCAGTTTTGATCAATTGTATTTCTTCTGATTAGATATTCTAACCACAAAGTTGGCTAATTCTCAGTAGCTACACCTTGGTAGCCATGTATGGCTGATAGAATAGGAGTAGAGTTCTCTACCGATAGCTTAGACTAAATTGTAAAATTATTGAATGATTATTTACGAAACCGAAGTTGGTACAAGTACAGTTCCTGTACCCTGGTCTGGAAATGAAATGCAATCTACTAGTATTGTACCAATGCTCAGAGCGGGTAAATATAGTGTTGGCGCCTTCAGATAAGTACTTATTCCGGAAGTTAAAGTGCCTGTGAAATGCCCACCCACACGTTACCCGTTTTAGATCCGTGTCCCGCTGAAAATGATCACTTGTATCCAAGTAAATTTGAGATATTTCTAGTGCTTTAGCCACGCCTACCTATCCTGAAACGGTCGACTGTTTCCGGATTTCCGATTCTGCGCCATCAAATGCCAACGTTTGAGAGGAAGCCATACTCTTGTGCCTTACTTGTTATAACACTGCGTCATTCAACATACATATACTTATAAACGATATACATTTTTCATTTTTGTTATCCATTTTTTTTGAGAGCGAGTTTTTTCAAAGAAATACCTTACCAATTTCGAAACGGATTGTTCTAACGACCAAACACTTCTTAACCGAGTTACGCCATTCACTCGTAGGTAAATTGAGCAGAAACTTGCACTACATTATGCGTATTTTGTGGAAACTGTAATGGACCACGTACAAAATGAAAAGCACAAAATTGTTTTTGTTACGACATTCAACGTTATTCCTTGGAGTATAATATAAATATTAACTCCAATATTGGAAAAATCTATATGAAAGACAAAATCTTTCTGCCAAACAATTATTCTGTCAATCAGACTATCTTTAAATTATATTTAACCAGCTGACCATTTTTAGCACAGTTTGAACTTTCCAAAATGAAACATTAGCCGTTGTTTTAACAGAAACCAGAACATTGAGTAAGTTTACATGTCGGTCGACACAAACGTCAAAACATATTGGAACGAACACGGAGAATAACGTGTAAAGTCAAAATGTGAAATAATGGATAATTATTCGTAAAATGGGTTTTATTTTGACCAATCCACTGTGACCGTATAAGCCACAATTCAGACAACTAATAAATTGCCGTCACGAGCGTTGTCCCACTAATCCAGCTGTCAGATTGACAGCTCAACAAATAAGCGTTTCCAGACCGGTGATAGAGGGGCTTGATTGCGTATACTACCTTGAGGGACGGTGATTTGAAAGAGCAAA